>NW_021318595.1:2715106-2778318 GCF_001605985.2 Dendrobium catenatum
CAGCGGAACTCCTACAATCGTTGTCGGACTGTCGTGCCTCATTCAGCAGACTCCTCTGCCGCATCATCAGGACTTCTGCCTCGTTGACGAACTTTCGTCGGTCTTCTACCGACCGTTTGCACCTTTACCCGAACATCGAATCTTCTGCATGCCATCGGACTTCACTACCTAATTCGACGGATTACTGAATACGTCGAGGGTACTTTCGTAGCAGCTTCTACGACAACGACTCAGTAGCTTCTACAGAGCGTCGGACTTCTCCCTATTGTCAGACTCCTGCTCAGTTAGCGGACTTAATGCCAGTCAAGCGGACTTCTACCGTCGATCTCGAAACTCCTGCATATCGAGGACATTCATCGGGCTTTTACATGCCGTTGAATTCTAACTCGTCGTCGACTTCTCCAACCTTCGTCATGAACTTCTGTTCACTGTCAGCCTCCCAACCGTCCCGGGTTTGTTTGCACTTCATACATCTTTTCAAGCTCCCTCCTTTCTACGACGGTGCACGCGACTCGTTTACGGATTCAATATTCGTGCCGTTCATTTCAACCACTCCTATTCTGCCTCCTTGATCTCACGACCTATTTACAGGGCCATGCCACTCCAAAAAATCTATAAATAGAGCCCGCTCATTTCTCATGAGAGGGGACTCAAGCAAGAAGAGAGAAGAAAGGAAAGGAAGAGAAGGAAGAAGCTCCTCCTCGGTATTCCACCTGTCGGAACCTCGCGAGACCACGCTACGAGCCTCACCGGAGGGTGACGGGGACCACGGCGGAACATTACACCGGAGACCGACCGGCCGAGCTTGCCGGGACACTGCGCGGAGTTTCGCCTCCACCACCATTTCAAGGCCCGACGTTCATGCCCGACCTTCGCGACCGATGTACTACTGAAGGCCTGACATTCAGGCCGCAACGTTCGCTCACGCGCCCGACTTTTCAGGCATGACGTCTTCATTTAAGGCCCTCACCTTCTCAGAGGCCTTTCACCCTCGCCAGAGGCCGCTCACCTTCGCCAAAGGCCCTTTCCTCCGCCGGACTAGCACCCTGACGCCGTTTCTTTGTCGGAACACCACCTGAGGCCTTGGACTTTCTGGGGCCACTACTGGACCGTCCAAAGTCTTTTTTCTACCGAAATACCGCGCCTACTACAACGATCTTTTTAACCCCGCGGTCTTCTGCCGACTACGCGTCCTCCCGACCTCCGTCGCCTACTATGGTCAACTCCGACCTCCATCAGCCAGACAACGGTCCTTTCAGCCAGCTTCCAAGGCCGACTCGGTCCTTCCGACCTCCATCGCCTACTATGGTCCTTCCGACCTTTTCATCAAAGAAACACGATCTTTTTGACCCCGGTCTTCTGCCGACTGACGGATCCTCCCGACCTCCGTCGCCTACTATGGTCACTCAGACCGTCCGATCACCAGACAACAGTTTTTCAGGACCCAGTCTCCTGATCGACTACGGTTCTTTCCGACCTCCGTCGCTCTATGGTCCTTCGACTCCCATTAAACAGACAAAGATCCTTCTGACCCGGTCTCCTGCGCGTATAGTCTTCGACCAAACTAACACGTATATGTAACTCTTACTATGTAATGCAATCTATATGATTGACATTTTTGCTACATCAATCCAAGGCCTTCTCCCAAGGAAGGGCCTCATTTGTAATCGACTACAAATACTAGTGGATTCATTTAAACTGGGCCAGGCCCCGTGGTTTTTCCCCTTTTTTAGGATTTTCCACGTAAAAAACTCTGATTCTTAGTCATCTTATGGAATGCCTACACCCTCTTCACCTTATCTGATTGTGTGCTGATCTACGTACAATGCTAAGACATTAAACTATATTTCTCTACCGCCGCGAATACTCCAGGACGCAACAAAATTAAATAGTTTTTTTAATATTTTATTTTAAATATCTTAAAACATTCATTAACTTTATTAAATCCCATTTCCCTTTCTTTGTTTCGGCTAACAGAGCTTGGGTGAGAGAAATTTAGAGACAAAGTGAGGAGAGAGAAAAAGAAATTAAGAATTTGGATGTCATGGAGCCATTTTTATTTGTAGGACCAGTTTAGAAATTTATTGTTCTCATTGTAAGGAATATTTATCTTATTTCTAATTTCAATAATTTTATGTTTTGGATATTTTTTCAATCAAATTTGGGTTTTCGTTATCAAAAAATAAGAATAATTTTATATTGGTAAAACGTTTACCGTGTAACTTTTTATATGTTATAGAGATTTAGATTATGAACGTTTTGAATAGTTATTTAAGATTTTTTGTTAGATGACTTTGAAATATTAGGAATTTTATCTAAATATAAAGATTTTGTTCAATTAAAAATTCAAAATGTTGTTATATTCAATCTATAATAATTTGGTTAATTTTAAAAAATGTAAATTTTTTACTTAGTAGGATTTTCTATTATCTATCGTTAGGATATTTTAACACTTTCTGAATTAAGTATAATTATACTTTATTTGCTACAATGCATTAAAAGTGAATGTAAATATGTGCTTAAAATTATTGTTAAAGCTGTTTTAATGCATTGGATATATGCTTGTTGACTGATATTTCAGATGCATTGTGACAAAATCCATTTCTTTTAATCATAATACATAAAAAAAAATGAAATAAAGAGTGAAGGTTGATGGGTCCCATGCCATCAATGGATCATCAATGGATGCATTCTTTGGGCACAATAACTGCTATCAACAAGCAAATCGATAAAAAGGGGAAAGATCCAAAGAAAAGAAAAAGACTTATACTTTATCTTCCTGACGTCATACTCAAGCAGCGGGCATAAATTTTCTTCGCCTCCACTCCACCAAAGGTCCAATCGGCAATTCTTTGTTGTCTAATACTTTCGACCAGGTTATGCACGAAAACTACTATCACTCTGCAGCCTTTTAGCCCGATGTCCGCTTCTCTTCTTCACACAAGCGAAATCCTTTTCCATGCTTGTCTTGGAATTTTTTTTAAGGAAAACTTTTTTTTTTTTTTGGAAAATTAGAGGGTATTCAGCCCAAATTTCATTGATAAAATCTAGTTACAAGTGAGGTAAAGTAAAAAAGAAATCCTATAGGAAAATTTTTCCAAAAGGAAATCAAAATATAAAGAGAAATCACAAAACAGCCGAAGGTGGGAGGAGCCAAAATAGGGCTCAGGGTATTGCCATTAGCAACCAGAGCCCCCTGGTTGCAGAGGAAAGTTCACAAAGTGATCAAAGAGATCATGAAAGGTGCCCGGCAAAAAGCACTGCCATCCTAGGAGGTGGAAACATCAATACAACATCATAGCCCTCAAAATAAAAAAAAAAAAAAAAAAAAAAAAAAAAAAAAAAAAAAAAACCCAGCGGCCAAAAGAGATCAGTTGAGCATCGCAAAATGGGCTTTATGGTCATCAAAATGTTTCCATCTCTGAACTTTATGAAGAATAGCTTGTCGAATAATGTAACATATTCTAGATGGACTGCACCAAACATTTTCAAACCTCCTGGAATTCCTTTCTCTCCATAGAAAGTAAATAGAGCTGCATATGACTAAATAATAGAAATTTTTCTCCCAACTTGCAAATTCATGAGAACTAACAAAGAAGTCAAATATTTGCAGCAAATTTGGTCTCAGAAGAAAACTACCCAGATCTGGCAAGAGGGTATAAATCACATTGAAAGATAAATCACAGCTGAAAAACAAATGCAAATGGTTTTCAATCCCACCATCACAAAAAGAACAGCTAGAGGAAACCTCAATATTTCTCATGAAAAGCAAGTCAGTAGTTTTTAATTTTCCTAACATAGTCATCCAGGCATAGCACGAGAAACGGAGTGAGAACTTTTTGTGCCAGATAAACTTATACCAATTAACCTTTTTGAAATGAGTAAAATAAGTGGAATAAAATGAAGAAAAAGTGGGATTTAGTGAGCCATCCCAAGTAACAATTGATTGCTCATTAAAGTGAATGGCTGAGAGCTCAGAGAGCAGCAGGTTCGGGATTGTAGGGGGAAGAACCCAACCATTGCCACTAGTGTAGCTATGAACAAAAGATTGTTCAAACCTAAAGGAAGGTAACAAATCATGCAAAGACTTCCCGTTGCACCAATGATCCCAATCCAAAGAAAAATTGCAATTGAGAGAAACTTTCAATGAAATAAAATCCTTAATAATGTGAGCTATGGCACAAATTTTCTTCCAGAATTTAGTGGCATATGCAGAATGCGGCCTCCAAGGTGATATATATTTGTGTTTGAACCAAAAAATTGCCAAATTATACTGAGTAAAAAAACCTCCATAAGAAAGCACAAAAACTGGCATGATACAGTCTATCAATAGAGGGAATACCAAGACCTCCCAAATGTCTAGGCAAAGAGTATTGACCCAGGCTATTAAGTGCAATTTTTTGTCAGCAATTCTACCATAAATAAGGGATCTTGAGCAAATCCTATAGATGGTTTTATAGCATGATTTAGGAATGATAGAGCCTTTAATCCAGTAAGCAATGGTATTTGCAATAGTAAACTTTAAGAATTGGAGCCTACCTGCAAAAGAGAGAAATTTTACTTTCCAACCATCAAGTAGAGTAAAAAGTTTACTTATTAGTGGTTGGAAGTGAGAAGTGTTGAGGCGGGAAGGGGTAATAGGAATGCCCAGATACTTGAGGAAGGAGCTCTTATGAGAAATACCCAAATAATCATAAATAAGATCCTGACAGGAGGCATTCTTAGAGAAAATAATTGAACTCTTGGAAGCATTGACATAAGGACCTGAAGCATTTGCAAAATAAGAAATAGAATTTGCCAGGTTAGAGGCATTAGTAGGAGAGGCATTCCCAAAGACCAAGACATCATCCGCATAAAGAAGATGATTAACAGAGCAACCATTAATTTTCGGGCCATTAAAAGGTGGATTCGAGTTCACCAAACAAAAACAAAAACCATCCATTACTATGCAGAAAAGCAGAGGTGATAAAGGGCAACCTTGGTGCAATCCAGAAGAGGAGCAGAAGAAACCATTAAGGGAGCTATTTATACAAATGGAGAAATAAACATTGGAGATGGAACCTTTCACCCATTTAATAAATTTTACCGGGAAGTCTTTCTGTCTCATTCTTTGATAAAGAAAATCATGAGACACGGTATCAAAAGCCTTAAGAATATCCAGCTTTGCACAAAAGGAATTTCTTGCAAAATTGAAACCTTTGAGGATCTCAAAAGCGAAGAGAATATTGTCAGAAGAACATCTATTGGTAATGAACCCAGCTTGACTTTCATGAATAATGATGGGAAGCACAACTTTCAGCCTATTAGCAACCAGTTTGGCAATAATTTTGTACAAAACATTGCACAAAAAAATGGGTCCATAATCAGAAACGGAAGTAACATGAGCCCCTTTAGGAATTAATGCCAGAGCCGTGGCCTTAATTCCCCTATATAAGTAACCAGAAGAATAAAATTTTGTCACATCTTTGCAAATGTGAGGTTCAGTAATGTGCCATGTCCTCTTGTAGAACGCAAAAGAAAACCATCAGGACCCGGGGAGGAAGTATCATTACCCTCAAAAACCACCTTTTTAATTTCATCATAAGTGAAAGGAGCAACTAAGGATGAAACCAAATCCGTGGGAATGCATTTACCAGGATTGATGGAGAAGTTAGTAGCATTAATCGGTTTAGGAGAGTTGAAGAGACCTTTAAAATGCTGAATGAAGGTTGTGGCAATATCATGGTGAGAAGTGAGAGAGCCATTAACATCAAAAATTTCATAAAAATCATTATGATTCCTTCTAGCATGGATTTTAGCATATAAGAACCCCAGATCATCTTCTTCCTGGGACAACCATCTGTCCTTGGCCCTTTGTGATATCCAGGAAGCCCAAGAGGTTTGGAGACTAGCAAGCTGAGTGTTGATCTCTTTGAGGGAGGTGTTTAAATAAATATCTAAAGGAGTTGTTTGAATATTATCCAAAAAAATCAGTTGTTTGTTTTTAAGTTCCAGGATGGAGTTGATAATGTAGTTTGAGGAAGCCCAAATCCTCCTCTTAATACCACCTTTGAGCTTTTGAAGACACTATTGGAGGTGGAAAATGGGGCTACTATAAGGGGGTAGTGAGAAAGCAGATAGGACATCATCCCAGAAACCATCCATGTAGGTCCAGTAATTCTTGAAAAGAAAACGGTGAGGAGGACTATGGGGGGTAGAAGTGGAGGTAATGAGGGGGGAGTGGTCGGAGCACAAAGGGGAGGGGGGGGGGGTAACCTTGTAATGGGCATTGGGGAAGTGGTCTAAGAAATGAGAGTTAACCATTACTCTGTCGAGCTTGATATGTATAGGTTGATCAATCCTCTAGTTGAACCAAGTGTAAAAAAGACCAACAGAAGCAAGGTCATGAAGTCCATAGTAAAAAATGAGACTATTAAGTTCAGAAAGCCTGTTGGAAGGAACAAGAGAACCTCCGGCCTTCTCATTATCATATCTGATGAAATTAAGATCTCCCATAACCATCCAAGGATGAGAGGAAGCAGGAACCAACTCTCTAATTGTGTCCCAGAGAGATTTCTTTTCCTCAAATGTATTGGCAGCATAAATAACTGACAGATTAAAAGGTGGTAGAGAGCCCACCGAGATAATACCGTGAATGAGTTGAGAGGATATGAATGTAAGTGAAAAGGATATGTGAGAGGGATCCCATTTCATCCAAATCCTACCCGGGTTAAAAGAACCAAAATTGTGGCAATAATGCTCATTATCGAATACACGATGTGCATTTAAAAACCAGTCGTCCTCAATCGAGGAGGGGGCAATCTTAGCTTCCAGAAGATATAAGAACTTTAGATTATGTGAACAAACAAGGTCCTTGCACACCATCACCTTGTCGGGTCTATTGAACCCTCTAATGTTCCAACTAGCAAGATTGGGAAAAGGCATTAGGATTTGGATTTTGAAGATTTATCTTTTTTAGCTAATTTCCCTTTGGTAGGCTTGGAGGAAGGGGAGGTTTGATTTGTTGAGGAGGAGGGTTTGGAGGAGTGGCGGGTGGAAATAGAGATATTAAGATCATTGATCATTGGTTGGGGATTGTCATCAGTTGGCCGGATATGGTCAATAGAGTCAGGAGGATCCTCTACGGGAAGAGCTAAGAATTGGTTGGAGGTGGAGAGGTTTGGAGGAGAGTGAGAGGTAGGAATGATATAGGGAGGATGAAAAGGGATTTCCAAAGAGGAAGAAGATTCATTAGCAGAATCTTCATTTGGAGAATTTAAGTTGGGAATAAAAGGAATCTTTTCATTAAGAGGGATAAGGGGAGACGGTGAAGAACTGGATTCAACATTTATCTGTAGAGGGATAGAAGTAGGGATGGGTTCAGAGGGAATGTTGGGGATCGAGGGAACAGCAAGTGAAGGAGGGGGTTTAGAGTCAATCCTTGAAGAAGGTCGAGGAGGTCTATTAGAACTTCTGCCGTGAGGTCGTTGAGGGATGATGGCAACATTTGTGGGGTTGGGGTTAGAAGGACAAAGGGAGAAGGGATGTATGAGAGATCAGCAAACTTCGTAGGGGGTGGGTTTCCAATCGTAGACCACCTTAAGAGACATATCTTCCCTGTCAATCTCCATAGGAATCTCATCGGGTAGAGGAGAGTCTTTAGAGATTTGGAAATAGACACGGGCAAAATAGGGGTCCAAAGAGCAAGTGGAAGGTCTACTATTTTGATCAGCCTAAAGGAAAACCCACAATTTTGTTGTTATAACTTCCCACGCATGAATATAAATAAAAGAGGGAAGAATCTAGAGCCATAAATATAAATATCTATGCCCTAACATAACTATTAATTATGATTGTGATGGTTTTTTCCTTTGCTTTAATCCCAATAAACCATTTACTTGTTGTTGTATATGAAATTATAGTAAGTTGTACTGTAATAAGCTATTAGTTGCAATAGTCTTGAGTCATTAAATAATTAATAATGTTAACTTAAACAATTAGATTTACCGTTAACAAGTTGGATTTAAAAGAATTAAATAAATCGTATGTGATAAAATAAATTATTTATCTTTGTAACTATAAAGGAACATGTATTCTAATTTTAAGACTTATGCCATGATTTTTAATCCTGACGAATGATTTAAAATTTCAAGGCCTGCGTCGTGATTTTTAATCCGGATTGATTGTTTTAAATTTCAAGACCCGCGCCGTGATTTTTAATCCGGGTGGATGGTTTTAAATTTCAAAGAACATACGCCGTCGATCTTTGATTCGAGTATGATGGTTTTAAATAATGAAGACCCCGCGCCGTCGATCCTTGATCCGGGCAGGAAGAAACTATGGCAAATGTCGTCTCGACCTCCCTCGGTAGGGAGGGGACATCGGGAGGCTGCCAAAATTTTATCAAAAATTTTGAACTTAAGTGGATTTAAAAAAAAAAATCTACAAGAAAGAAAATTTGAAATGAGAGAGAGCATTTAATTTACCGATTAAATTAGAAAGCTACCATGTGCTTATGCTTAATTATATAAATTATGTAGTATATAAACACTTGAACATTATATCTATATAACTAATATATAAGAAAACTAATGATTGGAAATATAAAAATATTGAAAGCTAATATTCTCAAAATTCTGAACAAGTCAAGTGAATGAGTTGGTAAAGAATCTACTCTATGATACATGATTCATGTGATATATATCACTATCATTCTTAAATTTTTCAGAAAGAAGAATAAAATTACTTACAATTATATGAATGCTCTCATATAAAACTATAAACCAAGGACTGCATTAACACGTTTGTGATAAAAAAAAGAGTTCAAAACTAAGCTTCAAAAAGTTGGCAGAAGAAACGATTTATGTCTCACACATTTGCAATAAAATAACCATCAAAATCCTCACAGCAGACAACTTCAATGGTAACTATTATAGAAACAGACACAGATGCTTCAAAGGGAAGATTCCCTCATTACATAATACTAATGATCATCATAAACAGCTAACAAAAAAATGGAACATTGTTTAGGTGTTGGTAGCTCTTGTATAAATTTGCTGGGTAAAGTGTGCAGAAACCATCCTGATTGATCCCCTGACCATTAAATCTTTGATAGCCCTTCAAATGATCCATTAATTTGAAAGCAAAACATATACACTTAAGAAGAAGGCATGGATGATACAAGTCATAACAATAGAGGGGACTATAAAGATGCTGGTGGATACAGCAGAAGCAAAAAATCATTGTGGATGCTCTAGTTTGCCATAATCATGTCATAAAGAACATAACATAAGAGAGGTTGGATCACATTCAAAACAAAATTGTCGAAAGGCTGATAAACAATATCACAAACTGATTATTATAAGAAAATTGTGTGACTAGCATTCTTTGCAGAATAATTAGTTGAAGCAAATAGACAAAAAGGGACATTCATTCGGTAATCAAGAGAAACCTCATGAACTTTTGGACTTGAAGCCAATCGTAGCTCTGTGATTTTCTATCGGCCTCCGTCGATGACATAGCGCTGAGCCTTCTAATTGAAGATCCGCCTTCGATCTTCATTTGCCCACGCCTGGGTTTGTCTGGAGACTCTGACTTCGCCTGGCCTCACTCACGCTATCAAATGGCGAAACCCACATGCCCTTCTTCTATAATTTCTCGCAAGCAAAATAAATACCTCAAAGCAGATTGAAATTCAACCTGAATTGGCCGGAGTCCCTCCCCTCTGTTTGAGTGTATGACGTTCAGCCTTAGTCTACTATCTCACACACCAACGGAAGACTAAACACCGTCCGCCTCCAATCTGCTTGTGAGCCAAACTCTCACACCTCAATTCTTCCATTCTGAACGCCTGGTCCGATCAAAGGCAAATTATTGGGTCAGGTGACCAAACCTATCTCCCCATTCGGATGCCAATAGATAGCAGACATCTAGCTAAATAAATGTGAATTTTTAATATAAACTTTTTTACATTATGTCCTGTCAGCCCGATCGACCCAACCCAGTAACCCAGATGATTTGAATTCCATAATAAAAGAATGGAAACGAAGCATTTTTTTTTCATTTCATGCAACATTTTCACTGCTCCGTTACTCTCGGCTTTGATAATCTGCTCTCAGACTCCTCCAATACCTTCGGTTCTACAATATCTTCTTCCCGCCGGCGGTATACGACATTGGAGAAGATCATCATTTAAAAAAGGTATAGTTGCACCTATCTTGCGCTTGACTTGCGCTTATATTGCGTTTATGTTATATGTTAAATTTTAGGGTTTAATAATAATTTTATACATAGTATTATTTGTTCAATGTGATCTTCAAATGTTTATTTTCTGAATTTCAACCTTCTTCATAAATAGAAGAAATAAATGATGTGAAAGGTTTGGTTGAGCTTTACTTGTGTTTAAGTTGCGCTTTACTTATGCTTCATTTGCGCTTTCATTGCACTTCACTTGCACTTTACTTTTTGCTTTTATCTGATTTTTTTTTTTGTTTTTATAGATGCCGTATCAAAGGCCAGTAACTTCTTGATGCTATGTTACCACTTTCAGAAAATATTGTGATTCTTTTGTCGAGATAATTGATGATGAACTTGAGCAGACATTAAAGAATTTGAACATTCATCCATTTTTGAAGTTTCCAGCATTACAACAGTGTATACCACTTCTTTTTGAGGTTCTAAAATTTTGGTGTCCTGCTGATGAAGGCTTCATTGTCCATGGTCATTTACTAAAATTCACCTCTAACGAGGTTGCATTATTGATAGATAATATTTTGAATAAACAATTATGGATACATATATGTTTTTTTACTTTAAATGTAACATGAACAAAAATTTTCTGATAGATATGCCTAATAGAGGGGATGATATCAAATAGAGGATTAATCCTCTAATTAGACATCTAACAACTGAAATAAAAATAGACATATTGACTGATAATGCTATCAAATTAAAGACCTTTATAATATTTTTATTATCTAATCTTTTATTTCCACTAAACAGACATAAAACTCCTAGAGGCTCACATGTGTTGCAAGTAATATAAGTGAGTTTATTTCTATTAATTGGGCTTCATGTATAAGGAACTTCATGGTTGAGGAATTCAACATAATTTCTGACAAGTTTCAAATGTAAAGATCATTGGATTACATCAATAGTTTTTTTCCTCTCATATTGGTAAGTTCCTAATCCTACTGGTTATTTTCCTCTCATAAAGCTTTTTAATATTAAATTTTAATGTTTTATGTTTGTTAGTATACAAATTTGATTTTTTGAACATTTTTCTTTAAATAAACCATACGATCTAAAACTAAGATCATGTTTTCTAAGATGGGAGGGGTACACTGAATTATACATTACACAAGAAAATGCTGCCAAATTATTTATTTTTTTTTTTTAAAAAGAAGTAATTTTTAAGTCTAAATGTTTTATATTCTAAATGTTTTATATTAAGAGTTGCACTTTCATTACGCTTGACTTGCGCTATGGTTGCGCTATAGCGCAAGTAAAGCGCAACCATAACGTAAGTGAAGCACAACTATAGAGCAACTATAAATAATTAATATATTTATATTTTTTGCAGATTTACCTTACTTTTCAGAATGTTACTAATGAAGAAGTAGAAAAATACGGGGCTGACATTAATATTATACAAAACCTGGAAACCCGGCCTGAGCATCAACCCCACATAATTCAATCACCCCCAAGAAAAAAATTCACACCACCCCACCTCCCTCTCCTCATCAAGAACCACCTGAAAGTTCACATCTGCCACCTACTCAACCTTCTACTCATCCTTCTTCTGAACAACCACCTATTGTAAAAACTAAAGATATAGGGCTTGTTCAGAAAAAACTTTTTGAATTCTTTTAGAACATGTTCAATAAAATTGAACATAATTTGGATGCTAGAGTTAATCGACTTGAAGATGTTATGGAGAAATTTAAGCAAATGTAGATTCCCTGAAGTACAAATTCATTGACTTTCAAATAAATTGTGATCATAATCCTAAAAACCATCTATATCTACATCTTACTCCAACATCCAACCAGTTAAAAAACTCAGAACTACAGCTGTTCAACCTCCACCACCACCCAAAGAAGTTGTTCGTCCACCACCACCCAAAGAAGATGTTCTTCCACCACCACCCAAAGAAGATGTTCTTCCACCACCACCTAAAGAAGATGTTCCTTCACCTCCACCACCAGCCATAGCAGATATGCCTCCACCACAAGAAAATACAGATATTCTTCCACCAACAGAGAGTTCTTCAAAGCACCTCATTCAATACCAATCACAAAAAGAAAAAAGAGAATACAATAAAGAAATTGAAATACCAAATGTATTAATGAAGAAACAAAAGGTTATTTTGATTGATAATGTAATAATTGAGCCTCGACCTGCATTGCAATATATGGATTATTCAGGGAAGGCTTTCCTCACAGAGCAGCAACAAAATTTCATGAATAACTGTTTCAAAAAGTTTGATAAAAAGTAAGTTAAGCCTAGCCTTTTACTTGCGCTTTACTTGCTTTTAAGTTGCGCTTTACTTGCGGTTAAGTTACGTTTTACTTGTGTTTTACTTGCGCTTTACTTTTTTTTTACTTACACTTTACTTGCGCTTCACTTGCACTTTACTTTACGTTCTCTTACTTATACTTTTTTTCCTTTTCTATAGGGATGACATCATATTTACATCTGGTAACATAGAAAAAAAAAGAACAAATATTAATGATCTGCTCACAGATCAATGATTAGCTGACAACCATATAAATGCTTTTACTTATTTTTTATTAGAGAAGAGTAGGATAATGACAGACAAATTTCAACGTTACTTGTGTATTTCTCTATTGTATATGGTAAGTATAATTATTATTTATATGCTATTTTTCACATTACTTTTTTTATATTGCTGAATTATTATAGGTATACAAGTTAAATAATCAAGAATATCAAATATTTCTCCAACACGTTAATCCAATTTATGTTAAAGAATGCAGTCTTATTGTTCAACCCATAATTTTCAGTAGGCATTGGGTTCTTATTATAGGCAAGTTGAAAGAGAAAGTCTAAAAATATATGATTCCTTACCAAATTCAGAACACAAGGATATATATCATACAGTTGTAAGTTAAAATCATATTTTAAATTAAATTCAGATAACTATGTTTCCATACCTAATGTATTTATTTATTCAGATAAAATATTTACAAGAGGACACCAAAAAATGCTTTTCTAGTGATATAACCAAATAAAACTAACTAATAGTTCGTGTACTTCCAACTCAATCAAATGATTTTAATTGTAGAATGTTCGTTTGTAAATACATGAAGAAAGTCGTGCAATGAAAGAAAGTAGACGGGTTGCTTATAAAGATTGACAAAAGTATATGTCAAAATTTAGGGCAGAGTTAGCATATTTTCTTTATCTTACAACGAAAAAGTAAATTTACTGTAACATATTACAAATTTTTTCCATGAATTCTAAATTTATCCATTTTATTATGTTAATATATAGTTTTTTATTGTTGTGTAACTTGTGTAAATTTGATGTTGTGTAACTTGTGTACATTTGAAAATTATAAAAGTTATAAATTTACAAGAGTATTTGTTTGTATCAAAGCGCAACCAAAGCGCAGCTATAACGCAAGTAAAGCGCGACTATAGCGCAAGTAAAGCGCAAACAAAGCGCAACTAAAGCGCAACCAAAGCACATGTAAAGCGCAACCAAAGCGCATGTACACAGATTTTTAAATTTACAAGTAATAAATGCATTATTCATACAATAAATTTTACCAATAAAATACTTTATTTGGATTCCATAATTGTTATAATAAAAAATCATCAATTCCCAATAAATATTATCACAATGCATATTCATTAAATTCCAACTCCGAAGAAATGAAATACATCATCAATTTGGTGTATTCAGCACCAAGTTGGCTTGTTGGTAGGCCGGTTATAAATTCCTCACTGAAACATTCAGACATGCTTGAAAAGTTCATCTGTGTTGAAGAAGAATCATCCATTGGTTTTTCCCACCAAAGGTTTCTTATTTGTTAGAAACTACAACTTTAGTCTTAGGTAAGGAATTATATAATTAACATGTTATTAAAAACTTACTCTTAGGCCGCTTCTTCTTTTTCCAATGGCTTTTCAATCTTGCATTTGATATGCCTTTAGGTCTACGCTTTAGAGGATCTTTCAAATTAGCACTTCCACCTTGGGATCTAGCAACATCCTTCTGATTCCTCTTAGAGAATCCAACATTCTCACATCCTCCAACTTCCTCTGTAAGGTAGGCATATACATAAACTGTTTTAATACCTGCATCTATAATTGATTTTAGGACTGAAGCTTTTTCCTCAACAACATTCCTACATGATCTCAGAAGGTGTCGGTCGACTGGGCTAGCCAATTCATGGTTGTGGAACTCAATAAATCTTTTGACATGCCAATAACCAACTTCATCTACTGCAAATCTCATCATGGATGGACAACCAATTCTAACATCTGGTCTAGTGAATCTCTTTCTTGAATTAAGATTAAGATCAATACTTTTCTTGAAACCAGCTTTTGACCAGACAAAGTCCTTGGATTTTATCTTCCTAGAATTTGGCCAAAATTATGATGATCCTTCAGAATGCTAAAGCCATTATCATGGGCATAAATACAAAAACATTCATATGCTTCTTTTTCATCTTTATAAACAGCCTGAAATGATAAAAAAAATAATTAAAAGCACAGGTAAAGAGCAACAAAAGCGTAACAAAAATGCATGTAAAGCGCAACTAAAGCACATATAAAGTGCAACTAAAGCGCATGTAAAGCGCAACTAAAGTGTAGGTAAAGCAAATGTATAGCGCATGTAAAGTGCATGTAAAGCGTATGTAAACCTCAGGATTTGTTTATCATCTTTGGTTTACCAATCCTTAAAATAATG
This sequence comes from Dendrobium catenatum, assembly GCF_001605985.2. Taxonomy (NCBI): domain Eukaryota; kingdom Viridiplantae; phylum Streptophyta; class Magnoliopsida; order Asparagales; family Orchidaceae; genus Dendrobium; species Dendrobium catenatum. The sequence goes on from NW_021318595.1 coordinate 2,730,026, forward strand.
ATGTTCTTCATCCTAAAAATAATAATGAAAGCTAAACAACAACATCATAGCTTTTTTTACTTTTTCACCGAAACAAAAAATATTCCTAAAAACACTTATGGGAACTAAATCACAACATCTAAGATCCTAAGCCTCTAATGAGCTGAAACCTACGCCCTATTTCTACGACAAGCACAACACTGATTTGTTTATAACTTTCTAGCTCATTTTTCCAACTTGCGATGAGTTTGAAACTTACTGATATGTTGAAACAAGAGGAATATCCAACTAAGTTAGCTTCTGATTCATGCACCTGTCCTTCCGATTCATGCATCCTTTCCGATTCATGCACTCCCTCTTCAACCTCCATCTTCGCTGAGCATTCCATCTTTTTTCTGCAATTTTCCAGCTCGTTCTTTCTTCTAAAGCAATAAATATTTAGATCTTTTATGGGTTTCAAAAATAGGGTGGAAAATATTTAAAATGAAAATAAAGTGTCGGGATGACAGGACATAAAGTAAAAAAAGTTTATATTAAAAAAATCCATGTTTATTTAGCCAAATGTCGACTATCTATTGGCGTCCGAATGGGGAGATAGGTTCGGTCACCTGACCCAATAATTTGCCCTGATCAAAAGGCCCAAGACACACCTTCCCCTAGCACTTCTGTGTGCACTTAAGCCCAACGCCTACATTTGAAGTCTAATCTAAGAGCAAGGCTTGATTTTAGTTTTGAACAGGGCTTCGTTTCTTGCACTTTGAAACTGACCTACTGTCCGTTTTGCTTGTCTAGCTTTATTGATTCTTGGTTCTAAACAGTAAAGAAACAAGAATATTTAATTATGATTATTAACAAGATATTGTTAATAATGATAATTAAATTAATTTTAAAAAAATATTTAGTACAGTTCATTATTATTATTAATAAAGTAATAATAAATAGTATAAGTAATAATAATTAATTATTAATTATTATAAAAAAGGGCAAGCATCGCAATCACAATTTGAATATTGAATGAAGTCTACGGGTTGATTTGGTCTCCCGAAGCCCTCGACCATCGAGCTAATCCGGCTGAGATGGTTTTAAAATACAAGACCTCATACCATCGAATTTAAATCTAGTATGTAAAAATTTAAATTGAAGACCATGTGTCGTCGACCTTAGGACCGACCGAGATAGTTTTAAATTGAATTCATTGTGTCGTCGACCTTAGATTCGACTGGGAAGAAAATATCGGCAAATGTCGTCCCTATTTTTCCCTCGGTGGGAAGGTTCTAAGTTATCTACAAGGACTCTTCTTAAGTATTAGAATTGTTTGAAACATAAACTCATATTTTTATAGTAATCTTTATAGAGTTTCCCTCTTTGAATCATCTTTATAGACATATATACAAAGCAATCAACTCTCAAAACAAAGTCAACCAACAAACAACTCAAACTCAAATCAAACACAACTCAAACAAAAACCTACAAATTCCTATACAAAACTCCCTACAGCATAAACTAAAATTCTCCAACAGAACAACATAATCTTCGAGCTCTCCAAAGTTCTCATGTACGAGCCCCTGCAACAAACAAATAAAATTCATTAAACATTGAAATAGTTTAGCATTCAAATAAATACTAAAACATAAAATATTGCAGTAAAATACTAGTACATAAGTACTGAAAAGAAGCTATCAAACAGTAAAAAGAAAAAGCACTAAAGTAAAAATTTACTAGTGTAGCAAAGTACTATAACAAAATACTAAGTGTCAAATAACTTGTGTCAACTCAACTAACAGACAACCTTTTCAGTTAAAATTTTTGGATAGCCTGATTTATAAGAATAAGGTTGTAAGACCCACTACCCGGTAACTTTTGTAGGAAAGCAGTAAGCCCGATCTTAGGGAAAAGTTTTAGGTAGAAATTGACCTGACCCCTAAACCCAATTAAAGCACCGGCCACTTCTAATAGAAGCCATAAGTCCGACATATGAGGGAAGTGTTTAGGTGATAATATAACCCTAGACCCCTCATTTGGGCATCTTAATCTATAGGACTAAGTTGTAAGACCCGCCATTTGGGTTACTTCTAAGAGAATCAGTAAGACTCGTGTGTTAGGGAACTTCTAAATAAACAACCCTATTTCTAAATAATTAAACCCATAACTTGGGCATCCTAATCTATAGGACTTGGTTATAAGACCCACAACTTGGACCACTTAGCTTAAAGTGCTAGGTCGTAAGACCCATCATCAGGCAACTTTCTAAAGGAAGTTATAAGACCTAACCTAAATCTAATCCAAATAATCTAATTCAAATCAATGGGCATCTTAATCAAAAGAATTAAGTTGTAAGACATGCACTTTTTTTAGGCTATTTCCTAAGGGAAATCATAAGTCCTACCAATCAATTAAAATATTCGGGCAGCCTCGCTATAGAGTTAGGTTGTAAGACCCATTTTTGGACAACTTGTAAATAGAGAAGTAAGCCCCATCATGAATCAAATCTCTGGGCTACCTCTAAAAAAGGTTGTAAGTCTCACTATCAGGGTAACTCCTGATTGGAGCCGTAAGCCCTAAATTAAACAAATTAACGGATAACTTCTAAGGAAGTCATAAGCCCCAACCCAATTAAATCAAACTAAAAACCACATCTAATCACTTCAGTCTACTCGGGATCCCTGATAGAATGTAACTTATGGCTGCTAATCAAATTCTTTGGACACTACGGTCAATGATTGTTAGTGTTGGTAGACAGAAATTTATGGTATACCCGGGACGACAGAACCATGGGATCTTGATCGGGTTTACCTCCATTTTTCCCACTATTGAGACTAAAAATATTAAAAATTTATTTATCATTAATCGAGAGTTCTCTCTTACATAGTAAGAGGGGTAACTAACTATGAGTGTTTGCGCTCTTAGAAGTAAGAATCCCAGATCTTTAAACCCTGACATTACCCTCGGGGGTAATCTGGTTAACTTCAATCTAACTTAAGGAAAATGGAATCCTACGGTTGCAAAGCAGGATTCATGCATTCGAGCCATTTTTTTTGAGCCAACAGCTTGAAATTACTATTATAGTATTGTGATAATAATATGGGTGTAAAAGATAAGTAAAGACTGGTTAATCTGTTGGTTGGAGACTGATTGACCTGTACATGATTATGGGATGAAGGATCTTCCTTTAATATCACGATTTGGAGTTATCCTCTACTGATTCACATGATACACTGGTTGAGAGTTATAAGAATATGATTACTGTGCTGATGGACAAAGAGTGATAACTTTATTTATTAAGCCAACGGTTTACTGATACTGACACCGATACTAAAAATTATCATGATAGTTAGAAATCTTATTTGTTTAGTGTGACTACTAAAATGAATGTTATTGAGGCATTATTATCTCATTCTATATGGTTAAATGATTTCAGGTAAGGCCAAGTGAGAAGGAGGGTGAGACTGATCAAGATTCCTTAGAGTTTTGGTTCTTTTTATTTTTGCTATTTCTTTTATTCTCATGATTGAGTAGTGTGGTACGATTATAAGATCCTGAGTAGTGTATATGATTTATAGAACATAAATGCTGATATACATTGATATTTTGAATTATAAAATTTATTTTCGTTGTTTATACTAATAGATGATATTAGATAGCTCTGATTTTTTGTATATTAAAAGATAAAAGAATAATTTATCCAAATTAAATTATGGGGCATAACATGACATCTACTATATCAGGTCATATGATAGTTTGCCAGTGTGCAATCCATCGATGTTCGGCCAATTGAGAGAACGTTTCAAAGGGTTGACGACCTTTGAAGGGTCGAGATCAACTGGATGCTCTGCCACCATAGAGAGATCATGTTATAGAATAATAGACAAGCATACATCATAACCATAGTTCCACAAGAAGGTGGCAGGAGGGAGGAGTTAAAAGCATATATTAGATGGTATAAATCATGGGCATCTCTATATATACTTATTAAAGCCTCCATAATAACCACTAGAGACAATCTATCCAAGGTCACCCAGTGAGAAAATGGTGGTAACTTAGGTTACATTTTAACATATATATTTCATAACATCCGACATTATTATAATCTTGATACATTATGCTTTGTCAATAAATAGTTGGATTGTTTCAAATGCACTAGAGGTATTGTGGAGCCATTTGTTGTAGGCATGGGGAGAATGCGAGTCCAATGCAACAAGCGCTTGATGAGATTGTACTAGAGGAATTGTGGAGCCATTCATATCTTCTGCATGTTTATGTGAGTGTTATGTATGGGGTTTGTGAGCATGCATAAAAAAACTTGAAAATTTTTCTGGTGTTGGGCTGGTAAAGCTGTGACATTGAGCTCACCAGCAGAATTATAGAAATGAACTACTAATGTTGCGGCACTAGGGTTAGGCACTATTGTGCTGCAGAGTCAAGCATTGCAATGTTAAGTCAATTTTTTATAAAAAATATCAAAATCCACTCCATTTGTAATCAAAAGATCCCCCCCCCCTCAACCAATTAGAAATATAAAGAAAAACTCTAGTGAAAGAAAGTCAGGTTTTGGGTGAGTTATATGGGGGTTGATCAGAAGACCCACCAATGACTTTCTATTTAACATATGTTAAAACTATAAATCACTTTTCAATTTATTTCTTTGTTAATTCCTTTCAAGATTAAGCTTTCATTTGGGATGGCTTTCTTATTGTTTTGCTTTTCATATTACAGTCGCACTTTCTATTTGGCCACTGGTTTTTCATTGTGTTTATAATTTTTTTTGCTTTGAAGTTGCTTTCTAGCAGCTTTCAAATTTTTTTTTTTCTATACAATACCTTTATAACCAACTTTATAAAAAACTATAACCATCCCAAATAAACCCCAAGATTTTTATTTTAGGCAAGAAAAAATTCTACTTCAAAAATAATTAGTTAGAGCCATATTTAAGTTAGACGACTCAAAATTTGATTTTTTTTTTTAATTATACTTTAAAAATAATTAGTTAAAGCTCTTTGTAGTATATTTTGGTTAATTAAATCATTAGCTATTTAAACACATTTGTTATCATAATAATGATTTAGGGAACTCCTGCAATTAATATTCTCTTATTAGGATGATCAGCTTGAGCATTACTAAAATGCTCGAGGATGACTTAGCTTGAGTATATTACGAGTAAAATGCTCGAGGATGACTTAGCTATGCATGGCACGTAATGGCTATTAAAATCTTTTAGAACCTCTAAAATTATATAAGAGAGAGGAATTGAGCACAGGTTACGACATGATACTAATGTTTCTCAAAATCAATTTGGATTCATACAGAGTAGGTCTGCTATGAAAGCTATATACTAATTGAGATGTATGGCGAAGAAATATAGAGAGAATAAAGAGGATCTATATATGATATTTAGATACAATATATGATAAAATTTCAAGAGAAGTGGTCTAAAGAGTTCTAGAAAAGAAATGAGTTAATAATGCTTACATTCAAGTCATTAAATATATGTATGTAGAAGTTGTTATTTGTGTTCAAACACAAGTGATTTGACTGAGTATTTTTCTAGGAGAAGCGACGCCGCGTCTACAGTGTTTCAGCGGGATTTGCGAGAGCTTTTTCGACAGATTTTGTGGATCCGTCGGGTTTGAGTATGCAATGCTCTTTGGTTTTTACATGGAGGTTTACATTCGGATTAGTGTTTAAGCCCCATGTCTTCTTTTGCTTTAGATATGGATGCTCTTACTATACATTTACAAGAGGGTGTTCCGTGATGTATGCTTTTGCTGATAATATTTTACCTATTGATAAGATTAGGGAGGGAGTTAAAAGAAAACTTGAATTATTTAGATATAAAACAGAATTAATGGAGTGTAATTTTAGTAGTAATAGATCTAATAGGGGGATTGTGACTTTGGGCGATCAAGTCATTAATAAGAGTGCATATTTTAGATATCGTTCAAAGTGAGGGTGAAATAGACAAATATATTATTAGTAGAATTCAAGTTTGATGATTAAAGTGGAGGAATACATCGAGTCTTTTGTGTGATAGAAAAGTACCTCTCAAACTTGAAGAAAAATTTCTATAAGATTGTGTTGAGACATGCGATACTTTATGGCATAGAATGTTGGCAATTAAAAGAGAAGCATAAAGTTAAGTGTTGCATAGATGAGGATGCTCAGGCGGATTGAGTTGCTTCAGTCTTAGAGATATAATGCAAAATGAGCAGGTTTTGTTTGTGACAGCTTTTTTACTGCTTTCTAAAACGGCTTTTTAATAAAAAAAATTCTAATTCAAGGAATCTTTGTACTAGAAAGATAATTTAAAAAGCAGCAAAAAAAGCTATTCGAAACGAAGCCTTGGACGCGAAAACACAAGAAGCACTATTTAAGAACCGGAAGCAGAAGGCAGCTAGAGATCTATTTATATAAATCTGGCCATTCATTATGAAGAAGATAATGGTACCAACAACAATGTAGAAAACAGAAGAACTTAACAAAATACATTTCTTACTATTGGACAAGAAAGCCATGGCCTTGTTATTTATCATGGACCTTCAGGTAGAGTTTGTGCTATTTAACTGCAGTGGGAAGGAGAAGCCATGGCCAGTCCAAACTGGAGTGCCTAGATCATCACTGGAAGCCAAGAAACCTCGTCGCTTGCCTGAAATATACCTCAAGCTTGCTTCAGTACATGTAGTCCTGTGCTTCTGCATCGTCTGTTCGCCGAGCTCCATCTTGAACTTCACCAGAAAGGACTCTCTTGCTCATGTTGGCCCTTTGCACGAGGCGAACTAACGCTTGAACTACTTCTGACATGGGTGGTCTGAACTCCGGCTCAGGCTGTTAAAATATACAACTCTTTTAAGTTCACTCACCTTTTAAATGTTTTTTATGGCATACTTGTTCAAAAAAGAATGAAATTGACCTCTGGTGAAAGAAATACCAAAGATCAACTCCTAAGTAATAGCAAGAAATGTTTTGTGAAGTCCTATTTTTGTCCTATGTAGAAGACATTCTATGCAGATTTAGACTTCATTTGGGACGATTTTCTTACTGCTTTTTAAAACAACTTTCTAGCACAAAAATTAAATTTATGTGCTAAAAAGTTGTTTTAAGAAGCAGTAAGAAAGCCGTCCCAAACAAGGCCTTAATCATAGGAGTGAGGTTGCTTCAAGGTAAAAAGAGTGGGGAACCTGTACAAAATTCTTATGTGTTTTTGTGCATTGATTTTCTAACATGGGGAAGCTGTATAATATTTGGGAGTTCTTTCACCAAAACCCATTTTGATAGTTTATTATAATTTCGGCTGCCCTAAGCTTCCTTTATATCACAATCAAACTAGAGTGAAATTTATAGCAGCACCAACAAGATGTAACTTTTAATTGGATGAACCTGCATAAAATTCTTATATGTTTTTGTGCATTGATTTTCTTTTACATTTTCTATTTTTCTTTTTGTTCTCAGCGTTTGAAATAAGTTTCAAATATTTCCCAACAAGAAAGAATATAAATCAATATGATATCAACAGTTACCTGAACACAGAGAGCAATAACATCAGCAAAGCGAGAGAGTGATTTTGCAGGGTACAGCCCATGGATTTCTGGATCAACCATCTTGTCGAGGGCATCGATATCATGGAGCTGAGGTGTAGCCCACCGAACCAATGACTGCTCCGATCTTGATCTTGAGCTGCTATGATGAAGATATCAACCAAAAACAGATGAAATATCCTTTCTAATATTGAATTTCACAAGATGATGTAGATTCCAGATTTATCTAGAGATAGAAATTTAAAATTCTGATTCCTGTGTAACTCATTTGACAGTATAAATCAACATCAGGAGTTACCTATCAAAGGGTTTTCTTCCAGTCAGAAGCTCTAGCATGACAACTCCAAAGCTATATACATCACTCTTAAGAGTATACTGTCCAGACATGGCAACCTCAGGAGCACTATATCCAGATACCATGTCCTGATCCTCACCCTACATAAAATTGCAAAGATATCTTAAGAACTTTATACAAAATGTTTTAAGAATTTTGTTTAGTGGGTTTATTTTAATCCCAGACTTCTCTAGATATTCAGTTTTATCCCATAATTCATTAAATCTGAACTACTTCGGTTGTACTGTCAGCTTTGACATTTTTTGGGCAGAAATTGGTAAGTGAAAGCTTCCAAAGGTCAAACTCACTACTTATTACTAGCTTAAATTAATGATATTGACAGTAAAAAGTCCAAAAATGGCCTTATGAGAAGCTTCCATCCACCATTTCCAACCAAACAAACCACAAAATTGACAGAGGGCCACATTGGTTCATATTTATTGAGTTCATGGTTTAAATTGAACATACAAAAAATATATGGGATTAAAATGAATACGCCGAAAAAAAATCTATGAATCATTTTAATCATTTACTCAAAATAATAGTATAAGTTAACCTGGTATTCTGCACTAGGGATGAGGCTTGATAGGCCACCATCTGAAAGGTGAGGATTGAGCTCAGAATCCAATAAAATGTTGGCCGACCTGAAATTTTTATGGACAACAGATGGAGAGCAAACTTCATGCAGGTACCTGGAATAAATTAAAGTGTAGGTTAAATTTATGAAATAGCTTCATAATGAAATATGACTCTAGTTGACTAATAGTTCTCAGAAAATAGAATATGATCCAAATTGTTAATCTCAATAACATCTCTGCCAGAACTCAGAAGGATGTGCAGAAGCTTTGTTGAAGTCGAGACAGAATTAAACAAGTCAAAGAAACTTATCATTGATGAAACTTGCAAGCAGTTTGAACACTTTAATTTGGTAAATATACAACAATGAAAATATCAAGTCTTTATCCCACTATGTGAGTTAATTTGGTAAATATAATGGATATAAAAGAACTTAAAAAATGTCCATTAGATCTACTTGGTGAACCTTCAGAGAAAATATCCATAATTGAATATTATAATTTTTATACTAGAAGCTCAAATCCAGGAGTATCATCCAGAAGAAAAGATTTTACTTACTCTAATGCCCTTGCAGTCCCAAGTGCAATCTTTATGCGAGTGTTCCAAGTCAATTGGTTGTTGTGCTCATCAGAAAGGTGAAGGAGATCATGTAATGAGCCATTCTTATGGAACTCATACACCAGTAAATGCTGCCCATGCTCCGAGCAATAGCCCACCAGCTCAGATAGATTTGGATGATGTAAACGTGAAATGTTAGAAACTAATTCAATGAAGTCATCAGGCGATTGATTGGGTAGGGAAGAGGAGCTTATTTTTTTCACAGCCAGAACCTATGGAAAAAAAGTAGACAGACTGAGCATTCTTATACCATGAAACTCTTTAGACTGTCTTTGAAAAGTTAGAAAAAAAAAAAGCAAAAAAAACAAAGCTTAAACAAAGATAAATAAAAACAGATTTCAGTTTGCTGGAAAATGCTTGGGCTTGGATGTCAATGAATAAAAGGCTAAAACATCGATCTTTCTTAAAAGTTAAAATTATTACATTATCAAAGTAAAGCATATTAGAACGAGAATTACATTTGTTAAGTTATACTCTAGCTCATCTTAATTATTTCCCTCTCTGCTCTATATAAGGCTGTAATCTCAGTTTTACATTTGAATATAATTTTTCCCTCCGTTCTGTTTTCTGCGTTCTGTCTTCATCTTCTTCATTCCTCTTTGCTCCGCTCAAGATTCTCTTTCATGGTATCAGTGAGCCAGTGATGGCAGATCAGGAGTCGTCTTCAACCTTCCCACCCACTTCCTCCACGCTCGCCGGACCGCCCACCGAGCTCGTCCTTCCGACGACCCTCAAGTTCATCATCTCGAATATCAAGAACTTGATTCCGAACACCCTCACCGCGGACAACTACGCCATCTGGCGTACCCAGATCTTCCAACATCTCTTAGCCAACGGATACGCTGATCATCTCACGGGCAAAACGCTCCCGCCATCGGATCCGACGTCCTCCGCTCACGCTTAATGGCGTCTCGTCGACAATAATCTTATCTCCACGCTATTCTCTACAATCTCTCCGGCCATTCTCCCATATGTAATCACATCTGCCACGGCGCATGAAGTCTGGGCGGTTCTTGAACGCCGGCTGCAGTCATCCAGTAGATCGTGCATCATCCAACTCAAGCATGAGTTGCATCACATCCAAATGAACAATCAAACGATGCAGCAATATCTTGCTCAAGTCAAGAACATTATCGACAACATTGCGGTGTCTGGCACAAAGATCGATCCCGAAGACATAATTCTTTACATCCTAAATGGCCTTCCAGACACTTACAATTCTTTCAAAACTTGCATACGCTCTTCTCTTCCAGCTGATCTCGATGCCCTCTACTCTCTTCTCTGTAATGAGGAGATACACATTAACCAGGACATCAAGAAAGATCAGCTTGCCACTACGGCATCCTACTACGCCACCTCTTATAATCAGATGCAGAACAAAAACACCAAGCGCCCCAACAAATTCAGAAACAGTAGTTCTCGCACCACGACCAATACCGAACCCACGCCTTCGCAGACTCCGGCTGCCAGCACTCGTCCAACTTGTCAGATCTGCAGCAAGATAGGTCATACCGCGATCAACTGTTGGCATCGTTGCAATCTATCCTACGCTCCCCCCACAACGACAGCACCTTGCGCACTTCTCGCTCAACCGACTACACCTGCTTCACAATCTTGGGTTCTTGACTCCGACGCATCCTCTCATATGACGTCGGACGGCACGAACATTCAATTTCCCTCGGCCTATCATGGTCACGAATCTGTCTCCGTGGCGAACGGCTCCTCTGTTCCTATACAGAACTACGGCCAGGGAATTCTTCCCTTGCCAGACTCGTCTCGTAAGCTACATTTATGCAATTTACTACATGTCCCCGCACTTACCCATAATCTTCTTTCTGTGTCAAAATTAACCTCTGACAATTCAGTTTCCATTACATTTGACTCTAATTGTTTCGAAATTAAGGACACGCAGGACCATCAACTTCTTCTTCGTGGAAGTCTGCATAATGGGATCTACAAGTTACACATAGCTCCAACTATGCTGCCCACTGCTCTTCAGGCTGCGACCACATCTCCGTCCGCCTGGCACGCCCGTCTCGGACACCCCAACAACCGCATCTTGAATTCTTTAGCACATTGCATATCGAATTTTTCTTCTTTACCTTCTGAATTTCACTATGAAGCTTGTAAAATGGCCAAGAGCCATAAACAGTAATTTAATAAAAGTCCTTCGTCGACCTCCCATCCATTTGAACTTATACATTCCGATGTATGGGGTCCGACGAAGCAACCTTCGTTAAATGGCTTTCGTTATTAAGTCGTCTTCATTGATGATTACACGCGGTTTTCTTGGATCTATTTCTTACATCACAAAATATTGTGCAGTTTTCTTAGAAACCAATACTCTGCTACCCCGAAATGCTTTCGTTCAGACGGAGGAGGAGAGTTCGTTAACCATGAGTTCATTGCCTACCTTAATAACCACGGCATACAACACCAACTTAGCTGTCCATACACACCCGAACAGAACAGTCTCTCAGAAAGGAAGCACCGGCATCTTCTGGAACTCACCCGCACGCTTCTGATCGCTTCCAACCTTCCGGATCACTTCTGGGCAGATGTCGTGTCCACGGCTAATTACCTAATTAATCGTCTCCCCACGACTGCTTTATCTCTTAAATCTCCTTACCAAATGCTCCACAACACAACTCCGGATTACTCTCAATTAAGAACCTTTGGGTGCCTCTGCTACCCATGGATGCAACCGTACACAACCACCAAACTCTCACCGAGATCTCAACCCTGTATTTTCGTGGGCTATTCTCCTCATCACAAGGGGTACAAATGTTATGATCTTACTGCTCACAAAATGTACATATCCCGCCATGTCGAATTTCAAGAATTCGTCTTCCCGCTCCGTCTGAATACTGTAGCCACTCAACAACTAACTCCGCCTAACATGACTCAGTCTTCACCTCTTCTCTTGGTACCGATCTCTACCACTACGACCTCTGTGGACAATGTTAATAAAGAGCTCACCATACAACTACCTCCTCCTCATACTACGTCCACAACTACGGCTGAAGCTCTTCCGGTCTCAGAAGACATGGCCCCCGCAACCAATCTACAATGCTCTCAGCCTACGGTCCGACTCCCTCATCCCATGCAGGCTCGCTCCAAGTCGGGTATCTCCAAACCTCGTCAACTCCTTTCCCTCCTCAGCAACACCAGCCCTGCCCCCACTCCTACCACGTACAATCAAGCTTCCAAATTCAAGCACTGGCAAGACGCGATGACAGAGGAATATCAAGCTCTACTACAGCAACGGGCATGGACTCTGGTTCCCAAACCTCTCAATCACCGCATGTTAGGCTGCAAATGGACCTATAAGACCAAACTCAAACCATCCGGTCAAGTAGACCGTTATAAAGCTCGATTAGTTGCTCTTTGGCTATGAACAAGTCTTGGGAGAAAACTACAACGAAACATTTAGTCCGATTGCTCGTATGCCACCATCCGTATGCTCCTCACGCTCGCCGTCAACAGAACCTGGCCCATCCTTCAGCTCGATGTTTCCAACGCCTTTTTACATGGCGATTTACCGGACGATGTCTACATGACTCAACCACGCGGCTTCAAAGATCAAAATCAACCCGATGCAGTCTGTAAACTTCACAAGTCCTTATATGGGCTTAAGCAAGCACCCCGCCAATGGTTTCAGAAAATTACGGCTTTCTTACAAGCTCGTGGAATCGGGTTTAGCCGCTCTGATCCTTCTCTACTCATCTACAACAATAATCAAACATTTCTTTACACTCATTTACGTGGATGATATTCTTCTTACAGGAAATTGCTTGACTCAGATCAACAATCTCCTCCACGACCTCCGCTCTCAATTCGCTCTCAAACAGCTGGGACAGATCAATCTGTTCCTCGGCATTCAGATAAGCCGCACCGCCAATGGATTCTTTCTTCATCAACAACACTACGTCTTCAAACTCTTACAGGAAGCATGCTTCACTGATTGCAAACCGTGTCCGACACCCATCACACTGACTACCAAACACTCACAGCAACCCACCGAATTATTTCATGATCCATCCATGTACAGACGCCTTGCCGGATCCTTCAGTATCTTACAATTACTCGGCCGGACATCGCGTACGCCACCAATCAAGTCTGTCAGCATATGCAAACTCCGACCACTGCTGACTTTATTCAACTCAAACGGATACTACGCTATCTCAAAGGAACATCATCCCTTGGCTTACCGATCACGCCAGGTGACACTTCCCTCCAGACCTACACTGATGCTGACTGGGCGACGGACACCTCCGATCGAAAGTCAATTTCCGGCATCTGCACTTTCATGGGACCGAACCTCCTATCATGGTCCGTCAAGAAACAAATCACCGTGGCCAAATCCTCTACCGAGGCGGAGTATCGCGCCCTGTCAGCGTCAACATTGGAGGTTATATGGCTTCGCCGTCTAGCATCGGAGCTCCAACAAGAACAAACTTCTCCAACTCTCATTCACTGTGATAACATCTCGGCCATTGCTATAGCCAAGAATCCAGTATTTCATGCCTGGACTAAGCATATTGAAATAGACTATCAATTCATTCGGCAATATATCGCGTCCGGCAATGTCTGCATTCAGCACATTTCCTCTCATGATCAGATCGCAGACATTTTAACGAAATCGTTTAATATATCTCGTTTTAATTTTCTTCGTTCCAAATTAAACATTCGCTCTCAGAATGCTTAATTTGAGGGAAGGTATTAGAACGAGAATTACATTTGTTAAGTTGTACTCTAGCTCATCTTAATTATTTCCCTCTCTGCTCTATATAAGGCTGTAATCTCAGTTTTACATTTGAATATAATTTTTCCCTCCGTTCTGTTTTCTGCGTTCTGTCTTCATCTTCTTCATTCCTCTTTGCTCCGCTCAAGATTCTCTTTCAAAGCATAGATCGTCGAATGAACCAAGAAGAGCTAATGCAAAAAAAAAACCAAGTTTTTTACTGTTTTCTTTGTGATTTGAATGACAAATATTTTTATATAAGCATTCTTGAATTGAAAGCAAAGCTTTCAGAAGCAATGAAGTGCAATATAACGTTAAATATTTAAAAAAGAGAATTATCACAATCAAGTACTTGATCTAGCTTTTATAAGAACTTGGTCAATGATTCCTCTGCATGCAGTGTTATCTCTAGTTTTGGCTATATCTGTTCCAACAAACTCTATCCACGTTCTTTACTATGAATCTCCCTTCTATATATTGTAAACAGATGTTTGTGGAGTTGCAAAGAAGAAATATATGTACCACTGATAAGCCGTTCAAACACAATATGGAACAAATTAGCTTTGCTTATTTTTACAACAAGAGAATACCATCATCATGTAGCTAAGACAGACTTCCTTTCTTATTTTCTTCTCAGAAAGAAGTGGGATATTGTACAGGGGGCTCTTATCTCAAGATTTTCAACCGTTTTTTGGCCAATGCACAACAACAACAATATAAGCCTTTACCCACTACATGAATCATTTTTTCCATTATGTCCTACATAAAATAATTATTCATATCACATGTTTCTAGTAAATTCCAAGTGGTAGACAGCATTACTATAACCCTTTTCTCCATTGGACAAAGGCTACGTTTGGGACGGCTTTCTTACTGGTTCTTAAAGCCGCTTTCTAGTATAAAAATTTTAATTTTTGTACTAAAAAACTGCTTTAAGAAGCAGTACGAAAGCCGTTCCAAACGTGGACAAAGTGAATGCAGCAATATCCATTTTAGAAATAAATTAACTTGGGTACTAGACAAAAATAATAGCAGAACAAATAGTTGAAGGTAAATCTGTACCTTACCGCCTGCAAATTGAGCCCTATATACACGGCCAAGAGAACCTTCCCCTATAAGATTATCCACATTAAAGCTATCTGTAGCAATTTGCAGATCTGCTACAGAATAAACGGTTGCTTTTATAGAAGCAACTTTTGCCTTCTTCACGGGTGTTTTGATGATAGAATCATCTTCATCATTCAATTTATTTTGCCTGTCAATGGGAGGAGGTTTCAGACTAAAAGGAGCCGTTTGAAATGTTGTTGTATTACTTGCAGGTTTGAATGTTGCTGTTTCAACTGCTGATGCTGTTTGAATGGATTTCATCTCTGAAAAGGAGACGAATTTATACAGTTCTAATCAGAATGGTCACAATAAAGTTAATGAAAGTTACAGATTGTTTAATATTAAGCGAATTGGGAGAACAAACAATAATTTTTTTTTTATTGGAAGTCCTAAAAATTTACTCAATAACAGAATTAAAAAAAAAAAACTAGCAATTAAACTATTTAACTGCTACAATGTGTGGGCTCCGAAAATTTGTGTGCGGCCGAGCCTCTCCGCACCAGTCTCTTTTTCTTTTTGTTTATGACAGCGGAGAGTTATAACTAGCAATTAAATTATTTTTCTGTTTGTTTTCCATATTTCTTCATTTAATATTTATAGAGAATGCAAAAGTATGGCAAGACTAGAGCAGAAAGCAAGGAATTGCTAAATCAAGAAACTTTGCTCTTATGTGGACTAAACCTATGATTCTTGATCAGTATAAAAGAATATTGAAGTCCTGATCATACTAAGAAAATAAGAACCTAATGATCCTATCTGATCCTCGAAGACTATTCCCATAGCGTGATAAGTTGCCTTGTTTTAAAAAAGAATTCAGTAATCAGCATCAGTACTTGCAGCGATCTTATAAACCCATGAAGATTATATGAACAATTTACAAGAAATACATATGAAGATTTTAGTCTGAATGCAATTATAGACAATGTGCTGCGTAGAAAATATCAAAAAGCTTGATTCATAAATTATACCCTAATATAATTTTCAAATTCAAGTTAACGGTGCTAAATGCAACAAAAAAAATAAAAATAAAATAAAAAAAACGGTGCTAAATGCAACAAAATAAATTTAAATCAACCAACATAGCAGAGGTGACCCAGCCAAAGATTAACCGTCTTTGTAAGAAAGTTTTGTTGATTCTAGCACTAATAAAATTTCAGAAACAAAGCATAATAAAAGAGCATACTAACTAAGAACTAGTCTGGAATCTTCAAAGCTCAAATAAAAAATGATAAGAAAGAAATATGACAACTCTAATCAATTTTCTTTCAATATTATTTTGAAAACAATGACATTTTCATGGGAAGAAGTATTCTATTTATGATTTTCCAATCACTATGGCAGTTAAGTTGGATATCAATAAAATCCTATAGGCTCATGTGGTTACCTCTAAAATACATGAACAGTCAATATAAAAACAAATTCTATTTATTATAAATGTTTCTATATGCAGCATTTATGCTCATCGGAGAGCATATTTGAACTATTCTAGTTCCCCATAAACATCTAGCTCACAGACAGATTACCTTTAATTTCATTGGAGGCAAGAGGAGCAAAATGCTGATCTGGTTCATGGTGTTCTTCTCCTGAAGATTTCCTTGTTTTTCTCTTCACCAAGAGAAAGAAGATTAATGCACTGATAACAACAACAGCTATGACAATACCAGCTATCACTCCCACATTAATACCAGAACCTTTTCCATCACCATTTGATGGACCATCTTTCCCCTCAGATCTCCGGCCAGGGTTTGAGCCAGGGTTCGATCGTCTACCAGGTGGTGGATGAGAAGAATATGTAGGTGAAGGAGGTGCAGATTCGTTGTTCCATGAGTTACCATCAGTGCTGAAAAGGGAAAAAATTTTGAGGTTTTACATCATAAATAGTGCAGTAACTATATTATTAAGATTTTGATGATTTCAGATGGAATGTTCACTTACTCAAGATTGTTGATTTTTTGCAATTGGTTAGGAATCTGTCCAGTGAATCGATTGTTTGCAACATTACTAAAGAACAGTAACGCACAAATCATCACTGCATTACATAAGCAATTTGCTTCTTACCCAGAACGAAACTCGGAATAGCAAGAATACTTACAGGTCATTGAGGGGTAGGTTCGAAAGGACATCTATATGACCTGTAAATTGGTTGTTTTCCAAATACCTGCATGAATTTAAATAGGATGAGCAGGGTGGAGCTTTTGTGTAAAACTAAATGGTTACATGCCATACTTGTGACTAATGTTCTTACAGATTCGTCAGGTTTGATAAGAAGCTGAAGCTTTCAGGAAGAATACCAGTAAAAGAGTTGAAAGAGAGATCCCTACATCACACAAATAATGTTTTCAATAAAAAGACAATGCAGCCAAATAATCGAAATTATGAAGTTACGAAACCAATCAAATGAAATGAAACTTGATATATCATCAAAAAATTATCTTGATCGGGCACGAATTTCGAGGCAAAAATCAAGTTGGAAACTTCAAAAATTAAATCGGAAACCATATGAACTCAGATTTCAGCAAACTTACAGTCAAATTGAACGTCTCGTAAATACGAACCCAACGACACCAAATTCAACTCAATCTGAGCCCAAATGAGTCCAAATCAAAGACCTGAAGCGCATTTAGAGGGTTCAAACTATAATTTTGATTACCAAATGGTATCCAATCGGGACATGCTTATAGTCGAATCGAGCGGTTCGACGAGACAAATCCAACTAGCCCAAGATCGTCGAATTCAGATATTATTAGGGCCTTCAAATGCCCAATAAATGGTCCACGATCAAGGGATTCAACATTGACCGTCCATTCAAGCCACTCTCAATTTACCCTTGATCTTCCTTCTATTTATTAAGCATGCCACTCTCAGAAAACTATAAATAGACCTCTCATTTCTCATGAGGGGGGACCCTAAGCAAGAAGAGAAGAAAAGGAAGAAGACAAGAGAAGAAGAGAAGGAAGAGAACTCTTTTGCCACCAGACTCCTCCTCGACCACCGCAGGACTTTTGCCCGATTGTCGACTGACGCTAGAGTTCTGCCGGATTGCCAATTGACGCTAGAGTTCTGCCCGGCCGCCGACTAATGCCAAAGTTCTGTCGGATTGCCAACTGACGTTGGAATTTTGCTCGGCCGCTGACTGACGCCAGAGTTCTATCCAACAGCTAACTGACGTTGGATTTCCGCCTGACCACCAAATGTCGCTGAATTTTCGATCTCCATTTGTAACTGAATTTCAACCCGTGAGTTGATTATCGTAATATGATCGTCCTCAATTTCAGGGACGAGTCAGCCACTTGTAATCTAAGTAAACACTAGTGGAATCCTTTCAACTGGGTGTGTCCCCGTGATTTTTCCCTTTTCCAGGGTTTCCACGTAAAAATTCTGCTGTTATATTTTTCTTTTGTTTGTGTGCTGGATATCCGTACAATGCTGAGACGAAAATTTTCTAACTCTATCGCCACATATATTCTAACTCTAAATGCACAATTGAATTTATTAGCCCAATGTTTCTATTAAATGAAAATTTTGCATCTATTAAAAAACATATCATCCTAGTTCCAACTTTAAAGCTTACCAAACAAACTTTTGATTACTTTTAAATGCTCAATTCTCAGATATTAAATACTTCTACAAAAGAAACTTCCCAAAACGCGTCTTTGTGAGCGCCAAAGAGATCAAACAGATTAATCTAAGAGAAACAAAAATAAACACAAATATGACAACAAAAAATAAAGTAACCACAGAGACACAAACACCAGGATTTAGGAAAGGACTAGTAATCATACACCAAATCCTCTTTCAGAAGCTAACA
The DNA here is from genome assembly GCF_001605985.2 of Dendrobium catenatum. Taxonomy (NCBI): domain Eukaryota; kingdom Viridiplantae; phylum Streptophyta; class Magnoliopsida; order Asparagales; family Orchidaceae; genus Dendrobium; species Dendrobium catenatum. Next base: position 2,748,721 of record NW_021318595.1, read on the forward strand.
AAGAGACAAGAGAAGATCTCATCAAATTTGGATGTAAAATTTCACAAAAAAGCCCAACAGAAGAGAATAAGTGTTCTCAGAAGCAATATCATACAGGCCAGAAACAAGATATGACAATACATATATTAATAGAAGCAATATCATTACAATTTATTTGGGGAGACCACAAACTTACTCACATGGTCTCAAGATTAACCAGCTGGTTGAACCAATCTGACAAATTACCTTGTAGTTGATTGTGTGCGAGATTTCTACAGCAACCAGAACAATTTTATCAAGTTGAGAACTTTAGGATATGGTAAACGAGTACAAGAAAAGCAACAAGTAGACTCACAGGTACTGAAGAGAAGTCATCAGCGATATCGAATAAGGCATGGCTCCATTAAATTGGTTCTGAGCAACATTTCTGTAGAGAATTTAGGATAAGCAACTAAGACTGCAAATTACAACACGAATAACTTCATCACTTACAATCGTTGAAGTTTGGGGGGTAGATTGTAAGGGAGTGGGTTTCCACCTCCAAGATTATTATTGCTCAAATCCCTAAATCTCAGAAAAATTCACCATCAAAACAAGGCAAAAAGTAAAATAAGAAAAAGTTTGCAGAATCCAAGGGACTAACAGCTCAACTAGGGACTTCAACTTGTCCATCTGGTAGCCCAAATTTCCATTAAGACCCAATCCAGGCAGCTTGCTAGTATAATAAAAAGAAAATCATGAATGATATTAAGCAATGACGAATAAATCTAAAGAGAAATTCCTCGATATCTTGATAACAAAACAAACATTTCTGTAACCGATGAGCCAGAGCATGTGATTCCTTTCCATGATTGCCCGCAAGGGTCACCTCCGCTTGAATTCCAACTTGTTAACTGACCCGGTGAGTTCATACTAGTATACAAAACATTGAGAGCAGAAACTGCAAATATAGTAGACAAAATCAGAACAATTCATCATAGAGCCATTACTGATTAATCTGGCAGCGTTCAGCTCAGATCACTACACATGCTCCATAATTAGACAATCCGATCAATATAACTCTTTAATCATTACAGAACTTTCACAAAAGACTTTTTTTTTTCGCTCTATGCCTACTCAGTGGATCTGAAAACAAACAGAAAGAATGAAATCTCATCGTCAACCCAATCAAAGAACACTCATTCACCGACTAGTAAGAAAAAGAATCTAACATGCATAAAGAGCAAACGTAAGCATCTCTGCCACGAAATCCATAAAAGAAGAAAATATCCCAACCAAAAGCGTAAGAGCAAGCTGCCAAGATTCAAATGCTCACCTTCATCCGAGTTCGTGTCGCCATTGACGGAGCTCAGGCACCAAACCCAAGCACAAGCCAAGCAGAGCACCAAAGCCCGAAGCATTTCCTCCTCTCTCTCTCTCCTCTCTCGTTCTCTAATCTCAGATCTATCTCTCCTCCTTCCTTCCACTTCCGTAAATTTTTTTTCTTTTTTGTTTTTTATGCAACTAATTTCGGAGCTTAATCAGCGCGAATGCGAGGACTGTAAGCTGGCACCAAAGAACTTTTATATAACTCCATCGGAAGCTTTCTTCCTACTTTTTGTTATCGTAAAAAGGAGGAGAAAAAATAACTATTTGCTGTAGCAGTATATATGCTCATGGAAGGTCACGGGACTCAGAAACGCTGACTGTTCTAAAGTAACCAGCCAAATTTTTTTGGTTTTATTCAAATCTTCGCAACTTTTTTTATTTTTTGTTTTTTTTATTATTTATTTATTTATTTTTCAAATCTTCCCAACTTATGTGACTTGTGGCTATCAATTAAGAGATTTTATATTTATATTTTTGAGAAATAATTCCGTGTGGAATTCCGATGGAAATAATCGTTCGGACTTATGATTGTACACACAATATATATATATATATAACTCTTTCTAGTATTTATATTAAAATAAATTCTAAAATTTATAATTTATAATTTTAAAATTTTTATTATAACATTTTAATGTAATCTTTTTGTTATATAAATGTATAAAACTTCATAGGAAAATATATATTAAAAACATAAAAAAGAGCTTAAATTTTTAAATAAATAAATAAATTTTATTAGTATGGGTCCACTGCCACGTAGCTTAACAGCGAATCGAATAAATTTTATTAGTATTTAACTCATTAAATATATGAGTTTTAAAAAATTAATAGAATTTAAATAAATTATCAAATTGAACACAATCTAACGCTGGGTGAATTTTTGGGTGAACTACCCTGCAATTTGCGGTGAAAAGTCACGTGGACTGAGACACGTGGCAAGCTGGCAGTTCCGGTGGGACCGTACTGGTCCACTGCCACGTAGCTTAACAGCTGCGTGGAATGGGACGGGAAACGTGTGTCGGTGGTTTTTTCCTTTAACGTGGTGGTGGCCCACTCCGGGTACAGTAAACCTATGTTGTGGTTACTGCGGTATGATGACCTTCCCTGCTCCAATTCTAAACCTATCACAATAATTATCACATAAAATAATAAAAATAAGCTAATGGCACTTTAGTTATTTCGTGTTGATCTTAATTTATATTCATTTTAATGTAATTTATTTTATAAGGGTACATAAAAATATTATATTTTATATTTTTGCTTTTTTAATGGGTATTTATCCCCTATTTTTTATCAAATTATGAATTTATATGAAACATAATATTTTAAATGTATTGTCCTAAATTTCTGTAAATTCATAATATAGTTTTTTAAATACAAATATGAAAATATGTGTCGTATTTTTATATTAAAAATTAACTATGCAAAAAAGAAAAAGAAAAATACTATTTGAAAATAATTATGCTAATTGTCTACTACACATTGAGAGGTCACCATTTTTTGGCTTTATTTTAAAATTTTAAAAATATACATATCACTTAAAATATTTTCCCTCCTTTTAAGATTAATAATATCAAAATTAGGTATTTTTGCAAACAATTTTATCAAAGTCTATTTTTCTCTCTTTCCAATAGTTTCCTTTACATTATAATGTAGAGAAATATAAAAAGTTTTAAGATTTTATTTTTTAAAAATCAATATAATAATATTAAATACAAATATGAAAAGTTTATTTCATATTTTTATGTTGAATTCAAAAATGCTAATAAACAAAAAAAAATTGATTTAAAAATTATATTAATAAGTTTTTTTCAAATTCTAATATGACCAACTTAAAAATAATTTTAAATTATTTTATTAGTCCTACCATACCTTAAGTAATGAACATTTCTCTTTGTTGTATTATATTTAAATTTAAAATTAGCTTATGAAATATTTTCTCACTTATTATGAATTTTAAATCTAAAAAATAGGAGAAAGATTGTTTTAAAATAATCTTCAATTGTCGTTTAATATTTTATATCTTCTATCTTCTACATTCATTGATTACATAGCATATAAATACAGATAGTGTTAAATGAAAAGATGGAAATTTAATTTATTATTTTAATATTAAAGTGAGTAAATATGATAGCATCAAACTTTGAATAATTTTTTTTTCTTTATCTCCATTTTAAAACTTAAAATAATTGGATGAGACATTTTCTCTCTATATTTTATATGTTATGTTTTAATATATTAGTGGAACTAATTTATATTTAGGTAAAACCATTATAAATAAAAATTAATTTATCAATATAAAATTTGGACTATCTTTATTGCATGAAAACATATACAGGGATATTTGATGCAAAAGATTGTGAATGAATAATAGACTATTTTCTGAACAAAAATAGTAATAGATGAATTCGTCAATGGAGTTGAATATTTTATTCATGTATCATATCAATTGCTTTTATTTTTATTAGATGACAAGTTTAGGTGTTCTTGTTCAAAGCATAAAAATCAAGCTTATATTTCACTCACTGAGGTTGCACTAGATTCATATCATTGAGGATTCCTATCAAGTTATTAGTTCTGGACTTCACATTGAGAGTGCGAGCCACATTTTAACTCTTAATACAGGGATCTACAAAGAGATTGTATTCGGTGTAGCTGACCTATAATTTAGAAAACATACAGATGAGTAGTCATCTAATGTTGATGTACACAAAATCTATAAATAACTATTTATAGCTCAACAATCAAATTGGAATAAGTGCACTACTCATTCTGAATCACAAAGTAAGAGTATTAATGCCGCATATAAATAAACAAAGTAAGAGTATTATATATTATATGTAGCTTTTATTTCTTTTTAAAGCAATAGGGACAGATACCAATGAAACCTTCTACCAACAATTAAAAGCTTTGACAAATAAAAATGCATTATTATATAGACAATCACAAGACAATAAATTTAGTATAAAAATAAAATTAGCAAAATTTTTATAATATACATAATTAGTTAATTAATAAAAATTTAATATATAAAATGTTTTATTAAATATCAGTACATAAAAATTTTCTCAACATATCTTAGATTTGAAATAATTTTTCTATTGCTTTTTAAAGCAATTTTTTAATAGGAAATTGTTTTAAAAATCAATGAAAAAATTATCACAAACAAAGCATTAATTATTTTGAATAAATTTAAATTTTCAAAATTTATTATAAGGTAAATAAAATATTTGAATAGATAATTAAGTTTTATATTATTTTCATTTTAAAATAAATTTAAATTCTTTGGCTTTGAAAGAAAGAAAGAAAACTTTATGATATATATATTAATGACATTTTTTATTGTGATTTAAAATTTAAGATGTTATATAAATAAATATAAAGATTTATATGTATAAATATATAATAATTCTATGACATGCAAAAAAAAAATTTATTTTTTTACTTAAAATATAACTCAAATGAATCATTTAGTCACATTTTTTTAAAAGTGTTCATAATGCAGTGTGATAAAAATTATATATTTTGTTCATCAACTTCTTAGTCCAACTTTTAATCATAGTAGCAATAATCATACATTGAAAATATAGCTAATAAGATAAAGGTGTGGTTAAAGGATTGATTTTAATAGCACATTTTAAGAAAAAAATATATGATTAAAGAATTTAATATAGATTTAGTTTTTAAAGTATTTGGTAAAAAGCTTGTCAACTATTGCAATAAAAAAATATCAACTTTTAAAAGCTAGAAAGTATTGTTCTTAAAATGGTTGGATTACTATTATTGAAAAGAGCTTTATGAAGATTAAGTTTTAGAAGAGATCGGCCATGTGATGGTCATCCTTCCTAAAATGTTTAAAAAGAAAATCAATAGTTGATTAACAACTTCCTATATCGACAAGACAATAATTACAAACTACATACTATATCCTTTAAATCCACTGTCATCCCTAAGGATCAAGGTGGATTAGGTTTGCCCTCTATTAACAATCTTCAAATTATGTATATGCCCAAGTTCATTTGAAGATACTTCAATAAGCATTCCTCTATCTCTTGCATACTTCATAAAGTGTACCGTCTCTGCCTCCCTTTTTAAAAACTTCTTTATAACACCTACAATAAAATGAGAAACATGATGGATTTAAGGGTATTAAACCATTCGCAGCCGAATGGTAAACAAGTGTATGCCATCCGCCAAATGATCCAATCGAATGCGAAATTGTTTGTTAATCTCCGGGAGTGAACAGTGCGACGCTAATATTGTGTCGCATTGTTCGCCTACGCCAAAAAATGGGCTTATAGGATTTGCGGAAGAAGCGCGCGAAATTGGAGAAAGATTGTTCCTTTGTAACGAGATGAAGATGCGCGTGAAAAAGGATAAGAAATGGAGTTCGATTAGAGACGAATTACTTCATTTTGAAGTTTTACTGCATTTTGGAGTGGAAAATGAATTTTTCGATTGAATATGCCCTTACAAAACTCCTGGCTCCTTTTTTTGTACCATTGTATATATGGTTCATCTCTTAAAAAGAAATTTGGTCTTGCTATTATTGATCAATTTCAATGCCCCTCCTCTATTTTGGTCTCTACTTTTATTGAAAATGGGGATTGAATTCTTCCAATGACATTCAAAGTCACATTGCAACTGAAATTGTAACTGTTAATATCCATAATGATGAACATACTTATTTTTTGTTGGAAAAACTTTTTTTACTCCAATAAACAAATATATCTCAACCATTATTATGAATTACCCAAAGTTTCATGGTCTAATTAAACATATTTGGTTTAAAGGATTTACTGTAAACTAAGTCTTTCTAGCTTCAAAAATTATTATGGAAGATTTGAAAACCGTGGATGCTGTAGCAAGCGTAGAATTTTGCTAAATGAAACTTTTGTGTTGTTCTCACTCTACAACGAAAACCATTCTCATCTATTCTTTGATTGTGAATTTTCTTTGCATATCTTAAAGATCTCCTTCCATTTCGGACTTTTTTTTTCATATTGGGAACTCCTTACAACAACTCTTGCATCATTCTAACAATATCCGGTGTAATATCAGCTGATTTTTTTTCTTTTATCAATACTTCTTACATATGGCAAGAAAGGAATAAGCATATCTTTAGAATGGTTGCTCTTAATGAACTTATAATTATCGAGAAAATTAAAATTTCCATTTGTAGGAATAAGCATATCTTTCTAGCCTATTTATGCTGTTTCAATTTTAGTTTTTCTGGCTCATTCCTCTTATGTTGCAGGTTTTTAATCTGGTTACTTGTTGATTTCCTCGCTGTGGTCTCTCTTGGATATGGTATCTAGCCAACATTTGTAATTATTTTTGTCTAGATAAAACGATTTAATATTTGTGGTGGCTATTGCACGCTAAACTGGATATAATATGGAATTATTTCAATATTAATATGATAGGATATTATGTTGGTTGGCTATTCTTATTAAGTGGGGATGTGTTGCTTGAGTTTTTTTCCCTTTATCTACTAAGGCTTTATACTTGTTAGTCTGCTTGTCATTTTTAGTTGTCTTACTGAGTTTTCCCAAGGCTTCGGTCATGGGTGGATCCCCCATATGCCCACCTAAAAAAAATATTAAATATTTAGAGAGGATATTTTGGGTATTTTGCCCCCCTCAAATATTTTTTTGCCATAATTTTATCAATCGTAAGCGTCTTTGCCCATCCCCCACAAAAAAAATTTCCACCCTAAACAAAAAACTGGATCCGCCACTAGCTTCGGTGTTGCAACATCTTGATATGGCATTAGAGTGTTATAAGCGTTGTGGTGCTGATTGTCTGAGTGTTACTGCACTAGTTCACTACTTGTGAATTTTTCTTCTTTTCTTGAGACATTCTTGTATAACTACAACTAAAAATAATATTATCACTAAAATTTAAGATAATAAAATGGTGCATAATTTTCACTTAACAATCACTTTTTAAATAAGCTAAATAAACTTAGCAGTTCACTTTAAAGTTCTAAAGTGAACTTAGGATAGTTCCCATTTATTCCTAGTGGGATCGATATTCTTTTCATCATTATATTACTTGATATAATACATGCACTTGCATTAAAATAGGATTTACACCATAGAAAAAATAAACCTCTATTAGGAAATTGAGTTGTGTGTATAAGTTAAAGTACGAAACTTTGCATTTGCATAAGCTAAATAATAATACTAGCAATGTCGTGTCAAAAGTAATGAACTATTTCTCATACTTCATAACTATCGTGCTCCCTTGAATTATCCTCAGAAATATCTCATGCATTTACTACCATGCAGACAAGGGCATAAATCATGACCAAAAGATAGTAGTGAACTCCTCCCAATTGATAAGGGAATCCAGCCTTTCCTAAAACTTCTCCCTCTTATGGCCCAACCATTATTCCTAAGTTTCACCATCTAATAAAAATACAATCAGACGTACATTCCCCTTAGGGGACTACATCCCAATAAAGATCTTTTCCAACCTCATCAATCAATCCTCTATTGCTCTGGGCTAAATCATGATCTCAAATTTGGAGTCTTCAACCTCAAAAATATCTGTAAATAAATGTCCACACCATCAAATCAAATTAAACAAATCCTACAATGAACTTGGCTACAAGTCTACAAGACTAGCAAACTAAGAAATGAAATCAAAATTGACAATAGAAGTAGAACTCTACACTGATGTTATCTGACTAGCACTATATATATCTGTCATATCTGGGTCTTGCAGATCTATTCAATAATCACTTAAAATACATAGATGAATATACACGCAAATGAAAACAAGCAAAAATAAATGCCAAAATACTACTTAGAACCATATCACTTGATTACAGGTCATTTATTATAGCTATGTTTAATAATCAGTCCTCTAAAACCATAGCAATTATATAAAAAAAGGACTATCACAATCCAGCCTGATATTGTCCACTGACAGACAGGTGTTACTATGTTGAATTGGGACAAATAGAGCCTAAGATTAAAGTTTCAGTGGCATTTTAGATTTCTTTCATTTAAAATTTGAAATAGACAACAAAACTTCAAATAAACTTCTAGTTAGTAGGAAATAAACTCATTCATAATTTTTTATTCTTTTCATTCATCGTTAAAATATTTGTATAACAAAATCTAAATAATATAGTATATAGCTGCATAGTGAAATTGAAAAATTAAATAACTAGTCATAACTATACAAATAAGGATGTACCTCTTACAGACAAAAATAGATCAGATCTTCAATACTTAACTACTCAACAAACTTCTTTTCCCATTCCCTGAGAGGCGGAGCCAGAATTTATTCCATGTGGGACACAAATCATTGAAATAAAAAAAAAACCTCAATCTTTTTTGTTCGGGCTTGAGACCAGCAATGGCAGTTTTAATTTTTTTTAAATCATTATATTCATTATAAAAATTTAAAATATATGATAAAACAAAAAACTTAGAATTGAGAACACTAATCTTGAGATTCTTCTTATTTGTAATTTATAATTTCTCCCGTCGAGTCTTTATTTTTTGAAATCATTATACAATCAAGTCATTGTTAGTACCATTAAAAATATCATTCTCAATATAAGTAAACAATCATTCATCCAAGAGTCTCCCATACGATTGCGTAAATAATTTTTTATAATATTCATTACAGAAAATGCTCGTTCAACTGTTGTTGTAGTAATTGATAATATCATAGCATGCTTTATAAGTAAGAATATCAAAGGATAAATATCATTCTTTCTATCTTCACCATTTTCTGAGTAAGTTCTCCAAGTTCTTTTAAATTTATAAATACATCATTTGATCTCATATCAATAATAAAATTCTCAAATTGATTGTCTAATATGATGAGATCCATTTCTAAAAAATTTGACTGATAAAATTTTGCAAGACATAACAATCATTCTTTATTGAAAGCTAAAAAAGACTAACATGGATTCAAATATACCACACACATAAGTAATTTTATATTAATTTCATCAAACCTATTGTTGAGCTCTTGAAGTTGCTTATATATTTATAATAGTGTAAAATAATTTAATTTAATAATTATGCTTATTTGTTATACTTTCAGTACGACATTTTGATCTTTCTCGCATCATAAATGTATCAGTCATGTTTGAAATATTTATGTTATTCTTCTTATAAAATAATCTAAGTTCCTTAAATAAATTATCCCACCCATCATTTCTTATATTTTGAAGTCTTTATTTTGAAACTCACCTCACAATATAATATTCATGTCTTGATCCTTCTTTTGCAGTACTTGGGATAACTCATTTATAACTCCTAATATAATATTCATCATATGAAAATTGAAAGCAATTTTAAAAGTTTGCATGGATTCAAGTAGGGAATATACTTAGCCTTTTTTCTCACTATTATATCCCTCATGTATTAATATCTCAAGAACCTCTATTATAGATCCATACATAAGAATTAAACTGATAAGTGAGTTGTAATGAAAACCCCAATGAGTGTCTCCTGATCATTGAAGAGCAATTTCTTTATTTAAACATGTACATCTGGTGACTGCAACTAATGCTAATTGAAATTGGTGTACAAAACAATGCAAATAATAAGCTGAATAGTTTTTTTTTTTCATGATTAATGTTTTCAATTCATTAAACTCACCTCGCATGTTACTTACTCTATCATAATCTTGAACAGATCGTTGTGACTGACTCAATCCATATTTTGAAAAAAGTGATTCAATAGCCAGCTTTAGTGTTAGAGCTGGCGTGTCTATAACATAAATGATTCCAATAAAATGCTTAATAATACATACGTATGTATCAACATAATGTAATGCAACAACAACTCATTCTTTAATTGACACATCATAAGATTCATCAAGTAAAAGTGCAAAAATATTATTTCTTAATTCATTAATTATAACATTTGAAGCCTAGATTATTGCAGCTTTTATGATTTCTTTATGTATTTCTAGAGCTACTAATTTATTATTTTGAGGAGTGTTTTTCAATACAACTTTATTTATATATTCATTATGTTTAACAAGAAAATGCAAAAGTTCTAGAAAGTTTCCTTAATTTTCTGAATCCTCAGATTCATCATACCCACGAAATGCTAATCCTTGTTGCAAAATAAAAAAAACGTACACAATCAACGCTTGCATTTAATCATTTACGATAATCTTTATAATTTTGATCAAAAGGTCTTTCAAAAGCAAGTCTGATATCTCTTTATTGATTCATTAAGTCTTCACATTTATGTCTAGCAATGTTGTGTGCACTGTTGGTATTACCAACATGAATATAAAATTCATCCTTTTTTTTTTCAAATTCTAAAACCCTTCATATAAAAAATGTCACTGCTAGATTATTCACCGTTTTGAGGTCTATACATATAACAAAACAAACAATAAGCTGCATATTTGCATGTATTATATTCTAACCAAGCTTTGTGTTCATCAAACCATGCAAGATTAATCTACATAATTTATCCCCAATTTTTTGTGCGTGGAAATTCATGATCACGCGGTTGACATGGTCATTTCAACAAACAATGTCTCCGAAAACTACCCCTCTCATTATGATGAAAATCTATAATTTATTTTCTTAATGTAGGATCGACAAGAATATAAGTTAAATTTGTTTCTATTGAGACCTGTTAAATTTGTATATTTTTTTCTCAGATAAAAGTTTCTGATCATCTTCTTCAAATTTTATTTTAAAATACATTTCTATATAAAAATTAATAACAACTAGTGCTTGCAACAAAAAAATTTATATGCTAATAACTTGATTAATAACTAAAAAATATACCTGCCAATTATTACAGATCAGTTGAACGTCGCAATTCTATTCTCAAAGTGTTCCTAAATACAAAAATTATAAAATCAATTTCCATTAATCAAAATAAAGGTATTAGTTTTAATGTTTATCATGATAATTTACTATTAATAGTCTCAACACCTACCTACTTATCGTCAGAGCTGCGAAGATCTATTTCATCACCAATTCACCTTACTCTTGGATTGCTGGCACCATTTCTATAGGAATTTTCAAGGAATTGTTTATCGTTCAAGTCACATCACTATTTAAAAGAATATCTCATCAAACAAAATTAAAGCAAGAGTCAAGCTGCCAGATTAAAAACAATTCCTTGAAAATTCTCCATGTTTTTTTTTTTTTTAATATAAAGAGGTCATAATATATCCTCCATGCGAAGCAGGTCCTCTTGCGTTTACTCGTCCGGCGTCCCGCTTCCGCCCTTGCGCCCATACCCCCAAGGCCCCCATAGTAAATCCACCGCTGCCTGACCTGAATAGAATGCATGATAGGTGTGAGCCAATATAGTTCAGCATGTCACACCCTCAAATCTAAATTTCTAAATAGTTTAGTTATTATGCAATTCAAGTAGGTTTCAAAAGCAACTAATTATAATTCAAGATAGTAAATAGAATAATACTTGTAGTTATCAAAATATTAATAATAATAAAGAGAAAGTAAATAAATAAGTACTCTTTGTATCAAAATAAAATAATAATAGATTTCTCTCAAGCCCTTATACCTCCCATAAAAAATAGGTCTTTATGACTCCGTATATTAGCATATCAGAAAATAAATTCTTATGACTCTTTATGCTAACTTATTAGAAAATAGGCCCTTATGGCTCTTAATGCTTAGCACAAATCAGATATTCAAAAATTTAGACCCTTATGAATCCTTATGAATTTAGCACAAGAACTTTCACCATACAACAAATCTCCACCTAATCATTCATTTCATGTAGATAAGCATATATATCATTTTATTATAGCAAAATCAATGTATATGAACTAATTTCAGAAATTTCACTGAATGCTTTATTGGTAGGCAGTATATTCAACTATTGAGTAGAATTTTATAGTTTAGAAACATCACTAGATTACCAATGATTATTCAGAATGTTATTTTGAATCTTTAATTATACTACAAGATTGTTTTTTAGGATTGAATTATTTTTTAGTTAAATAAAAAATACATATGCCAAACTATATGGTGTAAATTTCTTATAAAAATAATTAAATGTCAAGAATGACTAGCTCTGCAATATATAAAAAGTTACACCATAAAAATTTTGCTGGTATAAAATTAGTCTCATAATTACAATACTGAATTATAAATTAAATTAGAAAAATTTAATTTTTTGTATTTAAAATTGAGATATCCAGAATATAACCTATCTAGGTCTAAACAATTTCCTGAACTGTGCCAACATAAAAAACAAAATGAAGACTTGTGAAATGAACTTTCTCTCACTAGAATCTCTCGATCTCTCTCAAGCCGGCTAAAGAGAGGGTTTATATTTTTTTTGGTAAAATGAGTGTTTAATGTATTTTGATATTTTTATAAAAATTTTAAATAGTGTCGCAACGCTCGACCCTGCAACTCCATAATACTGCCCATTATAGAGCACAACACTGCAGCGCTCGACCCCAACATCGCAACATTAGTTCGTTTTTCAAAAAAAAAAAATACTGGAGAGATCAATGTCACAACACTACCAATCAAGTTCCACAACACCCCTAGGAAAAAAATTTCATATTTTATATGCATGCACACAGTCCTCTGGGACCTACTTCAGAATAGATTCAAACACATTGAGCATACATACATAACACTTACAGGAGCATGCAGAATATATGAATGTAGTAGTTTCACTTCATTGCTCTTACTAAACTGGGTCAAAATTAATAGGTGCAACTGTGTGTCGCCACTGCATGTATTATAAAGTCATTTCTCATTGGATACATAATTAGTAAGAATCTCATTGGATCTAATCTTAATATTGATTAAACCAAATGTGAAGAGGACTATACATTGATTTATCATATAAGAAGATGTAGTGGTGTCTTTTTTTTTTTTTTTTTTAATTAAAACCCACGGAGGGGCCTACGTGTTAATATCAAAATTAGCGGTTACAAAGCCCTTAAAAGGAACCTCCAGCCCTCTACTGCTCCAAAGAGCTACAAGATTAAAAGAAATAAAACCTAAGAGCAGGTGGTTCCTTTTTCTAAGGTTACAAAAATAATAAAGGAAAAAGCTCGGGCTGTAAGTAGGCAGCACCCAAAAAAGGAAGATCCTTAAATCAGCATTCAGCACCATCTTCCTGCAAAATTGAAGAACACGACAGAAAAAGGCAAAAAAACTAGAAATAAAGAGTACCTTGCAATTCTTTAAACTTCCCACTTGCTCAAATAGTATAGGCCTTGCACATAAATAGGCACCCAATGAAATGTATCCTGCAAGGGAATCTCCAAAAACACTATCAGTTATGAAACAAAATTGTATAGGATACAAACTTTTAAAATTAAAACCCATTTTGCAGCATAACAAACTGTGAAAGCCCAGCCACAACCAAACCTTGAAATACAATTGAACAACAGCCATCCCGATCTCAAAATACATACCCAGAACCTTGAACTTCAACTGAACAACAGCCATCCCGATCTCAAAATACATACCCAAAAACACCAACAACATCAGCCGCTGTGAAGGATACAGCATAACAAAAAACAACAGCAAAAACCGGCCAGCAAAACTAACAAACAGCAGAGACATAAACTAATTAAAACGAATATAAGGGATGCTCGATTTATCCAGGTTAACCAAACCCTTAACCAACAGAGGCAAATTTTCCATATCAAATTCCCTTTCTTCCTCCAACGTGCTGCCAAGCTTAGTTAAAGCATCAGCACAGGCATTACCCTCTCTAAGTAGATGAGCCAAGGTAAAATTAAAATTGGACAGGGCAAACCTAATTTCTCTAATGAGATAAAAAAACTGCGGGTAAAAAATGTGGGCATTATTAATAATTTGAATAACGTTTAACGCATCCACCTCAATTTCAACATAAATGAACCCTCTCTTATGACAGATAATCAGCCCTTTTAACAGACCCATTAACTCAGTAAAAATGACCATACACGGAGATAAAGGGCCCGCATAAGCCACAATTACTTTACCAAAAGAATCCCGGATAATACCCCCAAACCCAGCAGAGAATCTATCAACAGACCCATCAGAATTCAACTTAATGGCCGGAGCCTTCGGTTTTAACCATCTCACAATTCTCTCCTTCCTAATAACATCCTCAAAATGAATATTAATACCCAGCTTAACACACAAATCCTGACAATTGGACATATTATTGGTAGTAATAAGCTTAGCATTAAAAGACTGAAATAAACTATGATTGATATTAGTGATAATAACAGTATCTTTCATCTTAATCCCATCATGCTTAGCCTCATTCCTAGCTTTCCAAAGAAACCAAAGAATGAAAATAGGTAACAGATTAAGAACATTCCCTCTAACATTAGACATCCACTCAGTTAAAACCGACGAAACAGTCACCTGATCAGAAGAATTTAAATCAGGCACAGGTTTATTAACCAAAAGAGCATAATACCTCCACACTTTTTGAGCAATCTTACCAAAAAGAAAAACATGTTTAATATTTTCAATGTCAGTACAGCAATGGCATTTAGACGGCAAGGAAAAACCTTTGCTCAAAAGCCTGACATCCACCGGCAGAAAACCCTTCAAACACCTCCAAGTAAGGATTGAATACGACATAGGGATATTATTATGCCAAATATTCGCAAAAATCCTAGAAGACTCCTTAATGATCCTAAAATCATTCCAAATCTCTTTAATACTAAAAAGACCATTAATAGCAGTTTTAAATAAGATCCGGTCATTCTCATTAATATTTAAAGGAATGCTCAAAATTTGATTAACAATAGCATCAGGTAAAAGAGGTCTCAACATATTAACATTCCAAAAACCTCTATCAATGAAAGAACTAACCTTGGTAGAATAGATGGTATGAGAAGAAATCAAAGTGTCAATGGAACCCTAACCTAACCAATTATCTTGCCAAAAATAAATATCCCCTTTACCCAAGCCCCATTGGATAAAAGGTTCGGCTAACCTCCTAATCTTCATTAAACGCTTCCAAATAGAGGAATCAGAAGCCTTGACAATACAAGTAGTAGGATGCATATCATGACAATACTTAGCATGCATGAATTTAGCCCATAAACTGACATTAGATCTAAAAGAGAACCACAATTTATAAGAAAAAACATTAGCCATATCAGAAATGCTCTTACAATTGAGTCCACCTTCCTCATAAGGGCCACAAATATTAGACCAAGAAGACCACAAAAGCAAGACCTGCTATTCTTAGCACCCCAAAAGAACTTGTTGATAATTCTTTCCAATCTAAGACAGGTAGAAGAAGCAGGGTTAAGAGTATGGAAAATAAATATTGGAATTGAATTTAAAACACTTTTTATCAAGATAAGTCTACCACCAAATGAAAGAAAGTTAGTAGACCAATTAGTAATCTTATTTTGGAAAATCGTCACCATATCTTCAAAAAGAAAACTTTTCTTGCGCCCCTTGAAAATAGGAACTCCCAAATACTTGAAAGGCAAAGTAGAGTAGTTAAACCCACAGACCCGTTAATATCATTAATCTTCCCTTGACTAGCATACTTAGAAACAATAAAAGAACTTTTGTTCTTATTGATAGAAAGCCCACTCATATTCTGAAACTCCTTTAAATGCTTTATAAGAAGCTTAATATTAGTCAAAGAACTATTCGTAAAGATAATAAAATCATCAACAAAGCATAAATGGGTAATGGGAATACCACCCCCCGTCCGGTACAATAAATTAGGATGTCTTTTATAAATCCATTCCAAACTTCTAGACTAATAGTCAGCAACAATTATAAATAAAGCCGGGGACAGAGGGTCACCTTGACGCAACCCTTGACTAGACTTAAAGAAACCGTTTCTTTTACCATTAATGATGATAGAAAAAAAACAATGCTCGATGCTATTCTTAATGAGGGAAATAAATCTATCACTAAAACCAAATAGAGAAAGCACTTTATAAAGGAAATTCCAACACAAATTATCATAAGCTTTAGTAATGTCCAATTTGAAAATAATATTACCACCTTGAACTTTAGTATTAATATCATGAGTAAGTTCTTGAGCCAGCAAAATATTGTCAAAAATGCTCCTACCTTTAACAAAGCCAGTTTGATTCTGGGAAATAATTCTAGGAAGAATATTAATAAGTCTAGTAGCAATAATCTTAGATATAAGCTTATTCAGAAAAGAGCATAAACTTATAGGTCTAAAATCATTCCAGTTGTTGGTCGCCTCCTTCTTAGGAATTAAAACAATATTAGTAGTAGAAAAAAACTTAATATAAGGATTACCCGAAAAGAAATCACAAATAGCATCCAAAATATCCTTTTTGATAATATGCCAAGTTTTAATGAAGAAAGTAGTAGTAAAACCATCAGGACCAGCAACAGAATCACCATTCATAGCCTGCATTACCTTCCACACTTCATCCTCAGAAGGAAGCATAGAAAGATGTAAGTTATCAGTATCCGAAATACCACGAGGCACAATATAAGGGTTTAGAATACCTTCCTGATTGATCTCCTTGTTAAAAATATTGTAAAAATGATCAACCCCGGACTGTAAAATAGCCTCCTCCTCCTCCAAAATACACCCATTAGCATTAGTAATTTTGAAAATATGATTTCTAACTCTTTTCTTATTGGCTAAAGAATGGAAAAACTTTGTATTTCTGTCACCCTCAACAAAAAATTTAGTCGAAGCTTTTTGTTTCCAATACGTTTCTTCTTGATTTTGTAACTCTAATAACTTGATTTTAGCATTATTAAGCTCAGCGATGTTGGCACTATCAGGATTCAGCATGACAACATTTTCAAGATCCAAAACCTCATTTTCAGCAAGCTTAATATTAGAAAATAAATTTTTAAAAACATTCTTGTTCCACCATCTCAAGACTTGCTTCAATCTACTAAGTTTATTCCATAACTTAGCCTCCCCGAGATATTATCATTCGGAAAATCGGAGCAAGCCCAATTAGTTTCCACCACATTCAGAAAATTATGATGACATAACCACATATTTTGAAATTTAAAAGCAGAGGAATTAAGAATTAGTAGCAGCAATAGTAAGCAATAAGGGAGCATGATCAGAAACAGTTCTACTAAGGTGTTCGACATGAGTCATTTGATATTTAGCCATCCAATCATTATTGAACATTTCTATCAAGTCTTGCCACAAAGTGCCTCTACTCCAAGTAAAAAGCATTATCAAAAAAACCTATATCATGTAAACCACAGGTAGCAATCATAACATTAAAATCATCCATAGCATGGACATTAGGGTTGTTACCTCCCAAACGTTCACATGTATTAGAAATAATATTAAGAATCCCCACCAACACACCACGGCCAGGACTGTTAGCAGCAAAATCCTTTAATTGATTCCACAGGTTCAACGACCTACTCTCGTACAAGCAGCATAAATAAAGGAAGCCTTCACTCAAAATTAAACATAGAAATAGAGACATGAACACTTGAGTAAAATCATTCAGATAGTAATAGTAATGAACATTTGTTCCAAAAAATTCAAATCTTATTGGAGCAATTAGCTAACTTATTAGTAAAGCCTAATTTAGAAGCAGTTTTATCAAGCTTCGTCATGCTAATTAAAGGCTCAATAATAATCAGAAGTTGAATATTGTGAATCCTGCAAATATTTCTAACTCTAATAATAGAATCATTCCCACCAATGCCTCTAATGTTCCAAACAAGGGACTTAACCATTAGAACTTTTAGATTTAGTTTGAGATTTATTAGAAACCTGCAAATAAGAGGAAGATTCCTTAGCCTTCTTACCTTTTTTCTTGGGAATTTTAGGAGAATTTTCTTCCCCCAAGTTATACATAGAAGAATAATCTTCCGATTTTTTGTACCCTTTAGCATTTTCCAAATCATTTTGTAAAGCTTTGCCTTTCTTAACATTAGAAGGTAAAATTTCCCCTTCTTCACCATTTTCTCTGTTCTCAGCCTCAAAATCTATAGGCCCAGTAGCAGCCGGAGCAACTAAAGTAGAAGCCGGGGGAACTAAAGGATCATGATTAGTATTACGTAACATAGAATCAATAGAAATAAATAAATCAGGGGATTTTTCAAGGACATTACCAACATTATTTTCAGCCCGACCAGCCTCCGAAACTATAGTGTTACTTGGCAAATTAAAGTCTGCCACCGTTTTTTTCATAGTCTCACCCTCAGCATTTGAAACTTCTTTTTCCAACTCATTATCAGATGCTGCCACAGTTTCCTCCACAATATCACCTCCTACATTAGAAACAACTTTTTCCAACTAATTATCAAAAGCAGAAACATTAACAGGTGACTCCGCTTTATCATTAACCTGATTAGAATTATTTTTTTTAAGTTCAGGATGTAATCTAAAACAGTCAGGCATCGCATGACCATGTATCTTACAGTGAGAGCAAAATTCCGAAACCTTTTCGAACTCAACCTTTTGCAAATACCCAAAAGCCTTTGATCCGACCCAAACCTCTTTAGGATGCTTCTTAGAAATGTCCACTTCCACGAGAACCCGAGCTACAGACGGACGAGTCCTGGAGGCCGTAGCCTGGTGGGTTTGCAAAGGCCTTCCAAAAACAGAACCAAGAGCATGCAAGACTTGAGGGTTAAAAAAATGCAATCGCAAATTAGGGAACGAAATCCAGATCGGAACTAGAGGCGATTCTTCATGCACATCAAAAAACGGAGTCCATTTTAAAACACGCATCTGACAATTGTTTATAAAATACGATCTCCTAGCAAAGACTCTACTGTAATCCAAATCGTTAGACAACAGAATCGCAACATGTTTTGAATCCTACAAACCCACGGAATAAAAACCCGAAAGCTTGAGATTTGTGAAAAAAGATCGCACATAATCCAGATTAGGTCTACGCAGAGTAAATTTTCCAACCAAAGTGAACTGAAAAGGTGAAGCTAATTTAAGAACATCCTCATCAGAAATTAGCACAGCCGGAACTCCATTAACAACAGATTGGGTAAACTTAGGAGCGTTATCACCTTGGCTTAAATTACTAGCAAGAACATCTTTAAAGGAACGAGAAAGAGAGTTGGAAGCAGCTTCATCAAGCTCGAAAATACCTTTCCTTTTTCCATCCATCGGGCTGGACGCCTTCCCCCAAACATTGGACGAAGTCATCCCCGCCAACAATCAACCTGCCTAAAGAGGCCAAAGAACCCCTAAGAGACCAGAGTCGAAAATCGGAGGAGTAGCGAAGAGAAATCGAGAAGAAAACGATCGCACGAGGGAGGTAAGCGAGGAGCCCTAAAATCGCCAAGGGAGGCGGCTAGGGCGAAAAAAAGAAAACATATCGAATTTGTTACTACTCTTTAAGATGTAGTGGTGTCATGAGTAGGCTAGCATAAACATAAAAGGGTCCTCGAAAGCATCCTTTATATTTGATTATGCTAAATAGAAAATATTTAGGGATAATTATTGATCTTTAATTGTTAATAATGAAGGATCTTTCAAGTATTTTAACTTCTTTTTGGATCTTTCAAGTATATATATATATAGTACTTTGCCAATAGCATAAGATGATATATAATACTCTAATTAATTCGATGGTTTTTGCAGTACTTGGCTTAGAAAACAATGATATGTAGGTGGATAAAACAACATTAAAGGGCAGTGAAATCAATTAGGATGGATGAGGGATCCTTGGGTTAGCTATGAGGTAACATGAAGGCCAATTAGGATAGTTAGAATAAGTCTTATCTTGGAGATGATGGTAAAGACAATCCATCACTTGAAATAAGAAGATACTAAATAGCATGGGTTCAATAGATGATTGAACAACTGACCATTTTACATATTTAAAATTTAGCTTACCTTATTTTTTAAAGTGTTCTAGGGCCTCCTGATCAAAATTCCTATAAAACTCTGATGACAACATATCGTCTATCTTGTGGCGAATATTTTGTACTGCCACATTTATGATCATAAGTTGAGTATTGTTGTTGTGCTACAGTTAGTTTTTTACTAAAATATACCCCACAGAGATTTTGTTAAGATGATGATTTTGAGAGGCTTAAGATGAGACTTATAATCTAATTCTAAAAGATTTGGAGGCTTGACTAGTGGTCTTATATTCTTGAGTGATGAATTCCATTGAATCCTTTTCTAATGATGATTTTAAAAGTTCAGGTGATTAAGCTTCATTTAGGATAGTTTCATTTGGGATAGCTTCCTTATTATTTTCTAAAGCAATTTTTTAGTACTAAAATTTACTGAAAAAAATTGTTTTAAAAATCATGAAGAAACTTTCTCAAATGAAGCCTTAATTAGATGAAAATATTTGTATTTTTGGTCATTATGATTAAATTCGGTGAGCAGCTTTGAGAAGACATCCGAGCCAGTAATTGCTTATAATAACGAGCTTTGGACCACCCTCAAATTTAGCATGAAAGAAAGAAGGATCTGCTAGAAAAGGCACTCTCACCATTAGAGTAGGAAAAAATTAGGTTCTGAAATCATGATTGAAATTCTATTGAAATAAGCTTAAAACTTACTCTTACTTTTTCTATTAAACATATCATTTAAAAAATATATGATTTTAGATAAAAGTTATAATATTACTCCATTTCTCTTTTGCTTAATCTCTCATATAAAAAAAGAGGATATATACACACTGCATGAAGCTCCAACCAAATTAGGAAGAAAAGCAATATCACCGTTTGGGACGGGTTTTTTACTGGTTCTTAAAATATCTTTTTAGTATAAAAATTAAAAAAACTGTTTTAAGAAGTAGTAAAAAAGTCGTCTCAAACGAAACATTAGGCTTCGTTTATGATAGCTTTCTTATTGCATTTTACAACAATTTTTTAGTACAAAAATTTCTTGAAATCAACGAAAAAATAATCCCTAACAAATCCTTATGTGAACGTAATCCTACCGGCATTATAGCAAATAATTCTAACATTATAATAAAAACTAGCTAAAATAACATAAAATAGATGCAATCTCTTACATAAATTTTTTAACAATAAAATAATATAAAACAAAGTTTAATTGTGAAGTTTCTTTTCACCTAACAATAATTATTGATATAAAGTAAACGTTTAACAACTTTAGGTGAGAATATGATCCCATCTGTTCCTTCTCAGACAAAGAATATTATCAAAATGCTGAAAGGAAACCAACGAATTTTAGTTAGATAATCGTTTTCTTTATCTAAAGAGTACCAACCCCTTCACTTAGGTTTTAGTTGGGATGGCTTTCTTACTGTTTCTTAAAGCAGTTTTTTAGTATAAAAAAATTTATTTGATGTACTAGAAAGCTGTTTTAAGAAGTAATAAGAAAGTCATCCCAAACGAAGCCTTAGGCTTTTTTCAGAACAACTTTCTCATTGATTTTTAAAGCAGGTTTTAGTATACAAATCCGTAAGCAGTTTTTTAGTATACAAATTCATTGTATTAGAAAGATGTTTTAGGTTTTGTTTGAGACTAATTTTTTTCTGCTTATTAAAGCAGCTTTTTAGTACAAAATTAAAAAGCTGCTTTAAGAAGCAGTAAGAAAGACGTCCCAAACGAATCCTTAGAAACTAAATATTTAAAATGAAATAAAAAAATAACCCGAAAATTTTAAATAGAAAGATAGAAAATAGATATTAATATTTACAATTGATATTAATAAACTATAACAATATAGAATATAAAATTTTAAAAATGATTTAAAATAGATATTGATATTGGTAAAAATTAAAATATTATTTTACTATAAAATTTAAATAGAAAGACAAAAAATCACCCGAAAAATTATATAAATGTTTTTTTATTACATGAGTAGAATTAATATTTTCATCTCTACATTACGTCCCAGCTTTTCATAATCTATACCAATAGTGAAAATCAATGATACGCTCTATATGTTGCAATGTTTGGCGGTTTAAAAAGCACTTAATAGAGGATAACATTTGTGACGGTTTACAAACACTTTCTAAGAATTTTTTTTATAAATACTAGATTTTAGCCATATAATAAATGATAAAACTTTTTGAAAAGCTGACTAATAATGATAAAAAGACATTGATTGAAAGGTGAATTAAGCTTCATTTGAAATGATTTTCTTACAATTTTTTACAACAATTTTTTAGTAAAAAATTTAAAAAAAAAATTATACTAAAAATCTAATTTAAGAAATATTAAAAAATTCATCCCAAATAAAGTCTTGCTTTTTAAGGCAAATTTTTAGTACAAAAAATAAAAATTTGTACTAAAAAATTATTTTAAGAAGTAGTAAGAAGCCATCTCAAACAAAGCCTTAGTCTCGTTTGGATCAATTTTTTAATTGTTTTTTTTAAATAATTTTTTAGCATAAAAATTATAGTTCCAAAATTTTTTGCACTAAAAAATTACTTTTAAAAAGGTGAAAGCTATCCCAAACAAAACTTTAAATAATATTTCTCCATACTCCAACCATTTGATATTTGGGGAGGTTTTGCATAATAAAAGCTAAAATAAAACAAAACAAGAAATCCTCTCACATCAATTTTCAACAATAAAAAAATGAAATAATATAAAACAAGGTCTCTAAATGTATAAAAATTCCTTCAACCTAACATTAATTATTTATATAAATAAATAAATAAATAAACCATTTTAGGTAAGCTATCAACAAAAAATTGCATGAAATTTTAATGAAAATGATCCCATCTGTCATTTTCCAAAAAAAAAATTGAAGTAATGTGGCAATATAAGCATTCCCATTGACTTCAATAGATGAAGCAATCAACTTATCTCTACCTCTCCATCTTCTTTATTTTAATTTATTTTTTTACTTTTTCTTACTAATTATTTATTTTAAAAGGAATTTCATTATACAATAAATACCATAAAAATAACTATTTTGTTATAATAAAGTTAATTATTGCTTTAAGCCTTATTATTGCTATGATAATCATAATATTTTATGACTTTTTTTTTGACAAATTATTTTTTAATTATTAGTACAATTGGTTGGTTGGAGTTTTAAAATGCAATCTATTGAGAGCAATTTTGTCAAAATAGTGAAATATCAATGAGAATTTCAAGTTTGTAAGGCTTCATATATTGGTTTTAATTTAATTGAGAAGTGGAGTCTTTGACCAAATTAAATCTCAACTAATAAGATCTCACTTTTATTTTTTCTCCTCTTTGATTGTGATGGTTCTCAACCTGCCCATAAGAATTTAGGACTAAAAAAAAGCTTTGTTTGGAACAGCTTTCTTACTGTTTTCTAAAGCTATTTTTTGAACAAAATTTTCTTTTTCAAAAAATTTTTGTACTAAAAAGTTGCTTTATAAGCAATATGAAAGCTATTCCAACCGAAACTAAAATATCCAAAGTCTTCATGTGAATTTTTTTTTGAAAGAAAATTAAAAAAATTATATATGTGGCTTCATGTGCATCATAATAGTGAAAATTGAAAAAAAATATATTTTAAAAATTGTTGCCAAAACCCATATTTAGCGCCGTTTTTTATCGCTACAATTTGCACCGATTTTAACCGGTGCAATTAGCAGTGGCTTTAACTGGTGCAAGTAGCACCGATTTAATCCAGTGCATTAGAAGCGGTTATAACTATCGGGATAACTAAAAAATTGTGCAGCGATAGCCATTTTTTGTGATTTGTGAAAGTAAGATTGTTGTGTGTATAATTATTATTCGCACCCAAACCCAAAACACCACCAAACATATCTTACCTACTAAGAAGTTGTTAAAACCATCTTCACACAATGATTAAATCACGATAGAATAATAACGAACTGTGATCGAACAATCTTCGAACGGTTTTCGTATAATCTAAATATGTTAACCATTGATTGTTTTATAATAGTTTTTGTTAATTAATCTATTACCAACCACTGAATGCTAATTAACTAAATTAAGGATAAAATATTCTAAGTTAATCTATATAAATTAATGATTAGCTTCAGACATATAATATATAATAACTAATTAGCTTTTTAATAAAACAAAGCTAGTATATTCATACTATCTCGTCTACCATTTGTTCTAATCAAAATTTAATCACATTAGTTATATTAAGTTAGCGTTTAAACTATTCCATAATTAATTATAGTAACGTAAACCTAATTCAGATTTGTTTGGAATAAGATAACATTCTAATCATCAAATATTTACTAAGAACTTATATATACGGTTTATATTTGTCCTATTTAATTACTTCAAATTGGAATTTAGACTAATTATGTTGAAATAAATAATTCAATATTAATAATGAAATATATATATATATATATATATATATATATATATATATATATAAAATTTGCTGTAAAGATTAAAGAAACAAATCGTTGTCCAAAGCCTTTGTAAAAAAATATTTGCTAATTGTTCTTAATTAGAGACATAGGAGTGATAACTCTGTTTGACAAAATTGCATCTCAAATAAAATGATAATCTACTCCAATCAGTTTTTCTATCGTTAAAAGTAGGATGGTAGCTTGATTATCGTTTCAGAATCTGGGGTTGAGCTACAAGAAAACAAAACTATTCAACAATACTTTTTTTGTCCCTATCATTTCACACGTAAAATGCAGTATAACCTTGTATTGAGCTTCAACCTTAGATCTAGCAACAATGGTTTGTTTTTTACTTCTTCATATAACAAAATCCCTCCCCCCCCCCCCCCCCCCAAAAAAAAAAAAAAAAATCTAATTTTTTTACCATTAAATCTATAATATTTTTTTAAATATAAAATGAGACATTATATCATATATTTTCATTGCATATTCATTAGTTTATTAAAATATTAAATTTCATTAGAAAAAAAAAAACTGCTATTTCAACATCCATAAAATGATAACATTCATTGGGTGCATGGTTGTCGGCAATGAACGAATTGCACCTAAATTTATGACAAACATCATAAGTCCAGTATTGATACAAAATAAGTGATGGATGTCAAATGATTGAAGATAGAGGAGTAACTGATCAAATCGGCTCGTTAGCTTACTCGAGCACGCCTTAATAAATGACTCATGAGTTGAGCTCAATAAACTAAAAAGTCAAAATTGAGTCAATCCCAAAGTCAACTCATTTAAAAAAATATTAAAATAATATTCAAAATTTCAAGTACAAAATTATAAAAAATAATTAAAATTATATTAGTTTCATATAAGTGATTCTTATTTTTTTAAATGATTTATTATGATTTTTTATCATTTTATCTCTTTCATAATAAATGAACTTTCACAAACGCATTGAATAAAGCTCGAGCTCGAACTCAATTAATTAGTAAAGCTCAAGCTTAAGCTAGAGATAACTCAAGCTCGGCTCGATTCATTTACACCCCTAATCAGAGATAAGTAACACATTATTCTCAAGAAAGAGGTGAGACTAAACAATAAAGAAGATTGGGAGGAGCTTAGAGATGAGAAATAAATTGATGACAATGGACTAATCATCCAAATGGTGATCTGAGTTAGCAAAATTCTTCATAATTCAAAAATGCTCTCATACAGTTTTTATTGAAGTCTACAAAACAATTATTAAATCAGATAATCTTAAAATTTTCCTTCCCAAATCAAGAAAATGATTTATATTGCCAAAAGTTATTAAATTTATTCTGAGATTAATTAAAGCTATCTATTAAAAATCTCATAACAAATCCAATAATTTTCAATCATAACCTTAAACAAATTATATCAAAATATCCTCGCATGTTTTTTTTTTTTTCATATTACATCAAAGTTCTGTATTGAGTATCCATACCCACACCCACCCATGTATCCACCCATACCCAATGGGTATGGGTATGCCCATGACCTTATGGTTGGATATGGGTGGGTACTTAATATTGGAGGATAAATCAATTTACATTGCTAATCATTATATATCTTATATTACTGCAACCCTCACTAAGTACTGTGCATTACTTAACCATGCTGCGACTACGATAAATTCTAATATGCAGCTTAAAAGTTTGTAATCAGAGCAAAGAGCAACAAGACTTAAGGACTTCAGTCCGTGACGGATTGGGTTCAAAAAGCATAGAAAGTGGGTGGGCGTAGGTGGGTATGACATCCCAAAAGTCACCATGGGTGAGTATGGGTGGGCAAAGCCCGTCCGCGTAAAATATTGGTATCCAATGCGTACCCAACCATGACCTCATGCAGGACTTTGCATTACATACATCAAAATCTATGAATAGAACCATTCATGCTTAGCAAAGAGAAAGTAGTGCCATTCTATCTAATAGGAACAAAAAATCATTACAAAAGAAGCACTAGAACTAAAATCAAATGAAAATCAGCTTAAAAAAAAAACCCTCAGATTTCAGAGGCAACTAGTAATTATCAATCACATTGCTTCTATTAGAATGTATTTTGATTCATCGTAGAAACTTCATCTTTGTCCAGATAAGCTACGGCTGATGATGAATTTGATGTGGATTGAACGACAGAGATGGACTGGAAGGGAATACTGGTGCTTGCTGCCCAACAGGGTTTCCCTGCTGCATTGAGTTAACGGGTCATTGCGGGTCTTAATGGTTCATAGTTAGATAGTGTTCATTAAATCATTATTAGGGGTTTACTGAGTCATTAGTAGTCTTTGTATTTTATAAATTCTTCTTCCCTTTTAGAAGAATTAGGGCATGTAAGGCAAGGCTCCCCTCTCTTTTCCTATTAAATTTCTGTAGTTTGCAGGCACCAACAGATTGCCCTTCTCAAGGGTGTCAATTTTCCGGGTCAACCCGACACGACCCGAATGATCTGGTGCCAACAAAAAACTGCTAGTTTTCGAGTCCAAAAATGGGTTAATCTCCTCTTTTCGGGTCAGAAATAGTTCAATCCCGGGTTGTCGGGTCAAAACGGGTTTTCGGGTCCAAATGAGTCAATTTCGAGTCAATAGGTCAACCGGACCCGGTTTTTTAAATGGGTCGAATTTTTGAACCCAAACCCGACCCGTTTCGGGTTGACCCTAACCCGAAATTTTTGAATCGGGTTCGAGTCGAATTTTCAGGTCATGTTAAATATTGACACCCGGAGCCCTTCTCTTCTTTTTCCTAATCTATTTTTGGAGTTGTGGACTAGCTTGAAGTTGTCTAATGATCTGCTTAACTATTAAGGTGATAGAAGAAGGTATTGTATGATTTTTCAGCAAAACTGAAAGTTGATTGGAAAAAACAGGAGAGAATATGAGCAAACCTGAGGATGAACAGTAGAAGAGGGGGGTTGAGAATCAGCAATGGCAGCCAGATACATGAGATTCTTCTGAAGCTGTGATTGGTACCTGCACATTTATGTCTGAATATCAGATTCTTTTGAAGCTAATCCCTATTCAATTATCCACATCAATCAAAGATAGAGATTTTACTGAATAAACTGAAAAGATAATGAAGTGCAAGAAAACAATTCAGCAAGATATAAAAAAATAATATATAAAACTCGAATTGGTTTGAATGAACTAAAAATGTTGGTGCTGATCAATAAAATCTTTATTTTTTTCAAACTGTTTGATAAATGATTAAATTATTATGACATGCTTGCTAATAAGCAATCTTTTAAAACCCTCATAGTTTTTTATTTAAGTTCCAAAGGAAAACAGAACTGAGAAGCTTTCTCCTAAGGATAATAAATGGAGAGAACAAAACACTAGAGAGAATCGAGAACTAAGAAAATAAATTAGAAAATATTTCATTATAATTATTTATTTATTTTAGTATGATAAATGATAAAATATTTTTTAAAAATTATCTTATGTACACCCTAATACCTTAAATATTCTCACATTTAACTGTTGAGTTAATTTTAACTATTACTTTAGATAATAAGACCAAATTAAGATATTTCTAATAGTAGGGAGATTATATTAGATTATGATGCACCGATACTTCTCCTCAAAGAGGCATGCAGTGTCCGACACATATTCAACACGACACACATTTGATGTGTTAGACAAACCAAAAATATGTCCGATTAAAAAACTACTAAATTCAAATTGGACATGTGTGTCCGACAAGTGTGTCTTCAACATTTTATGATTTTTTTTTAAAATCTAATTTCGTATATTTAATTTTTTATTTATTTTAAATATAAAAATTAAATTTCTTATTTCATATCCACAACAACAAATCAATCGTCCGCACTCAATATCTCAATCATCAAATATTCTCATTTTAATTTCTCTTTGGCGGTCCCAACTTTGGTTTCACAATAATGTCCGATGACATGTCAAAATCGACGTCTGACATCATTACGGCATCGATATTTAAAAATTATCTCAACATCAAAGTCTGACATTGATGCTCGACGTTAGTAATTTCTACACACACAACTTGACAACTCATATTTGTCTAACGTCATCTTAACGTTGACGACCAATGCCCTCTTAACATCGAACTTTTATTTGGTCCGGTGAACGTATGTAGAGCTACGTTCGGTCGGCACTAAAATCGCAGGCACAAAACGAGAAATACCGAGCAATACCAATAATAAAGAGAAATACCATTATGTGAAGACCAAATACCGAGTAATACCGAGCAATACCGAGTAATCCCAAAAAATACCGAGTTTTTTCTAGAAAAACTCGGTATTTTTTGGGATTACTCGGTATTGCTCGGTATTACTCGGTATTTGGTCTTCACATAATGGTATTTCTCTTTATTATTGGGAAGAGATTTCACAAAGACTTGTGGAGCTAGGATAACTGACATATGAGGCTCCAGCTCATAAATTCTTAAACCTGCTGCTTCAATAATTTCTTGAAATGTGTTTTTTTTAAGTGTGTTTTATTTGCTTTGTAGTTTTTTTTAATGTGTTTTTGTTTTACTTTGCTTTTAAAATTGGCTTTCCATATGTTAAAACTTTTCAAAGATTTTAGATTTTAGAGTTTTGAGGATTGTGTTTAGCTTTTCTAAAATTGGTTAAAGGAAGAAACCCGTTAATGGTTTCCTCCTTCGACTTATTTAGTGGTATGATTTTCTTCTCTAAACAAAAGCCTAACTCACTTTAGCCAATGGTTTTTGAAACTAGATTCTTTTATCTTGCTACAAAAAATTATCTTATCATAATATCAAAGTTCTATATATCTCTCAAGTTATTGAGATCTTGCTCTTGCACTGATCATATGATTCTTTAGTTTTTTTGTTGGTTATTTCTTCCCTATGTTAGAGAGAGAGCTCCTATTCTCTAATATTGGAGGATATACTCACAACTGAGCTTCTTTTAGAGTTTTTAAAAGAGCTTTTTAGCTTGCAAGAATTAAAAGGAAGAGGCAATGACGACAAATTGAAAAGAAAATATATTACACAAATGTGTATAAAAATCAAGATGCTC
>NW_021318595.1:2784684-2826143 GCF_001605985.2 Dendrobium catenatum
AAAGAGCCAAATCAAAGATACAAGAGGCATAAAATAAGCCCACTAAAAAGCAAGCTATCCTCTCTTTTTAAAACTTTTAAAACTTAGAAGAACTTATGGGTTATATGAGATTTTCTAATACTTGATTTCAAGTTTCATGATTGAGAAAAATTACTTTATTTTATTATTTATGAGTTTTTTTTATAAACAAGTTTTGATTGAATCTTCTTTTTGCCCGATTAGGTTTATTCTGAGTTAAGCCCTTTTATTTTCAAAAGAAAATTTGTACCATAAAGAACGTCTGATCTAGGGTTAACAGAATCGAATATTTTACCTTTGTCTGATTAGGATTGGCTAAACTCCTTGATCTTGTGGAACTCTAAAGTTTAATTTTTTTAACTACTCTTATGATACCTCCATAAAAAAAAAAAAATATATAAAAATTAAATTAAAAATATTCGTTTTTTTTTTCTCGTTGTGTTTTTGCTTTCTTTTTCTGTGTTTTATCTTTTTTCTTTGTTTTATTTTTGAGGGGCTTGATCATCACCATCTTTTCCTTGGTTTCACTTTCTAGTCACATCGTCCTGGCCGATATTTTTATCGTCCTGGACAATAGGACAAAATATCTTCAAACTCCATCTGCTGAACTTTTCTGTGCTTGCTATTATTCATCGTCCTAGCCGATCCTACATCGTCCTGGATGATCTGGTCGAACTCTGTTGCAATCATGATGATAGTCCTGGCCGATAGAATATTTCATCTGGCCGATGTATTTTATGTGCATCGTCCTGGCCGATACACTGGATCATCCTGGACGATCCACGTGTTAGCACGTTTGAATCTTTAAAATCAGCCCCAGACGATCCATTATTGGACAATCATCCTGGCCGATCCACTGTTCATCCTCGACGATACACATGTCAGTGATTTAAAATGTTTTAACTTCGGCCAGTACGATCGATTATTGTGCATCATCCTGGACGATACACCTAATCGACCCAGACGATCTGCTTTTTCATCGGTCGTCCGGATTCTCTCCTCGAAATGATCGCCTATGTCTAATCGTCCTGGCCTATATCTGATTGACCCGGACGATCAGACTATCTTTTTTACCAATCGGCCTATATGCTATTATTGAGCCATATCGGCCTGGACGATTCTTCGATCGGCCTGGACGATATGGCCATTTCTTTAAATTCTGGCCAATCCAGCCATTTTTTTCACCTCATGCCTTCTCCTCTTGTGTCTCCTTGCTAATCCTTTGCTATGGCCGATGGGAAAGGAGTTCGACAGGCTTCTGGGAGTTCCTCGAGGGCCGGTTTGGACCCTCAGTTCAGGGAGGCAGAGGATCAGGCTGCCTACCATCGGTACAAAGAGTGGGATAATTATCTCCAGAATCATCAATCCTGCCCACACTTCATACCCGTTAATGGATCTTTTCACTCACACCTCCCTTTGTTTCATTTTATCTCTTGCTTTTCCATTTAATACCGAGTTTTTTTTAGAATTCTTTGTAAACCTTTGCATTAACCCTACCTTCACAGCCCTGACCTCCTATGTGAATCGATGCCCTGTCGAAATCACATATCAGGACTGTGTTGAACTGTTACAGCTATCCACCACCGGGGATAAGCTGCACTTAATCGCTTCAGATCCTGACCTTGACTGGTCCACAGCGAATCACTTCCTTCGACAGACCAATACACCTTTTCATGTTGGAGAGACTAGCTCTTTAGTCAAAGATGCTAGGACAATCCAACATGTCCTTCGCACCTCCATAATTCCAAAAGCCGGGGACCGAGTCCATATCACCCCTCTACTTTCCCTCACTACTTTCTACATCATGGCTCGTAGAGAATTTAATATTGCGAACTTAATTTTTTGATACATTGATCACTTAATCACAATCCGCGATCCAGGTCATAAGAGAAAACCCAATCTAGCCTTAGGACACATCATAGCCTATGTCCTTCAAACCAAATACCAACTTTAGTATCCTATTCCTCCTAACCTCCCAACTCCCTTCTACTCAAATAAATCCTTTAGTACCCTTCATAGTACTCATCTCCACACTAGAGATGGGGAAGGTTGGGGGGCTAGAGAGGAGGAGGCTCCCACTCCTGCACCCGTTCCTAATCCTATTCCTCTCCACCATCACTCACTGGTTGATCAGTTGATTGAGAGGTTTGATCGATGGGAGACCCTCTTTGACGCCTACGTTGCTGCACAGGAGCAGTAACATTCTGAGGACTTACCCGCTACGAGCAGCACCGCACTGAGGATTTAGCCAGATTTGATAGCTACATGACACACTAGCAGCAGCAGCATAAGCATGACCAGGACATCGCCTGGTTTAATGCTTAGTTTACCATGCTTGCCAGCTACTTTCAGCAGCCACCTCCACCACCTCCATCTGATAGTCAGGGTCCCTCATTTTTCTAGTATATGTTTTCTGCTGTTTGTTTCCTGTTTTTTGTAGTTTGTCTTTTTAGTCTATTTTAGTTTCTGTTGTGTTATTTCTCTTTTTATTTTGTGTGTCTGGACCCTCTTTTTGTGATGACAAATGGGGGAGTAGGATGTGGTAGGAAAAAGGGTATGTGCTTGTAACTTTGAATTTCTAGTGAACTATTTTTTTGAGTTTTTCCTACTTATGTTTGCCATCATCAAAAAGGGGGAGATTGTTGCAAATCTTTTTTCATGACTTATGTTTTGATGATTGACAAACACTATTGATTTTCTTGAACTACTTGGTTCTTCTAACTTTTCAGGAATCGAAGAGATCGGACGAACAAACGAAGCCAGTTCAAGATTGTGTAGGTTTATGGTTGAGTCAGTCTGTACTTTGTTTTTTCTCTTATTGAGTCTATTTGTAATGGTCAAAGAGACTGATGCTAAGTAACCCTACACACACACACTTGAGAGAATTAGAATTTATATTTTTACTCATATCGGCCAGGATGATATTTACATCGTCCTGGACGATCAGGTTTAAAACAGAAAGTCTAAATAAGGATTCTTAATTAAGGCAGCCGACATTAACTTATCGGCCTGGACGATACATATATCGGCCAGGATGATAAGCTCAAAATAGAAAGAAGCTGCCACCATAGACAATTAAGGTATACTGTATTTTTAAATTATCGGCCAGGATGATCTCTGATCGGCCTGGACGATATTCACAAATTATGCCTCAATTGATCAGGAAATCAAGGGAGTAATTAAGGATGATTGATACGATCATATCGTCCTGGAGGATCCCAGGATCGGCCAGGATGATCTATTCAAAAACCTTGGTTACTTCAGGACGATAAATATCGGCCAGCTCGAATTCAGGGCGATGCTCTGGACGATTTTCCTCTCATTTGAACTGATCGGCCGGGACGATCGTGAGATCGGCCTGGACGATCAAGACAATTTTTAATCGTCCAGTTTTGCATCCAGGGCGATACTCTGGCCGATCTTCTGAGTTTTGTACTGATCGGCCAGGCCGATGTCCATATCGGCCTGGACGATAATGTCGGCAACTTGCAATTAATGAGCTCCTTTGAAGCTCTTCTATTTAAGAACTCTTGTTCAACATTTTGGAAGACCTTTGGCTGCTTCTTTGACCTGAGAAGGCCTTGAGGAGAGAAAGAGAGATAGGGAGAGAGAGAGGATCTTGTAAGGGGGAGCTTATTAGGGGATTCACAAGGGTTGCTTCAAGGATCGCTCTTCTTCTTCTTCGTCTAGAAGTTCTCATCCGTGGAAGGGTCGGTAGAGGTAAGGAGTTATCTTTTGGTTGTGGTTCTCTGCCAGCTTCAGGAGGAAGAAAAAAGAGGTAGGTTCTCTGCCTTGCCGGGGTGGCAAAAAGGAGGTGCTTTGTAAAGGCTTCTCCGCCTAGCTGTGTGGGCTAAAGGAGAGTCACGTTTGTAGTGCAATACTCGGAGGGCGCCTCCGGGGAGTGGACGTAGGTCAAGTTGACCGAACCACTATAAATTCCTGTGTTCTTGTTTTCTTGCTTCCGCACTTTTATTTCCGCTTTTATTTTTGTGGTTTTATTTTGGTTTATGTGATTTTCATTCTTTGTGAAAAGAAATTTTAAAATACCAATTCTTTCCCCCCCTCTTGGTTAGCTTGGGACTACGTTCATAAGGCTTAACATCCCTAACAAACTTTCAGGGAGAACTAAACTAATTTCTTAGATTTTGTCTGAAGCAGAAGGATGATGAAACTTTTCTTAGTCAATCAAAATATATCAAGGAAATCCTTAAGAAATAAGAAATGGATAATTCTAAGGAAATAAACATTCCCATGATCTCTATTATTCAGTTAGATAAGGACCCAAATGGAAAATCAGTTGACCAGAAGAAGTATATAGGGATTGTTTAATCACTCCTTTACTTTATTACTAGTAGACCTGATATCATATTTAGTGTTTTTTTTATATGCTAGATTTTAGGCTATTCCCAAAGAGTCCCACATGAGTGCTATTAAAAGAATTCTTATGTATCTTCTTGGAACCCAAAATATTAGAATTTAGTATCCTAGACATTATAGTTTTTTTGAGATCAAAGGATATTCTAATTTAGATTTTGTAGGTTGTAGAGTTGAAAGGAAAAGCACCTTTGAAACATACTAATTCACAGGATAATGTTTAGACTCCTGGTCCTATAAAAAATAAAACTTTATTGTATTTTCTATCACTAAAGCAAAATATATAGATATAGGGAGTTTTATTGCAGAAGTCCTATAGCTTAACTAACATATCTTAAATCTTGGACTACCTATAGGAACCATTTAAATCATGAGTGATAATACAAGTGTATTTTATAAATCAAAGAATATAATCCAAGTTTCAAGGTTCAAACACATAAGTATTAGGCTCCATTTCATTAGAGACCATGTGATGAAAGGGGATATAGAGATGTAGCTACTAAAAAACAATTGGCAGATATATCGATAAAACCCCTAGATTTTTGAAACCTTTAGCACCTTAAGGACTATACTAAGTGTTATAGATATTCAAGCTTGAATTAGTATGATTTTAAAATTTAAAAAAAAAAATACTTTTTTGAATGTACTTCTTTTAAATTTGTTTTGTGATTATTCATATTGTTGCTTTTATTTTTGTAAAACAAAATCTGAAAATTGGAAAAATATATATTATTTTATGATGTTCTTTTAAATTTGTTTTATAATTATCTGTACTATTTCTTTTTTTATTTGTTTTATATTCATTTTATGGAGCTTTCCTGATCATCACACACCATTTTTGTAAATTTTACTTTTATTATACAATAAATGACATATCGTATTATATGATCTTCACAAAAACATCAAATCACCGATCACAACA
The DNA here is from genome assembly GCF_001605985.2 of Dendrobium catenatum. Taxonomy (NCBI): domain Eukaryota; kingdom Viridiplantae; phylum Streptophyta; class Magnoliopsida; order Asparagales; family Orchidaceae; genus Dendrobium; species Dendrobium catenatum. Next base: position 2,789,999 of record NW_021318595.1, read on the forward strand.
CATCCAACGGCTAATATGAATCAATCATTGGTGATCATACTATATAAAAACCTACTTTGTACTGCTGGATACATGTGTTAATGGATGTTGGACGAATTGAATTGGACCAGTATGATATTTAATAATGTTTTGTATTGTATGAACACCTGTTCATACAAGATGATTTGACCAATCAATGATCATCTAGGTTGATTCCTTGGGATGAATGTCTTCTCTTTAATTTTCCAATTTGATTATGATCGCACTGTATGCTAAGACCAACTTTTTGACTTATCAGACAGGATGAAATTGAATATATTTAATCATACTATATGTTACCTCTATTATATTGTATGATATGGCCATACTATTTAAGGAGAGGAAATTTAAAGCTTCTATTCACTCAACTCATTTCACTCTTCTTACTTCCTCTCTAAAGAACTTTTCCTTTGAAATGACCGAATGAAAGAGTTCACCAGCTTTAGTCGAATGTTCTTTTAAATTCCTGTGATCCTTGATTTGTTGAAGCCACTAACAAAAAAGCTTATAATTTGTACAAAACTACTAGTATCATGCCTTCAAAGATTATAACCTATGAAGTTTTTAAAGTTCTAAGTGCTTTCTCTCTCCTCGCACCACCCTTCTGTTTATTCACATACTTATCTACCAATTTTATTTGGAACTTCTTTTCAAATTTTTTCCTAGTCCCAAAATTAATAGTGAGTGTATTACCTTCCAATCTTACTTGAATAGGAAGCTTGTCGAAATTACCTACCAAAATTATTATGAATTCCTCCACCTCTCCACAACTAATAAAAAGTTCACCTTGTATCTTCAAATTCTGATTATGATTAGAGCCTTACAAACACTACCATAAGTGAATCAAATCATAGTTACCACATCACCTATCTCAATACCTTTGAACAAGATGCTAGAATCATCAAGCATATCCTTTGTAATTCATTTATTAAAAAATTGGGGATTGAATTAACATCACACCTCTTCTATCCTTCACTACCTACTTCATAATGGATGAGATAGATTTCAATGAAGCTAATTTAATCATTCAATATCTTGATAATCTAATTTGCATTTGAGGTCCTAGACATAAAAAAAGACAAATCTTCCCTTAGGTCACATAATTGCTTTCGTCCTTGAATCCAAATAAAATTTCCAATTTCTTGCACCACTAGATCACCTTCCAATTTTCTTATCTAATAATTCCTTGCACGTCCTTCATAGCACTCATCACCATAATGTTCACTATTTGGTTGATGCACTAGTGGAAGTAGAGAGAGGTCCTAATCTATACACTCCTAATCTCTCTTCTATGGTTCCTTAGGCTACATTTTGGTGATCTAGGGTTCCATGCATGATCGTGATTCGGACTGGTTCTGGCATGGTTTACTATGAATTTTCTTGTTGTCTTCATTCTTTTTTCATTCCTTCTGGGTTTTTTGAGCTGCTTTTGAGTTTTGTTTTATTTTGTTCTTAATGTTTTGCTAGTTTGGGGGATGACGACCCTGCCGTCATCTTTCCCTCTGATTGCTATAGTTCTAAATGGAAAATCTCATTCCTTTAAGGATGCTCTTACTGGATTTCCCTCTGCTTCTTCCTAATTTTAGTTCGTGCATACTTCATTTAAGGGTTGTCCCACCTTTATGTTTGATGATTTGGTTGTTTCTCAGTTGGCTTCCTTCTTTGCTTGTACTTTAGTTGTGAAATTTATTCTTAGGCGACCAAATCTTGATATTATTTACAATTTTTTAGTTAATATGAAGCTTACGAGTTCCTTTCATATCAGATTTCTTGACCCTATCATGTGGCGATTCAACTCAGCAATGATATGGAATATAGCAAAATCTTTTTTGAGAATATCTTATTATATCCAGGCTTATCAAATGAGACTCCTTAAATGGACACCTAATTTTGATGTATGTGATGAGACCCCGATTGCTCCTGTTTAGGTTTATTTCCCTAATATTAGGCTTCATGTCTTTAATTCAAAAATTATCTTTGGTCTTGCTTCTATTCTTGATAGGCCATTGCAAACAGATCAGACGACGGCCTCAATTCACGTCCCTTGGTGGCTCGGGTTTTAGTATAGTTAGATATTTAAAAAAAAAAAAAACATCCTACTGAGATATGGTTAGGTTATGAATTGAATGGTTATTTTTAGAAGGTTGAATTTGAAAATTATCCTATATTTTTGTTATCATTGTAAGATGGACATGCATGGTTTGAGTGAGTGCTTTAAATTGCATCCGCATCTTAAGAAGGATAAAGAAATTTCCAAGCAATCTAAGGTGATAGAGGGTGTTTTGAATGACCATATTAATGTTGAATAGAACCATAATATTGTGGATGTTAATGGTGATATAGCCCAGGGTAATGATGTGATAACCCTTCAGCCTTATATAATTCAGGCGATCCTTCCTCCTCTATTGGGGGTGAATTTCTCAATGTTCAAAGTGTGGGTCACAAAATGCATATTATATTGTGTTTTGATCTATCCATTGGGGAGAAATAAATGTTACCTAGAAATTCTAATAGCATTAATGTGCCTTCTTCTTCATCTAGTCCTTATGTTTTAAAGCAAAATTTATCAGATATGGTTGATATTGATGTTGAAACTAACTGTTATAATTAGCCTCAATCTCATATTATGAATGAGTAGGTTAATAAAAAAATTACTGACATAGCTGAGCCTATAATGCCAGAGGATGATTTGCCACAGCAAGAGAGGTTGACTATTGTCCAAACCATGAGTGTGAAGGAATTTAGAGAAGTTGTTGGGAAGAATGTTTCTACTATCGAAGGTGGTGTTTTATTTATGGAAGGTGAGTTGCCTCTTTTTATGGGGCTTTCACCTAATTTAAATTAAAGTAAGCTTCTTTTATTTAAAAATTATCTTAGTGATGCTTTTACTGACACGGAGGTGGATATGTTGGCTAAATTCTTTGCTAGAGATGATCATGATATGAGCTTTTCCATGGGTTATGGTAAGAGAGGTAGAAAACCAAAAAATATCTTCTTACATTCTCCAAGGAACACACATTTGCATACTTCTCATTAATCCTTGTTGTTTATATTTAACGTTATTATATGGAATGTTCAGGGTATTTGTTGCCCTTTTTCTAAAGTTAGAGTTAAAAATTTATGTCGTATTAATAATGCATATATTCTTATTTTCCTTGAGTCCCTTATTTCAGTTGATAAATTTCTTGGTTTTAAACATGCTAAGTCGAATGTGGCCAAAAAAATTTGGGTTTTCTAGAAAGACTATGTTAGGATTGATATCATTTATGATTTTACTTAAGTATTGCATTATAATATTGAAAGTTCTAGTCTTTAATGATGTTCTTCATTTGTTTATGTCACCTCATCTCGTTATACTAGTCAGATTTTATGGAATCAAAACATTCATTTTTATAGTATTTGCAGTCTACCTTGGCTTGTTGGTGGAGATTTTAACACTATAACGAACCCGACTGAGCATATAGGGGGTTCTCTCTCGATCTATCAGTCGATGGAGTATTTCAATGGTATGATTATGGATTGTAACCTTAATAATATATATATATATTTTTTTTTTGAAATAATTTCACTTGGCATCGTGGGCATTTGTGGAAATGGCTTGATAGGGGTTTGTTTAATGATGCTTGGCTTAATTCTTTTGAGTTTACTAAGGTTGACCATCTTAGTCATACCCTCTCTTATCATCATCCTCTTCTTATTAAAATTAATAATAGAGTTAGGGGTTTCGCTTCTCAATTTAGATTTCAAAATATATGGTTGCTTAATGATTTTTTTTTTTTATTGATGTGGTTAAGAATAATTGGCAGGCCCCTCTATTCCCTGATGATTCAATCTCTAGTATGAATAGACTTTAGTTTAAGCTGAAAAGACATAAGCAAGTTTTGAACTATTGGAGTCATAATGTTTTTAAAAATCTTTTTTCTAACATTTTAATTAGTAAGATAGGGTGAATTCGTTTTAGAGTCTTTGTTAGTAGGATCCTTTTAATTCCAACTTGTATTTTTTGAAAGAAGTTAAGGATGAGATTTATAAATTACAAGCTCAGGATGAAATTTTTTGGAAGTAAAAAGCGGCTATTAAATATTTGGTCGAAGGTGATAATAATATTAAATATTTCATGCCTTGGTTAAAAAGAAACATGTTATTAATTGCATTCATAAAATTACTCGCAAGGATGGCTCTGTTTATGAGGATGATGCTGGAATTGCTAATTTGGCTGTTCATTATTTTAAAAATAATTTTATTAAAACCCTTAATCCTTCTATTATTGACAATATATGCATTCTTCATAATCTTATTTCTCTTGAGGATAAGAGTGGCTTGTCAAAATCTCCTTCTCTTGAGGAGGTGAAGGAAACTATTTTTGGTATGAATGGTGATTATGTGGCAGGTCTGAATGGTTTCACGACAAAGTTTTTTCAGAAAACTTGGCCTATTATTTATAACGATCTTTTCTCTATTGTTTTTTTTTTTTTGAGGAGAAATGCATCATTGCATTAAAGAAGAAAAGAACAAGAAAATACTTACAAATTAAGTAAAATCCTCTAGGAAATTGAAATCTTCCTTCAAAATATACAAGAATGAAGGAGGAATTTCATAGCTAGACAAATCATGCCAAATAAAGCTTTTCCTCAAAGCAAAATTCTCTATTGTTATTGATTTCTTTAAAGGTAATCCTATACCTTAGTTTTTTCTTCTACTTCTATGTTGCTTATTCCCAAGAATAATTTTGTGAATTCTTGGCATGACTTAAGACCTATTAGTACGTGTACTATCTTTTATAAACTTATTTCTAAAATTTTGATGAATTAGTTAACTATTTTATTTCTTAAGCTAATTTCTCCTTTTCAAGTGTGCTTTGTCAAAGGGTGTGCTATTGCTGACAATATCCTATTAGCGCAAAAAATTTGTTAAGACATAGATGTTCAGGTTAGAGGTGTTAATATGATTCTGAAACTTGATATTGCTAAAGCTTATGATAATATTAATTGAAATTTTATTCACAATATATTGAATTTATTTGGTTTTGATCTCAATTTCATTAACCTCATCAAGACTTACATAGAAAGTCATTATTTTATAATATTGTGAATGGTAAGAGCCATAGTTTTTTAAGGCTTCTCATGGGCTAAGCCAAGGGAATCCTATCTCCCCTACTCTCTTTATTATTGCTGATGAGTACCTTTCTAGAGGTCTTTTTGATCTTTTTGATAAGTATCCTAGTCTCTACATTAAAACTTTAGGTGGCATTAAAATTTTGCATTTATGTTTTATTGATGATTTTATTGTGTTTATGAATCCCTCAATGAGTAGGATTAATATAATTGTGTTATTCTTTAACTATTTTGAATTGTTTAGTGGTTTAGCTTTTAATAAGCACAAGTGTTATTTTATTGTTGCTAAGAAAGTTCCTTCTAATCGTGTTGTGGCTATCAAGAATCTTGCTAGTTTTATGCAAGGTTTTTTTCCTTTAATGTATCTGGGTGTGCCTCTTTATAAGGGTATAAAGAAGTCATTTCTCTTTAATGATTTAATTTATGTGGTGCATAATAGACTTTCTTCCTGGGATTCTAATTTCTTAAGTTTTGGTGGTCAGCTTATTCTTATTAAGAGTATTTTTTTTTTCTATCCTGGTTTATAGTTTTCAAACTTTTCTTCCTACTAAGATTGTGTGCAATAGGATTGATAGAATTTTCAATGAATGTTTTTGGAAAGGTACTAGGAATAGTTATAAAATTCACTGGTCTTCTTGGGAAAAATGTTGTGGGACTTTACATGAAGGGGTTTAGGGTGTAATTTTGTGTTTGATTTTGCCTATGCTTTTTCTTTCAAGTTATAGTACAATATTCAGGCCAATGTGAGTCTGTGGGCAAATTTTATGGTGGCCAAGTATTGTGGGGGCAGACATCCCTCCATGAGTTGCTTCAGTAAAGACCATTCTAAAGTCTGGCAGTTTCTTTGTTCTATTAAATGGGATATCGAGCCTTCTATTGTGTGGGGCCTTGGTAATGGTTATATTTACTTTTGGAAAAATTGTTGGCTGAGTGGCCAGTCGATCAACTCTTTAACTAATTCTATTTCTAATGCTACTATGAAGGTTAATTACTTCTTTTCTAATAATGGTTGGGATTTGGAGAAACTTTCTAGTGTTCTTCCTGATTTCATTATTCAACATATTTTAAAGATCCCTCTGAACATTAATTTGAGGGATGTGTTTCTGTATGCATTGACTAAAGTTGGTTATTTTAGATTTAAAGATACTTCGCATTCTTTTAGAGCTAAACATGAAACTTTCAAGCTTTTTCATATCATATGGCATAAATGCATTCCTTCTATGATTTTTATTTTTATGCGGAGAATTTTACATAAGCTTATTCCTACGAATGAGAATTTGAGGAGAAGAGGTTTTATCTTTCCTTTTAAATGCCAATGATGTTACCATGTAGACAATATGTATCTTATTTTCATCTCTGGTCCCTAGCTATTATTGTTTGGCTTATTTTGAGGACATCTTTCATTTCAACTATTTTACTGTGAGGGGTTCTATTAATTTTATGCTTGATTGTTAGTTTGTTAATTCTAAAGGCCATGTAATAAATGTGATTCCCTCTCTTATCCTTTGGCTCGCATGATTGGAGAGGAATAATTCTCATTTCAATAGGGTGATTATGAACTACCAGAGAATTATCCATAATATTAAGGATAAAGTTGTGGGTCTTTACTCTACTAACTTACTCTTTATTAAAAATTTTAAGACCTATTTCATTAATGTGACTGCTTTTGGGATTAACTTAGAGGTGGATATTTTTTATAAGGTTCCTAGGTGTATTTCTTGGATGAAGCCTCATCCTATTTTTTTTAAGTTGAATGTGGCTAGTGTGAGAATGGACTCTATTGTTGGCTATGGTGGTGTGATTAGAGATCATAATGGTAACTATATGTTTGTTTTTGTTGGTCCTACTGCTAACGGTGATGTAAATTTTGCTATTACCTATATTGTGCTTCATGGTTTAAATCTTTGTTCCAATCTTTATTACATGAATGTTGTGGTGGAGGTTGGTTCCTTTGCTATTACCTATATTGTGCTTCATGGGTTCTACCATTTTCTTAATGCTAAGGAGGATAGAGTTTGTTCTTTTGCTTTCTTTTATATTAGGAGGGACATAAGGGATTTATACTTTAAACTTCTCTTTCTCTATCATTTTGTAGGCGGGGAATGCTTGTGCTCAGTTGATTACTTATTGGGGTTGTGGTTTTAATGCTATGACTGAGCTTTCGGTTTCTAATATGCCATTTCTGGTTAAAGGCCTCTTAAGATTGGATCAAATTGGTTTATCTTATGTTAAGCACTAGTATTTGTTGTGTTGCTCCCCACTGGTGGCTGTGGGTTTCCTCAAGGCAGATTCATTATGCTTTGTTTCTTTCGGATGGTTTGGCTGCCTATCAATTCTTGTTTGATGGTTTCTACTATTTGGGGATCTTTTTGTGGTGTTTCCCAAGTATTTTCTTTTTTTCTTTTCTAGTTTGGTATTTGTTTTTCTATTGCTTCATGTTTCGTTGCTCTCTGCTAGCTTCCCATGTTATGTGGATTATGGCGGTTGGGCCCATTTTATTCTGTTATAATTAAATTGGCTTGGATTGTATGAGTTATGTGCTGCTCCTTGGTGTTTTTTTCATTGGTTGCCGTATTGCTTTAGTTATTTGGAGTGTTTTTTTTCCTTGGATATCCTCAAGAGAATGTGTTAATTGCTTCTTTGGGCTTGGGTGTTTATGCTAATTCAAGCTTTATTCTTTTTTCTTGTGGAACTTGGAGCCTATTCATGATTGGTTGGATTGATATTTATTTGGTGGGCACTTGCCTTTGGCCTTCTCACCTCTCTGGTTGCTGTTATTGTATTACCAGGTGGCTTTAATATGCTTTTTGCTTTGATATTTTAATCTATCTTAACCATTATTTAGTGAATTTTTTTTATTGCAAGTTATTACTACTCCTTGTTCTATTATTGTGGTGGGTATCACTTGGTTTTGCAGGATATTACTATTGAAAATATTTGTGCTGATGGTATTTTTGATGGGAAGCTACTATTCCAAGATTATTTTATTATCTTCCTTCCTTTTGGGTGCTCTCTCTTGCGAACTGTAGGTTGTATCTAGGTTTCTTTGTACTTTTGTGTAATAGGGACCTTGTGCTCGTAGGTTTTTTTGGTTTTAATTTTATAGCTCTTTTGAGCATAAGAGGGCACAATGACCTTTTAAGGACTATGTAATTTTTTCCTATATTAATGCGTAGGCCCCTCCGTGGTTTCCACCTCCTCCCCCCCCCGTGGTTCAACTATATGATTAGTGGGAGGCTAATTTTGAATCCTATATGGTAGAGTAGCAACAATGACATGAAAATGATATGGATCACTTTGATAACTATGTAACACAATAGCAACAATAACACGATAATGACATGGCTTGGTTCGGAGAGTAGTTTTCCTCCATTCACTTATTATTGCAGCAACCACCAGCACCACCTCCACCTGATTAGAATCCTTCATATTTTTTTTATTTCTTTGTATTTTCATCCTTATGTATGTATTTGTTTTACTTTTGTACTTTGTGATATAAGTGCTTCTCTTTAGTGACATTGTTTAGCAGTTTCCTCCCTTTTATGATGTCAAAGGGGGAGTAGTTTGTAGATTATACTTTGTGTTGGTATGCTTAATCTACTATTTTTTATTTTCCTTTTTCATTTCTTATTTTTTATGTATGCATTATTTTTCCATAAAAAAATTAAAAAACACCCTCCCAAATTTTGAAGGATTCACCTAGTTAAGGGAGTTTAAGAAATAACAAAAAATATATATATTTGAGATTTTTTTCTAACATTATTTGTCATCATAAAAAGGGGGAAGATTGTTATAAATCTAGACCCAAGTCTTAATATTTTGATGATAACAACAATTATTAGATTTCTTATTATGTTATCTCTCGTTAACTGTTATTATTGCATATCTACTTTTTCTTTTGCACTAACATTTCAGGTCCACCGTACACTTGTTAGTCTGATCTGCTCGAGATTGGGTAGACTAGGGATATGTATGTCAAGAAAAGTCTGTATTATCATTTCTTATATATTTTTATAATTCTTGAGTCAAAACATGTATTTGGTGGATACTAAGCTTGGTAACTATGCACGCACACACACTTAATAGAGTGAAATAGTGATAATATCAGAAGTTGGATTTTTTAAACTACTTGTATTATACTATCCATATCTTACTATAAGATCAGCTAATAAAAATGATTAAATTAACTAATTGTGATAATTAATGCAAGATGAACTAATCATAATCTATGATGTATATCGTACAGGATGATCAATTGAAAATCAAGATCCAAACCACCAATCTCAATTTAGGAAATATTTTAAAATTTAATTTTTTTACTCATCTTAACGGATGATAAGTATTATATTATATGATGCAACTACATCTTGCCTAAATTAATCCTGTGGTTAGGGAAATAATTTTGATTAATTAATCTAATCAGGTCATATAGGATGATTGGACCAATCATACTCTATAAACTAATTTTTATATGGGATTTATCATCCCTAATCATCTCAGATGAAAATTCAAGTCATTTAAACTAATCATACTAGATGATGATCTGGATAGGCTTAGACGATCAACTCAATTCTTTAAACTTATCATACAACAACAAGCACTTTGTATAGCACTAACAGGAGCATTTTATACTAATCATACATGATGATAATAGATTATACTGTACCATCAAAGTCATAGAATTGAATTTAAGGATGAGGACGTGGTTATCTACCATCCCTAGGAGCGTGAGAAAAGAGTTCAATGTACTTTGCCTTTTAATGGAGTGAGGAAAAGATTGAAGGTCCACTACCATCGCCTAGAGGGTGATAAAGCTCCTAGCTCTCCTCTGCACCAGGATTGGTGGAAGTGAATTGTGTAAGGGTTTCTCCACCTTTCTGTTGGAGTAAAATGAGAGACACTATAGTGATAATTCAATACTTAGAGGGGAGGATCTAGAGAGTGGATGGTTGTCCTGTTTTGACTGAACCATTATAAATCTCTGGTGTGTTTGTTCTAATTTCTATTTTTCACATTTTACTTTTTACATTTTAATTCTATTATAACTACTTGGTGAAAAATGTACTAAATGCTTCATTCTACTGATTAGAATATCATCATTATTTCTTACATGTTTTGGTAAATTTGTTTGTTTAAGCACTAAGTGAAATTTCCTACTTGTTTTTTAAATATTGAAAAATCCAAAAAAAGTTTCATTATTTTCTAAATTGAGCAATTAGTTGTTAAATTCACCAATTCAACTCCCTCTTAGTGTTCCTAGGGACAAGTTCACCTAGGCTTAACATCCTTATGAAGCATTCACATAGAACCATGATGGTTAAACATCGTATATCTTGGTATGCAAACATTCCATTTCAGTAATCTTATTTATTCCAATATTCCTTATTAGGTAATATATTATACTAGTTTTTAACTATAAACTTGGCCACTTTATGATTTAAATTAAAATTTAGAGATATTGAAAACATCTATATCTCATTTGAAGCATTAGAGTTTATATTAGTTTTAGCATTGGATTCACATCATTAGCCCAAAATTGTGGAATTAGCTAAAAGGGGAATGCAAAGAAAATAAATTAGATTTAATTACTTACATAAAAGAGAAATGTTGGAGTTAAATCAGATGTGACATAGATAGTATAAATACACTCTCAATACTCCTTTATCGTCCAAATATCTGATTACTTATAACAAGATAGGCTAACCATTCTCGTATATAGTATTCTACTCTCTCCTAGCCTCCCTTAGACTTTACTCTAAGTAGCCACTATAGTCTGAATTGAAGTAGACAAAAAAATATCTATCTTCTACTCAAGCAGTCTAAAAAACTATTTGTACTTATATAAAAATGGACTCAGACACTATGAAACTTGCTATGGTGGTGTCACGACGTCATATAATAAATTAGAGTCTTATAGCTACTAGGCATGCTCACCTTCGGTGTTGGGTTGATTTGGCACAAATAATGGTTGAATTGATGGTTGATTCGGCATGGATCCATATTTTGTCAAATGCTCCACTTTGGTGCTATAGAGGTTAATCTATATAGTAGTTAAATGAACAATCTTGCACTATGACTTTATAAATTGTCATGTTCTGGTTCTCAAATTCCTAAGACATAGCTATTGCAATATTTATTTCTGGCATTATAGCATTATGAAGCACTGTAAAGCGAACCTTAGCTCCACCCACTGCTATTATTTCTTAATCTAGTGCTGGTGCTTTGTGTATGTTGTGGTGTTGATTGTTGGAACTTTGTAGTGCCTGTCTAAACACTTGTAAATTTTTCTCATTTACCCTAAAACATTCTTGTACAAGAATAACCAAAAATATATTTTTACTAATATTTAAGAAAGTAAAATGCTACAAAATTCAAACTTAACAAATTTCCTTAGCTTAAACTCTTGCTTTATTTAAAGCAATGTTGTAATCACCTATTGATTAGATTACTAGCCCAAATAAAAATCAGAAATTATATATTATAAAAATATATAAAACACTTCACAACTCCAATGTAATATGGAATGACCAAAGTTATGTAATTTTTATTTGAATAATTATAAGTGTTTATCCTAATTAATCATCCTTGTTATTGCTTTATTTAAACTTAATTACAATAAGTGTAAGTGCAATGATGAATGACGGATGCTAATTTTAGATATGAATAATATATCTTTCAAAAATTGATTGTGCTTGTAGATAAATTAGAAGTTCATTAGTAAATTAGCATATGTACTAGTTTACTTACATTTTCTAATTCGATTTTAGTATTAGAATAACCTTAGGAATAGAGCATTTCCATATAACACTTTTTTAACTCAGTTTTTTTTTTTTTTTTTTCAGACTTGTCATATTTTCTTTTTAAGAACATAATAATAATTTTGAATATCTAATTGATTTCTTCCTTCAAGTACCCTTAAATTGAATTAATTTAAGGATGTTAGTAAGCTAACTAAATCCATATTCAAGTTTATAAAGATTTTCATAATTTAATGTGCACACTTCCTTCCTCGAAACTCAATTATTCAATCTTTAAATCATTCTTCTTTGCTTAAGTGTAAAGCTTTAAAGTTCAAAAAGAGATAATAACTTAGATGATTTCTTTAGTCAATTATTATAATTTTCAAATTGAAAACTATGGTTATTTATTCATCCAAATTATCACTTAAACTCTATTATTATTCTTAATTATAAATAATTTTCATTTTAGCTAAATAAACAATAAAAGTGCAAGCGCAATTTAGTGGACTTTTTTAATAGTCAAGCAATATAGGAAATTTTAATTAAATTTAAACTCTACTACAACGCATAAGTACAAACATAATCAAATAACATATAATAAGAAAATTACATCAATCATAAAATAGAACATAATAAAATAATAGAAATAAACTTAAAATACTCATAATAACACACCATATTTTGGTTACCTCCCATCACTAACAAGTTTTTAGCCTTCAGCCTCAAAATACTAATTATTTCTTTTTATGGTGAGCCAAATTAGAAATATTTCTGAAATGATCTGCATCTCTAATTGGTCTAGATAGTGTGATCTACACACAAATCTAGAGTGTAATATAAATATTCTTGGGATTCCTTTGATATAAAATAAATAAAAGTCTAATAGATATACAACTATATGTACCAATTAATAAAGGGATAGAGAAGAGTTTTATCTCACAAGGAAGTGTTATGCTTAATTTTAATTAAACAACTACTATTTAATATAGATGCACAATTTATGCCACTGAATGTAAAGCAATTATTTTTTAGTTCTCCCACTTATAGGAGACTTTCAAGAAAAATATATTCTAATGTGAATAAAGTGTTTTGGACTAAACAATGAAAAATGACATAGTTTTCCTAACGAGACCATTAGTTTTAGAAGTGGATCAAAGCATATGCATTCATAAATATTTATTGATCTTGTAGGAATGAAAAAAGGAGATTTACGGCCTTCCTATAATTATAATATCACCATAAAACCTAGAAGGTTTAACATCTTGGTATGCTAACATTCCTTTGTAATACTTTTATTTGTTCAAATATTTCTCCATTAAGGTAATATAACACACTAAATATTAACTAAACATATGGTTATTATATATTATTAAATTAAGAATAGGAGATATTAAAAAAATTTATAAAATAAGAAAAGATAAACTAAGGTCATATTTTTACTTGCTATGCATTTACATCATTGGCCAAAAACTTAGATATTTAGTAGGACATGAATAGAAAAAAAGAAAACTATGGTACACTTCATTCATATAATAAAAGATATAAGAGAATTACCAAAGATAAATATCACCTGAAAGGATTAATTAATATTCTTCTCACTCTTTTTCCTCCAATAATAGAATTTTTTACATAATATAGACTAAGCTTTCTAAGTGAATGTATTTTACTCTTCCATATGCTCCCTTTAAATTTAATATAAGGGGGAACTCTAAGAAGACACTCAAAGTACAATACTCCACTAAAAAAGGATAGAACTATTAAATAAAATAATTCAAAAACTATTTATAGTAAGAGCAAGAACAACCTTAGGAACCACGACGCTTGAGATAGTGGTTGTTACATCTTAATAAAATGAACTAGAACCGTATCGTTGTTATGATTGCTCAACTTCAACATTACGTTGATTTGGAGCATTTGTTGGCTGAAATAATGATTGGCTTGGCTAAATTAGTATGACTCCATCTTTTATTAGTTGCTTCACCATGGCACTAGAAAATTTGAGTGTTATAGAACTTGAATGTGCAATCCAATATTATAGTATTATGATGATCGATGATCTAATATTAACAGACTTGAGAGTCAGGAATTGCGTTGCAGATTTTTGGTGCTTTCAAACTATATAGCATTATGGCATTGACCTTGACTCCACCAGGATATTGAATTATTCATAATTTTTCTTAAGGCTTTGTTCCTATGATTCTTTGACCTAGATTTGATGTATTTCCTATGCTATGTCATTTAAAGTTTGTGCTGGTTTAGAACTTATAAATTCATTTCCTTTTTCTGAGCATTTCCTACACAACATCAATTAATACATCATATTTTTATTGTATTTAAAGGGAAGAAATACTACATAATTTACACTTAATAAATCCTCTCCAATTTAAGCTCTTGCTTGTCCTCATGTAGTGGTGTGATCACCTATTAATTAATTTGATAGCAAAAATAAACATTGATAATTTAAAATTACTAAAATTTAAGATAACATTTCTCTATTTCAAAGTTATTTGGAATGATCAAAGTGGTAATACCAAATTAAAAAATGATAAATAATTAGCCTCATAATTGCTTGAATTTAACTTATCCACTATTTATATAAGTGTAAGATTGACTTCTGATTCTAGAAATGAATAATATATCACTTAGAGATTATTTGTTCTTATAGCTAAATTAAAAGTTCATTGTTGCACCTTCCTATGTATTAGTTCTCTTAACTTGTCCAATTTGATTCATGTATTTAAATGCTTTTGGATTTGAGCTTCAACTAAATCCGGTCTTTGAATAAACACATCTTCTTTTCTTCAATTTTATCTTTCTTCTAGTATTTTATGTTTATACTTATTTTTTACACTTAGAGTATATAATAATGATTTTGAATATGTTTTTTTTTTCATCTCTCTAGAAACACTAATTGATTTTATGTAAGGATTTAGTAAGATTGCTAATTTCATATTTAACTTTATTATGATCTTCAAAAATTAAGTTACAAACTTTTTTGTCCCTAAATTCAATTATTCATTCTCAAATGTAGTAGTCAGTGCAAGAGTGTATAGCTTCTAACTTCATACCAAATTAATAACTTAAATGATTTCCCTTAGTTAATCATTATGCTTTTCAAATTATGAATTATTGATCTTCGTTCATTCAAATTATCATTATCTTAATTTTAAATAATGTTTATTTTCGCTAAATAAAAAATTAAAGTCCAAGAACTATTTAGAGGACAATTTTTAATAGTTAAACATAAACTAGAATTCAAATTAAATTTAAATAACTTAACAAATTAATATGAACACTAGTAAATAGAAACTAATCATAAAAGACAACTTTCCTTTTAATTGAATGATAAAAAGCTCATGGCCAAGGTAAAACATACTATTAAAATAAAATAAGATAACTAGTGCATGAAGCACTATTCTCCTAATTTTTTCCTACTAAGACAAGGGGTATCTGCTCTTATTAAAATAACAAATGGCTCTCAAAGATACAACACCACATCAAAACACCACGAGGAGACCCCTCCCCCCCCCCCCACCCTAGTTTGATGAAATGAAAAAGAAATTAAAAAAGCTTCAAACAAAAGTAGTAAACATCCAAATTCTCTCATGTATTTGTATATCTATCTCTCTTTCTCTCTCTCTCTCAATCCTACGAGGAATAACCATACAAAGAAAACAAAAGAAAAATGAATCCTATCACTTCGAATAATGATTCTCCTCCTCTCCCTTCTCCTCCTCATCATCGTCAGGTCGAGTCCACACAATTGATGTGTATTCTATAGTAGTAGAAAAATGAAGTTGATCTGAATTCTCCACAAAGGGGCTCCTGCTAAACATACCCACTAAAGCCTCATTAAATTTGACATCATCGGATAATTCTTTCCTACATACACGAATAATGCTCTTGCTATTCTCTACCCTCCTCTTAGAATTTAGTCACACGAACCATCTTCTCCCTTAACTCATCCACTTGCTCAACTAGAGATTTAGGAGTCCTAGAATTCCTATTACTGCTAGGCCTATTGGTCAACCTAGCTCACTTAGTCATTCCACTTATACACCTAATCTTTTAAAGCTCTCAATTATTCTTTTGGTAAGGTTTGGAAAATAAAATAGCTAATCTCCTCAAGGATGTCTCCTCACACTAGCATTAACAAACAAAGCATAAATAAGAGAAAGGGGCCCAAGCCCACCAAAGCAATGACCCTGATGATGCAATTTGGAGAAGCATCTATACTAAAACCAACTTGAATAGCATAATTAGCCATAGCAAAATCTTTGGTTACTTCATTAATATTTTTACTTAGCAAAAGGTTGGCTAAAATAAAATAGTGCCAAGTTATTGAAAGTTTGGTTAAGCAAGATACAAAAAAAAAATTAATCTAGTCCTCCCTCTTCTTCCATGAAGCCCCACTACAAGGTTTGTACAAAACTCTTAGCAACTCATTAGGATTTATGGGGGCTAGAATTAAAGGGGTATAATCATCAAATTCAAAATTCTTCAGGTTATATGGATTATTAATTATTACCGGGTCAAATGGTGCACACTTACCTCTAACAGAACACCTATTATCTAGTGATTCCTTCAAATTTGCAATCAATTCTATCACCATATTGAGTATAACAACATGGACTTTATCATACAAAAGCTCCCAACCCCGGTTCATTATCAATTGCATCACCTTCCCACTAAAGTTCTATAAGCCTCACTTAGGGATTGACTATTTTTTTACCATCATTATCCCATACCTTTTCTCATCCTCAATAGAGATGAATCAATTCTTATCATAGGAGAAAAAGGCATGCATCTTACTACCAAACATTTTTGGCGCCAATTCTCATATAGCTGAAGAAGAAGAAAAATACTAAAATTGGAAAGAAATGAGAGTATAAATGTAGTAGAGAGAATCTTATACAAGGACATCCTATTGATAAACATCACAAATGATGCTACACTTAAGCGAATATAATTTTTGCACTTAAAAATAGAGTAAATAATAAAGAGTCAAATAGATAGATGCTCTAATAGTGCGGGATACATGGCACTATAATACAAGCTTTGCAAAACTAATTGCCTACTATTTGACTGGAGAAATTTAGCGACACTTTACATGTTTGAGCCCTGTGGTGCAAATAAAGACTTCATCCATTGTTCTTTAAATAATTTAATAATAAATTTAACCTAACACTATTGTAGTGGAAATAATGTTTCGGCCCTTAATAAAGTGTAGGTATAAAAGTATAAATTATTGAATGCCCTACCACTACTACTATAGAAATACTAAACCTTACACTGTAGTGCTTAATATTATAGCACTGGGGTACTTTGTAAGGCATTATGGCAGTGCATCACTTAAAGATAAAGTGTTTTACCATTTCAATTTGAAAAATTTTCTTGACTCTTCAACCTTATAATATCATTTTTGAATTTTATAATGCTTAATGGACAAATGTTATGATACTTCAAAAGATAACACTGTGATGCTAGTTCAAATTTTAGCACAACAAATTTTTCTCCAAAAACTTTTCATAACTTAGTCAAAATCAAAATTAATGCCTATTTTCACAAATAATATAATCATACACACATAATAAAAACTACAAAACAAAATATATAAACACAGAAAGAAAATTGGGTTTCCACCTAAACAACACTAAATTTAAAAATTTCAACCAAACTTTTGTAGATTTATCATTTTGGTAATAATGAATCACTACCACTTCTCAAGTGTTCTATAGTAAGAACTTCCCATTTCTCCTGTAGACTAATTTAAGTATTATTAGGAAATAATCAAAGGGGTCTGCTACTAAAAGTAAGTGCAAATTATCATAATTAATTTTCTAAGATTTTAATTAAAGTTTCCATACTTTATAATTTGGTTGCTAATCAAATATTTCCTCTTCCAAAGGGGCCTTACAATCTTTGAATTAATTATTTTGATTAAAACCTAAGAGATAAGAAGGTTTAGGATTTACTACTAGTTAATAAGGATTATTCCAATTTCCTCCTTGATTATATTCGAAAACATTCCACTTATTGTTGCCACCAATATTATTATTCAACCAAAAAAAGTTATGGTAGTTTCTCTTACCAAATTATAAGCATTGGAATAAGGATTGTATTGTCTTTTTCATCAAATTGACTTTCTCAATCCCTTGTGTTGTGACTCATTGCTCACGAGTTTATATTTTTGATGATAACAGATATTATGGCTCACATCTTTATGTTTCATAGTATTTTTTATTCTATACTTATTTTGTGTGTATACTAACATTTCAGGAAAATCATATTACAGGTTATTAAAGACTTCAAATTAGAATAGATTACGATTCCTCATAAATGGAGTATGTATTTTTTATTTTATTGAGTTTGAGAGAGTGTTATTGTAATTGTGTAACTGTAAATACACATACACTAGGGGACTATTTAAAATTTACAAAATTTTTAAATTGGTCGTACTATACGAATTCCATTCGTACAGGACAATTTATTTAGTTATAAACTCCTACGAGCAATTAAATGAACTTAAAATTTTTTTTGTAACTGATCATACCATATGATGTCATCATCGTACATATGTCATCCATGGTACAAATTAGATGGGTCCCTTTTTCGTCCAAATGAACTTTAAAATTTTCTGAATTGTTCGTATCGTACGATGTCGTCACCATACATACACCGTCCAGCATATGAATTGGACAAGTCACTTTTCATCCCGATGATTTTGAAGACTTTTATGAACTGTTCGTACTATACGATGAATGGTTTGTACAAATGAATTTGAACTGTTCGTATGGGACACTATTCTTTCATACAGAGGATTTGTATGGGACACTATGCATTCGCACGAGCGATTTGTACATGACACTATGCATTCGTACGGGACACTATATATTCGTACGGGACACTATACATTCGTATGGGAGTGGATGTAGGTCTAGTTGGACTGAACCACTATGAAACTTGGTGTTCTTCTGTTCTCTATTATTTCCTGCATTTTGATTTTAAGCACTTTAATGTTTTATTGTTAAAAAATCTTTTATGATAAAATTATAATCAATTTTTTAAATTCACCAAGAGTTTTTAAAATTACCAATTCACCACCTCTCTTGGTTAGCATTGGGACATTAGTTTTTGTTTAACAACCTAATCAAGATTCAACACCTTAATCATTTTTATCATGAATAGAACTCAAGTCATTCTACTATAATTGCATAGATGATCATGATCCTGAACTAACACCTTTAATGTCCAATTTCTTATAAATTAGAGCAGCCTGAGCTGTCAAAATAGATTATGCATTAGATTTATAAACACTAGCTACTCTCTTAGGATTCCCTTTATTAGAAGGCCACCATAAATTATTTATATCCATTTCCTCAATTAATTCATAACCTTCATCAAATGGCTTATACATTGAATATTCTCCACTTGATACATCTATAATTGACCTAAGGGATTCTACTAATCTAGTATGAATAACCAACCAATTATATAAAGCATGATGAGGGTATTTCCTAAGCATTTTCTTAAATCTCTCCTAACTTTCATAATTTTCTCTCCTTTAAATTAAGAAAGAGAGTGCAATCATTCCTAAGCTTGGAAATTTTTTAAGATGAAAAATATTTAGCTAGGAATTTTTATGCCAACTTATTCCAAGTGGTTATAGAGCCTAATGGAAAAGAATTTAATGGCATCTTAGCATTGTCCCTTATTGAAAATGGAAATTGATGATGGCTAATATTGTCATCACGAAAAGCATTATACTTGAATGTTTCATAGATTTATAGGAAGCTAGCTATGTTTAGGTGTGGATCCTCAACTAGGAATTTGTAACAATCTGAATTATGGCTAGCTTCAATTCGAAGTAATTAGCCTTGAGACTAGGCCTATATATACTCCGATGAATTCCTTCTACAAGAGGATCGGCATACTCTCAAGAGGTCTAGGATGGTCCTAATGTTCTACTGGTTTACTCATCACTAAAGAAAAAATCATTTTAATTTTTTTTTTATTTTTATAAGGGTAATTTTAATTTTATAATCAAATAATAAGGGCACCTTATTCAATCTACAATGCATGCAATAATAATGCTATAAAAAAATAAAGAATAAAAACTAAATAAGACACAAGAAAACTTTTTTTTTTTTGCCTTTTTCAAAATTTTAACAATAAGAGAAAAAATAAAGATACAGGATACAGGTAGGTATAAATATACAAATAGTTCAATAATATAGTTTAAAAGAATAATACACATGTCACTTCTCTAACAACAGTGATAAAACCTTAATGGGATGTGGGCGGTGTAAGTTACAAACAAAGTTAAAGTGCAATATGAGTACGCTTAGTTTTACTTTGACATAAAAAAATGAAATCCCACTAGAAACACAAGTATACATGTCGATCAAGTAATAAAGTTACAGAGAAAAGTGTTTATTTCATGAGAAAGTGTTTTGCTTAATTACAATTAAATTACGACTATGTAATATAGATGCACGAATTATCCTACTAAATTTAATGTTCTTATTTTTGAAGTTTTCCACTTAATAGAGACTTGCAACAAAATACTAAAATAAATAAAGTGTTTTGGACTAATAAATGCAAAATAATATATTTTCCCTAGTGAGACTCCTAATTTTATATGTGGATCAAAGAATATGCATCCATGTATCTCTATCAAGCTTGTAGGGGTGAAAAGGAAGGTTTATGGCCTTCCTACAATTATAATATCTCAAAATAACCTAGTACATTTAATATCCTTTGTCTAGGTTTGACAACATTTCATTTCAAAGCTCCTCTTTATTCCAAAATTTCTCAATTGAGGTATTATATCACACCAAATATTAACTACAAACATGGACATTATATGCATTAAATTAAAATTGGAAGATATTAAAAAAATCTATAAAACAATTCATGGCCAAAGAGTCTACATTAGTACTTATATACATTTAAATAATCATCCCAAAAATAGAGATTTAGCAAGACATAACATAAAAAGAAAACTCATGTTCATTAAAAACATTAAAAAAAGATATCAGAGAATTAGCAATGGTATATGTCAACAAAAAGGATCAATTGATATTCTCCATAGTTATTCTTCCTTTAATATTAGAATCTCTTAAATAATATAGGCTAAGATCTTCAAATGAAAGTGTCTTGCATTCCCTAGCCTACCTTAGACTTTACACTAAGAAGAGCTAAAGGAAGACACTCAAAGTATAAGAATCCACTAAAGAATAATAGAACTAATAAATAAAAGAGAAAAAAAAACTATATATAATAAGTATAGGAATGCACTCAGGTGTCATGGTGCTTGGATGGTTACATTGTGGTGTCATAAAAAGAATTAGCACCTCAGTGATGTTATTCTTGCTCTGACGTAGTTTTGCACTGATTTGGAACATTTATTTGCTAAAATGGCATGTCACTTGGCTAAATTAATGTGTTTGCAGCTTTCATTAATTGCTCTACTACGGTGCTAGAAATATTTAGCTCGTTAACTCTTGAATGTATAGTCTATCACTATAACATTGTGATGATAAGCGCTCTAATGTTTAAATTCTTGAGACTCAAGTGATATAACCAAAAATTTTGATGTT
This sequence comes from Dendrobium catenatum, assembly GCF_001605985.2. Lineage (NCBI taxonomy): Eukaryota > Viridiplantae > Streptophyta > Magnoliopsida > Asparagales > Orchidaceae > Dendrobium > Dendrobium catenatum. The sequence continues at coordinate 2,811,473 of NW_021318595.1, forward strand.
GCGGAGTTATATAGCGCTTTAGTACTGATCTTAACTCCACTAAGATGTTGAATTATTTGATATTTTCCTCTATGATCTAACACTATGATTCCTTGATCTAGAAATGAGGCATTGCCGATAATGCGGTGTTGGCATTTAGAATGCTATGGTGCTGGTTCAACACTTACAATTTTTTCTCCTTTATTTTAGCATTTTTAGCATTATATATATATATATATATAATATAATTTTATTAAATTGAATGGTAAGAAATAATACATAATCTACACTTAATAGTCTCCTTGTAAATAAGGATTCAACTATGGTCATTAACCTTAAAAAGTGCAAGGTTTTTTTATCATTAATTCATATTTAAATTTATGTTAACACGTGATATCTCTCATCGAAGAAAGAAGATATCATCTGTTAGTAATCATTTGATCTTGATGATGACTATCATTATAAATTTGATTTCCCAAAATATATATTAATTTTATTTTAAAAAACTGACGTGTTCTAAATCACCTATGGGTGCAAGCCCTCGTAGTTAATTATATCATAGGAAATTGGAATCTCCTATGAGTAGTCTCAATTAAAATAATGGCAAAATTTTTGTTTAAATATTCCAAGGAGTGAATATCAAAGATGGTCAAATTGGAATTTCAAGTGGGTTTGGAATAAGATTGAGCACTTATTTTTTGATTCAAATGAATAAAGGTAATAGGCACTTTGGGATTCTAAAATAATTAAGAAGTGTATAAAATTAATATAAGTGTTGGGATTTAAATTTTGGATTGAAAAAAATTTTAATATGAGTTGATCTTATCAAGAAGCCTTATATCATAGAAGTAAAGCAATTAATCCAACTATCATTAAAAAGAACCGTATCCAAACGTTACCAGAGATTACCACAATTCTAATTAAAATTTCTACATGTATAACCAATATCAATGAGGTTGCAATTTAATATCATATTATTAAACTTTTCCATAGAATGATAAATAAAGTTGGACCTCCCAAGCCTTTCAAGTGGAGAAGAAATAGTATGAAAATCACCACCCCCAACTAAGGAGAGTTAACAGGCTGGCCGGCTAGGGTTTTCTTCGACTCTGCCTCCAGCGACCTTCCTCCTGTCGGCGGCTCTTCTGAGGGATTCCCCCTCCCCCACCCTCTCCACCACTTATGGATCCCTCCACCTACTCTTCTAATTTTCCCCTTCTCACCTTCTCTGGTGATGAAGTGTGCAGCTCCCCTCAGTACAAATGGTCAAACATTTTTTATCCCACAGAGACTTCTCCAGATAACATCCTTATCTCCTTCTATCCATCCAAACCTGAAACTGTATCATTCTCTGGTGAAAAGCTTTCTGCTGGTGCACAAGATTGGAGCTTGTGTATGGTAGGATATTCCTTAGGTAAGAGGCCTTTTTATGAAGCTTTACTTGGCTCCATATGAAAAACTTGGTCACTCAAAGGTTCATTGAAGCTTTTATCTTTAAGTGATGGGTTTTTTCTTCTTTATTTTTTGTCCTAAAAAAATTTCGATTTGGTCTGGAGTAGAGGAGTATGGTTCCTTTTAAGAAAACCCTTCATACTCCAAAAATGGCATCCTTGCTTTAGGCCAAAGAGGGAATACTTCACTTTTATACCTATCTGGATCAAAATCCAAGATTTGTCATTGGCCTGCTGGAATTCTAATGGGATTTCCAAAATTGCCAGTAAAGAAAGGATTTCATTGCCAGTGGATTACTTAACAACACAGAAGACTCGCCTCACATTCACTAGGATATGTGTGCATGTAGATAGCAATGCCAAGTATCTAGAGGAAATCCCCATCCCTTTGAATGGTGACAAGTTCAGTATGAAAGTCCAGTACGAATGGAAACCTTCTCCATGTGAATTTTGCATAACTTTGATTCATATCTCCACATTCTATCCCTCTAAGGCCCCTTCCCCTGAGTCAGCTAGCAATGTCTCTAATATGATTAGAGGAAGGGGCACTAGCAGAAAACCAAGAAGTAGGCCTCCAGTTCCCTCTACGACCACTATCCAAAAAAATCACAACCCTACCCAGCTCCCAACCTCTATTTATATTTCAACAACTAAAGTCAGTCCCACCACTTCCAATGTTATAGTCATGACCTCTCCCTCCCCTCCTCCATCTAATATGGAGGTTAATGTTAGCACCACTCAGCAAAAGCCCATCCACTACCCCAATCAGCTTCTTATGGAGAAAAATGCCCCACCACTGCTCTGATAGAAGCTTCCTTCACCAACATTCCTTATTTAAACTCGCCCACCATTGATAAAAATGCTTCATCTGGTACCTACAATACCGCTCTCATAATGCTTTCTTCCACCCCTTCTGAGGTGATCTCTCCCAATAAATTTGGAGTCTTACAATAGGAGGAGCCTCAAGATCCTACTTCAACTAAACAAGTATTTTAATTTACTGATATTTATAGCACTTAGCAGCAAGCTAATTCAGAGATGCTTAAGAAATTTTCACGGTAGAAAGTTTGGAAAAACCCCCCACCAACCAAAATGTTAATGTCTTTGCACCAGAAAGCCATTTGGATATTAGGGGACTCAATAACCCTGATAAAGTGGTTTTTTCTAAACATATGGTCACTTCCCTCGAACTACATTTACTCTCTAGAGATGCCCTCCGAGTATTGCACTAAACTCACTATCTCTTCTTTTGTCCACACAGTAAGGCAGAGAAGCCTATACAAACCTCCTTTCCACCAACCCAACTAAGGTAGAGAACCCAACTCCTTTTACTTCCTCCAAAAGCAGGAAAAGAACTCAACTCTTTTTGCTTCCCCCTAAAGCAGGCAGAGAACCCAATTCCTTTAACTTCCTCCTGAAGCAGGCAGAGAACCTAACTCCTTTTTCTTCCTCCTGAAATAGGCAGAGAACCTTGATTAGATGCTGAAGTTTACCACTCTAGAACCCCCAAGGAATAAAGGATGATAACCAGAGAAGATGACAACATATTCTTTCTTGGAGAAAGCTTTGTGAAATCCCTCACAAACTCCTCCTCACAAGATCCTCTCTCTCTCCCTTTCTCTCCCTCTCCTATTAGCTCTCTCAGGTTAGAACAAAAACAAAATATTAGCTCTTGGGTAGAATAAGAGCTCTTAAATAGAAGAGTTTATAAATAGATCTTATTTTATATAAACTGACATTATTGTCCAAGATGATGTGTGTATCATCCTCGTTGATCAGTATAAATTATGCTCAATCAGCCCGGTCAGTTTGGGATGATCAAAAGTTTTTTTGTCATATCATTAAGGCCGATATAATATCGTCATGTACGATCATTACAATTCCTTGAATATCATCTATACAATTACTCTAAAAGCATATCTGAATGATGAAAATATAGTTTCATCGTCCAGGACGATCTCATGATCATCTTGGCCGATTAGTTCAAATTTGTGAAATTTGTCCTAAACATTACCCTAAATAGAAGCTGGCAGATGTCAATTATCCAAGTGATTATCCTGGATGATATGAACGTGCAATCAAATCTTAATTACTTTAACTACCATATTAATTTAGGCATAATTGTGAAACATCATCAAGGCCGATGTCCTACACAATGTCTAAAAATAAAGAATACCTAAATAGATCTATCGACTGAGTCTTTCTGACTTGAGCCTATCATTCTGGCTGATAGGATTATTGTCTAGGACGATGTTCTTAATGACGGTTGCCTTAACCAAGATGCCATAATTAGGTTTTTTATTTTTAGCTTATTATCCAGAATGATGTTCAGATCGTCTTAGACAATGTGATCAAAATAGAGAACTCTAATCAACAAACAAAATTCCCTCATATGTGTATGTGCAAGGTTACTTAGCTTCAGGAACCGCACCATTTATAATAGACTCAAGAAAGGAAAAATTAAAAACAGGCTCAAACCTAATATACTCAATCTTGAATTGGCTTGAGTTGCACTCAATCTTATGGACTTAAAAAGTTAGTAGGCAAGGTTGTTGTAAAAAATCATGAATGTTTGCTATCATCAAAATTCTAATATATAAAATCATATAAGAAACAATCTCCCCCTTTTTTATGATGACAAAATAAAAATATTCAAAGCAGTTCAAGAATAATTTAAAAGAAACAGTGAGAAGAAACAAACACAGTTTTAACTATCCAATTACAGAATCAAACTACAAAGTAACCAGTACAACTAATTACTCCACATTTTGACATCACAAAAAGGAGGAGTAAAGTAAAACATAAATAAAGCAAAAGCTAAAAATAGAAATAAAGTATAAAAAAACATAAAAGAAATAGACTAATAAAAAGACAGCCCCTGATCATCTAATGGAGGTGGAGGTGGTAGTGGTGGGTGAAGGTAACTGGAAAGGGTGGCAAACAGCTCTCCAAACCAGGCCATATCCTGGTCATGCTGGTGTTGCAGGTGAATAATGTCCTCAGTATATTGCTGCTCCTATGCAGCAATGTATCCCTCGAAGCGAAGCTCCCACTGGTCGAATTACTCTACCAGTTGTGAGTGTTGGTGAAGCAAAGTAGTAGGTGAAGTAATATGTGTAGGAGCAGGTACAAGAGCCTCCTCCTCCTCTACACCCTGAGCTTCCCCATCCCCTGGGTGGATACGAGTACTGTGAAGAGCATGAAAGAAGTTATTGGAGTAGAAAGTAGGTTGGAAGTTTGGTGGAGCAGGATATTGGATGTTATATTTTGATTCTAAGACATAAGCAATGATATATCCTAGGGCTAGATTTGGCTTCATCCCATGACTTGGATTTTGAATGGTAGTTAGATGCTCGATGTATCAAAAAATTAAATCAGTGGCATTGAATTGTCAATGGGCCAAAATATAAAAGATGGTTATCGAAAAAAGTGTGGTGATATGAACGCGATCACCAGCTTTTTGAATAAAGGAAGTACGAAAGACATGTTGGACAGTCCTAGCATCTTTAAGAAAGTTGCTAGTCTCTCCAACATGAAAGTTAGCATTGGTGTTTCGAAGAAAGTTGTTGGCCAGAGCCCAATCACAGTCAGGGTCAGAACACAGGGTGTGGAGTTTGTTCCCTGTTGTAGAAAGATGTAAAAGCTCTGCACATTCCTAATATGTGATCTTGACAGGGCGTCAATTCACATAGGATCCAAGAGAAGTAAAGGTAGAATTTATGCAAAGCCTAGCAAAAAATTTAAAAAGTAACTCGTAGTTGAAAGGTATAGTAAGAGTAAGGATAAAACATAAGGAGGTGTGAGCAAATAGATCAAGTATTGGATATGAGAGAATATTTGGGTTAACATACCGGGAGATAGTGATTCAGGCCATCTTGTATCTTTAGTAGGCATCTTGATCGTCTGGCTCAATGAATTAAGAGTCCAGAGTAGCCCTTGAGGAACTCCCAAAAGGGACGGGATCACTTTCCTCCTTCCATGATCAAGAACATCAAGCCAAAAGGAAGTATAAGGATGGTAAAAGAAGAGGGTGTGAGAAAAAATGGTTGGAACCCTAGGAATTTAAAGAATCGGCCCGATCGTCTAGGACAATCACATAATCATATAGGCTGATCGAGTATATTAATGACGTCTAGGCCGATTTGTAAAAAAAGCAGTCGAATCTTCTAGAACGATCAAATATCATCTGGATGATAAGATATATGCGATCGTTCTGAGGAGTCAATATAGATGACCATTGAAGAAGTAGATCATCCTAGTCGATTAGGTGGATCGTCCAGGATGATGCCCAATAATTTGCCCAATAATTGATCATTCCGGACAAATTTAAAATTGTTTAAAACATTGCCATGTGTATCATCCAGGACGAGCAGGTGGATCGTTCGGGTCGATTATCAATAATTGATCGTATTGACCAAATTTAAAGTGTTAAAAATGTATTGCAACGTGTATCTTCCATGATGAATAGGCGGATCATCTAGGCCAATTTTTTATAAATTGAGCAAAGAGTGAATAACTTCGTCCAGGATGCAAGAGAATCATCCAAGATGATCACAGATGATTGAAGCAGAAGATGATCAGATCGTCCAGGCCGATAAAGAATCATCCAGGATGATAATAAGTAAAAAATGTCAAATAAGATGTTCAGATGGGAATTTAAAGTTAGTTGATCTGATCGTCCGGGATGATATAAATATTGGCGGGGACAATGAGAAACATAATGTTTAGAATAACCAGCAGGTTGAAATTTTAAAAGTGAATTGAAGTGATTGTCCAGGATGATATGAATATCATCCGAGATGATGTGACAAAAAGTTTAAATTAGAGGATGGATGGAGATGATGAAAGAAGGCCCAAAAACATAACAACACCAGAAAGTTAAAATATAAAAAAGACAAAAAATAAGAGAAAAATAAAATAAAAAACAAAATGTAATTTTTTTTAAATAAGTTATGAACATAATAAAAAGTCCAAGTGATTGAATTTAAGGACTTGTAAGACGATTATGTTTACATCGATGAAATTAAAAAATGGTAGATTATCCGATCCTGTTAACCCTAGCTTAGAATTCTATTAGGGAAAAATTATATTTTGAAAACAAGTGACCTAATTTAGAATAAACAATTTAGATAAGAAAAAAGAGATCAATTCAAAACTTATCACAATCATGAAATTTGAAATCAAGTCTTTGAAAATTTCAAGTGACACATGAATTCTTCTAAGATTTAAAGGTTTTGAAAGAGAGTTAAGCTTTTCTTTTTGTGGGCTCATTTTATGCCTCTTATCAATTTGATTGTCGCACTTTGCACATCTTTTGATTTTTGATACACATTATGTATTTTTCAAATTTTTGGCGATCATTACGCATATTTTATTTTGGCGTTATTGGCCACCTTTTTTTATTATTTTTCCAAGCTATATCCCTTTTTAAAACTCTTAAATATTCTCAGTTGTAAGTATATCTTCTATTTATTAGAGAAGAAAACCTCATTCTCTAATATAAGGAAGAATAAACCACAAAATAAAATCAAATTCATATGATAAATGCAACGACAAGATTTCAAAGAACTTGAAAGTAATATAAAGACTTTTGAATATTATATTCATAAGATATATTATTGTAGCAAGATAGAAAAGATCTTAATTGCAAAGTCCAATTGTTAATTTAAGATAGACTTTTGTTTAGAAAATAAATTACACCACTAAAAGAGGTTAGAGGGAGGGAAACAATCAACCGTGTTTTCCGTTTAACTGATTTAGGGATGTTTAGACGTTGACTATAAAAATCCAAAAATCAGAAACCAAGACATAATATCATTTCAAATGAAAATAAAAAACATTAGAGATGAAACAACTAAAAAATTAACAAACATAATAATAATAATAATAATAATAATAATAATAATAATAATAATAATAATAATAATAATAATCAACAGAGTAGTAAACAAGCAATCCGGAATTTATTAAGTAGCAAGTTTAAGCAATTATGAGCTACGAGCCTCTGTTGTCTAAGTATCATAAGCTCTCACGAGGTCTTTGGTGAGAGCACACCTAAAAAAATCATCAACAGTCAGATTTAGGAACTCAAATAGGTTTGGGTCCCTTCTTATAAAAAGAAGAATGCAATGCATTTGTGTTATGCTATAAAACATGCAATTTTGGTCTCCATACCCAATGTGTATTAAGGTGAATGGTGTAAGTGTGTGCAGTATGTCCTAGCATGCCACAAGAAAAATATCTAACTCTAGGAAAATGATTAACTAATTTGTTTGGGTTATAATGTCTCTTCCTAGGTTTTGGCTTTAGATCAAGTTTTGATATATTCTAATTTCTCTCAAGTGTATTCAATTTAGCTTTAAACATCAAGTTAGAACTTTCTAAAGATGCACTATCAATTCTAAAAAATTTCTCCCTATGCTCAGATTTATCAATGTATGTCTTAAAATTTGATTCAAGTGTGGTGTAGGATGCTTTCAATGAATCATGCTCAAGAACTAACTCTGAGTGCTTTTTATTCAATTCATCAAACCCATTAAGTAAAGACATGTGATTGCTATCAATTTGGAGGTCATCTTTAATCAAAACTTTATGCTCTTTTTGTAAATTCAAAAACTCAAATTTCAAACTAGCAAGCATTTTCTTAAGTTTTCTATATGAAACATGAGTTTTCTCACATATTTCAAGTAGTTGATCATAGGTTGGTTGCATACCTCTTCTTGGTAAAACTATTTAAGATGATTATCGGCCATCAAACACAAGTTTATGATTTCCTCTTCTTCTTCAGTCTCAGAGTAGTAAGATGTAGAATCCGCCCAAAAAACTTTTTGGTACTACTTCTTATCCTTCCAGTATTTGGGTTTCTCCTCACCCTTCTCCTTGCTTGGGTGCTCCTTAAGTGTAGGATGATCAGCTTTAATATGTCTAGGCTTCCTACATTCAATACAAACAACATCAGAAGAACTTTTATAATTTTTTCTATCCTTACATCTTTTCCACTTCTAATGGTCTTTATGCTTCTTCCTTAGAAAGCTTTTGAATTGCCTAGTTATGAAGGCAACATCATCATTTTTAGATCCGGATGAATAAGTGTCAGTGTTGTTGGCCTTTAGAGACACAGTTTTCTCCTTCTTTTTCTCAAATGCATTAAGATTTCTTTGATTCACCCCTTGATCATGAGCAATGAGTGATCCAAGTAAGTTATCAAATAAATAAGTATTTAAATCTTTAGATTCAGTAATTGCAGTGATCTTAGCATCAAAAGAAGAAGGCAAGCATCTCAAAATTTTATTAACCCTTTCATAATTAGTTAGCTCTCTTCCTAAATCATACAATGAGGTAACATTTGAATAAACCTTGTATATATTTCATAAATTGATTCAAAATATTTCATACAAAAAAGTTCGTAGACATGCAATAAAATATTTAATTGAGATTATTTATCTTCATTAGTTCCTTCATAAGTTACACACATTTTATCCCAAATTTCTTTACCAGTAGCACAAGTTGAAACATACATATAATCTTCATATTTCAAATCATAGAAAAAATAGTTTAAGCATTTTGCATTAAGTTATGCTAAATCTCTTACATGAAAAGTCCATTCAATAAAAGGAATTTCAATTTTAGTGCGATTAAGTTCAAGAGAATGTGGTGTATAACCTTCTTTAACAAGCATCCACATACGATAATCAAGAAATTATAAAAATGTAGACATGAAAGTTTTTCAAAAATTAAAAGGAATATTATCAAATAAAGGTGGACGTGTAATAGAATATCCTTCAATTGTATTACGATTACCAAAGTTAGCCATGAATAAAAAATCAAAAAAGTTTTCAAACTTAATTTTATGAATCCCGCTCTAATACCACTAGAAAGTGCTTTGATGGCACTAGAAAGTTTGTTAGTGAAGTTAAGCCCTTATGAACTAGTCCCAAGGCTAACCAAGAGGGGGGTGAAATGATATTTTAAAAAATATTTCGATTAAAATAGAATTTTAAAATAAAAACCAAGATTGACCACATAAATCAAAGTGCAGAAAATAAATGCAAAAGCAATAATAAAGAACACAGAGATTTATAGCGGTTCGGTCAACATGACTTACGTCCACTCCCTCGAGGAGCCCTCCGAGTATTGCACTAAACTATGTGTCTCTCCTTTTTACCCCATAGTAATGAGAAGCATATATAAACCTCCTTTTCACCAACATAGGTGAGGAAAAGAACCCAACCCCTTTTGCTTCGTCTAGAAGCAGGAAGAGAACCCAACTCCTTTTGCTTCCTCCTAAAAAAGCAAAGTACCCAACACCTTTTGCTTCCTCTTGAAGCAGGTAGAGAACCTTGATCAGATGCTGAAGTTTGCCTCTCTAGAACCCTCAAGGAATAAAGGACAATGACTAGAGAAGATGACGACATATCCTTACTTGGAGCAACCTTTGTAAACTACCTCACAAATTCCCCCTCATTAGATCCTCTCTCTTTCTTCTTTCTCTCCCTCTCCTCTTGGATCTCTCAGGTTAGAACAACAACAAAAGATTATCTCTTAGGTAGAATAATAGTTCTTAAATAGAAGAGTTTCAAAATAGCTCTTTATATAAACCGACACTATCATCCAGCATGATGTGTTTATCGTCCTATCCAATCACATAAATTATGCTCAATCATCCTGGTCAATTTAGGATGATCATAAGATTTTTGGTCATATCATCTAGGATGATATAATATCATCCTGTATAATCAGTACAATTCCTTAAATATCATCTAGATAATCACTCAGAAAGGATGTCTAGATAATGAGAAAATAGCTTGATCATGCAAGCTGATTCACGATCAACTTGGCGATTATTTCAAATTTGTGAAACTCATCTTGAACATTGCCCTGAATAGAAATTGATCGATGTCAATCGTCTAAGTGATCATTCAGCACGATCCTCTGATCGTCCCGAATGATATGATTGTGCAATCAAACCTTAATTACTTTTCTTAATTACCATATTAATTTAGGCATAATTATAATACATTGTCCAGGCCAATTTTAAAAAATAAAGAATACCTAAATCTGGCGGCTGATTCTTTCTTTTATGAGCCTATCGTCCTAGCTGATAGGAATATCATATAGGATGATGTGCTTAATGATAGTTGCCTTAACAAGGATGCCCTAATGAGGGTTTTTTTTTTAGCTGATCGTCTAGGATGATGTTCGGATCATCCAAAATGATGTGATCAAAATAGAGAACTCTAATAAATAGATAGAAATTTTCCCCATTGTGTGTGTGTGTGTGTGCAAGGTTACTTATTATCAGGAACCACACCATTTACAATAGACTCAAGAAAGGAAAAATTAAAAACTAACTCAGACCTAATCTACCAAATCTTGAGCTGGCTTGAGTTGCAATCAATTTTATGGACCTAAAAACTTAGTAGGCAAGGCAGTCGTAGAAAGTTATGAATGTTTGCTATCATCAAAATTCTAATCCATAAAATCCGATTTGCAACATTTCCTAGTATAAAGTGAAGAAATAGCATAAACAAAAGAAACATAGCAATATAAATTTAAAACCTTAATATTACAATGCAAAACTTGAGTAAAATCTCCAATAACATCAATATGAATTGGATCCTTCCAAAGCACCCAAATCTTATTAACAACATTATAAATAACATATTTAAAATCCAAATATGTAGCAGAGCAAATTAATTTAGTAGAAGAAATTAAAGGTTCTAATAAAGAAAGAAAAGAAAAATTATAAATATAGTATAAATTCTTAACACGTTACATGGAGGAGGGACACCTAATGCCCCTAAAATTCCACATAATATAGTTAAACATAAAAAATTTGGGGTTAATGACTAGTATATGATCGAGTGGTTCTATGAGTTTGTAAAAATGATGTTCTTATTTTTCCTCCCTCTCTTACTCTGAAACTTGATGTAACTAGTGTCATTATCATATTCAACAAAACATTTAGCTCTAACATACATATCCTCAGTATTAGAAAAGGCATCACTATAATATTGAGTGTTTAAGGGAAACATATTATCATTTATTATATCTACTTGCCTCTCATCTCGAGGCAAATCACCCTCCTCAAAAATAGTGCCCTCTTCCTCATAAATTTTATTACTCAATTTATTTCCAACATTAGCCTCCACCAAACTACTATGGCCATCCACCAGATCATTCACAATAATATGAGAGAGAATCTTATTAATACCACTAATATTTAATAACACCACCTCCATGTCAAGCAAGTTTTTGTTAATAACTCAAGGAGTAGTAGAAGTAGAAGGAACATTATTTATATTAGTAGTGACAGCCAATGCTTGTTCATCCATATTTTAAGATCCATAAAATAAATTAGTGATAGGGTTAATATTATCTTTCTGACCAATAAGAGGATCAACCCCATTAGTGGAAAGCAATTCATTATGAAGAATAGTAGGTTGTATAGCTTTTCAACATTATCCTGAACTTTAGGAACATTTCCCTCAATAGCATTCAGAATCAGAATGACAATATCATGATAAACCGAATGAAAATCATTTCCAATGGATTATTTGGAGGAATCATTTTCCCTCTGAAGATGAGGATGTAGCTTGTAACACTCATTTAAACAGTGACCATGCATCTTATAGTGAGAACAAAAAATTGGGTAAATTTTCAAATTCAACTTTCTAGAAATATCCATTCAATTCAACATCAATCCAAATCTTATTAGGATGCTTTTAGAAATATCAAACTCAACTACAATACGGGCCATACATAGAAGAGATATAGATGTCGTGGCTTGATCCGTCTGTAAGGTCCTACCAAGAATCGAAGCTAAGACAAATAAAATTTGTGAGTAGAAAAATGAAGTCTAAGATTAGGGAAGGAGATCCACACTAAGCAATAGGAGATTCCTCATAGACATCAAATATTATTAGGATGCTTTGAGTAATTTCATATAACAAGCTTGAATATAGCAAGATATCCTTTAAAAATATGACTATAGTCCAAATCATTGTTCAGTTGAATCACAACATGTCTCAGATCCAATAATCTAATATGAAAAGATCCCAAAAGTTTTAGATTCATAAAGAACTTGCATATAACATCCAAATACAGACACCTAAGAATAATTTTTTTGACTAATGTGAGAGCAAAGGGAGCAGCTAGTTTGCATAATTTTAAATCTTAGTAGAAGAAGAGGAAGAACCGGCCAAAACTTCCTTAAAAAATCAAGACTTGCCATTAGGAATCGTAGCATTCTGTGGGATAGATGATGACGGAGTTGTCATCTCCCAAACAAGCGAACCCAAAAAAAATAATAAAAATAAAATCCAAAACTGACAGAGAAAATAATAGAGGAATAAAATAAGGCAAAAAAACAAAAGAAACCATGCCAGGAGAACTGAGAGGAACCCTAGATCTCCTTCAAATTGCAAAAGAGAACTAGAGTGCAACGCAGGGTTTAAGACTTATGATGCATAGAGTCAATTCAATATAGGTGCTTTAATGATTTACGTTTCATAGAATCTTATGAATTGATCACTTTAAAACTTGAATTATTCAAATGAAAGATCCTAGGATCATAATTGTAATGCATTTCATTCTTCTAAGGGATCAAATTAAGGGCATAAATTTATTTAATTTATTTATTTTCTCTATTTAAGTAATTCACTTTTATCTTATTTATTTAATTCCATTTATACTTTAAATTTAAAAATTTTAAATCAATTGTATTTTTACTATTTGCTATCTAATTTTGATTTATTTTTTTAATTATTTAAAATTTTTAGTATTTTAAATGAATTGTATTATAATTTAATTTAATTTATTAATGACATTTACCCAACTTTGTCTTTTATTTTTACTTGAGATTTTATTAGTTATTAATTTTTAATAAATTATAAGTTATTTTGGAGTCCAATGCATTTTATTTTGTGTTTTTCAGATTTTACTTCATTTATTTTTTATTTTCATAAAATCACTCAATTTAATTGAATTAAAAATTAAAATAGCTAGTGTATTTTTTATTATTAATCTAAATCAATTCCATACTACTTGAAATATTCACCAGATGTTAGAAATGACAACTAAAGATGATATCAAGAGTTTGAGATTTTTTTTGTAGATTTTTATGTATTTAATTTTTTTATCTATTTGCAAAATAAATTTTCCTTATAATTAAATTAAAAATTATTTTTTATTGAAAGCTACAAAAAATTGGGATTTAAAAAAAAAAGTTTTTTTTGTGTTTTGTTTAGAATTTATTAAGATTTAAGAATGTTTTAAGTCAAATATGCCTAATGCATCCAAATTCTTTGAAATTTAAACAGTGGTTAGTCACAACCCAAGGGCTAGTTGTTAAGATAGTTGTTATTTGCATGCTTTACATTTTTGCAACTTGTATAGTTTTGATTATTCCAAACATAATTGTTTAAATGTGTAATTATCTCCTAAGAATTTTAGAAGATTTGTATTTGCTCTTGTGTGTACTAACATTTCAAGAAAACCGAACTCCAGACTAAGAAGATTTTAAATCAAATTCAGCATGAGATACTTTGTGAATTTGAAGCTAGTACTTTTCTTTGAAATAAAATTGAAAGGAAGTGATTGTAATTTGAGTGAATAAAAACATACACACGCACATATGGAGATCATAAAAATTTATACTGATCGTATAAGATGATATCAGTTCGTACAGGACGTTTAGACAGTTATCTCCTATTGAGCACATGGAACGAATAGGAACTGGCTTGAAAAAAATTTTCTAAGTCATATTCATCCCGGATGAAATTAAAAATCGTTCGGGATGATTTGTTCTCTGTAAGATTTTCTTCCAGACGAAATTAAATTATCGTACATGATGATTTGCTCTCTGTAAAATTTTCGTCCAGACAAAATTAAATATCGTACGGGATGATCTGGTATCTGTAAGATTTTCGTCCAGATGAAATTAAATTATCGTACATGACGATCTTTTCTCCATAAAATTTTCATCTAGACAAAATTAATTATCGTCCAGGATGATCGATTCTCTGTAAAAATTTTGTCCAGACGAATAAGATTTTCGTCCAGACGATTAACCGACTTAGAACGGTTTTCTGCAATTTTTGAACCTACCTAGTAATAACCGTTCGTACCGGACGTACTTAGTTCGTACGAGACGATCAGCTTGTACGGAAATATTTCGTACACATATACAAAAAGGTTCGTTTCAAGGCTTTTAGGTAAAATCGTCCAGGACGATCCACGAT
>NW_021318595.1:2838837-2870286 GCF_001605985.2 Dendrobium catenatum
ACGGTTCTTTGCCAACACTGGGGATTGTATAAAAGGATGACAGTTCTCTGCCTCACCTGGTAGTGGTGAAAAGAGTGTTTTGTAAAGGCTTCTCCGCCTTGCTGTGGGTGCAAAAGGAGAGTCACTATTGGTATTAGTGCAATACTCAGAGGGTGCCTCTGGGGAGTGGATGTAGGTCTGGTTTAGATCGAACCACTATAAATCTGGTGTCATTTACTTTACTGTTTTTACTTTTCCGCATTTTATTTTTAGCTTTAAAAACTCTGTGGTTGAAAAACGATTTCTACAAAAACTTAAAAGAAAATTTTCGTTTCGGTTTAACTCATTTTAAAAAGAGGGATTAATTTTTTTTTTAAACTACTAATTCACCCCCCCTTTTGGTAGCCTTGGGACATTAACTTAAGTCTAACAACCTATTTACTAGACTTAACACTAGTCTCAAGAAATCTGAAGCCATAAAGGTCTTCCAAGAGTGTTTAGTCATTTTCTAAAGTAAATAAAAAACATATATTTAGAAATTAATTTTTTCCAATCTAAAAGTTTGAATGGGTTAAAATTAGTGGCCAACAAACCCTTGAAAAATCAATTTAACAACCACAAAAAATCAAGGCTTAGTTACCTATGGATTTGTGTTTAGTGTAATTTAAATTTTTTGGCAAACATCTTACTTGTAGTTTTAAATTAACAAATTAAAGCCTTTAGAGTTTCCAAATATAGGATATAAATTTCGGACATGTCAAGAACATGCAAAAAAATAAATATCCCAAAAACTGAAATTAATATGAATTATGTTTAATTAATAATTTTATGAATACTTCAAGGAGTATTGTTGAATTTAATTTACTTGTTCTAGGAGTTTTAGGTTTAAACCTTAGGACTTTTATTCTACTCCTCAAGACAAATCCATAGAGCATATGATACCAAATTTGGCCACATTTGTGAGGAGTAATGTTTTGTCAAAGATTAGATTAAATTTATAATTAATTAATCCCTATTTACACAGCCAGCAACTGATAGTGCCCACTTTTCTATGTGGCTCATAATGATTATATGATCAATCATTAGAATGCTTAGCAAAGGATACACTTTAATTTTTGACCATCCAATTCAAAATTGTATGACTCAGATTTAAAAGTATAAAATTGGGACATTGAAGTATAAATGCAAATATGAATAAATAAGACACTTTCTTTAAAACCAATAGGTAAATTCAACTTCAAACTCACATAGTGATGCTTAGATGTGAAGGACTTTTGGTAAATTCCAAGTGATGTAGTAAATGAATCTTAGTAAAATTAATTAGAGAGTTTCATCTGAACAAGTACCAACAATCTAATAATCAGATTAAAGGTCCACTTCACACTTTGCTAGGGCTAAAAAGAAAAATGCTTGGCTTAGATTTCTAACCACACAGGAATTTGATTTGGTAGGGATCATGATTGTGGTAGACTCATCTAACTCCAAGGAACTGATCTTTTTTAGGTGGCAAGACTAGAGGATTAAGGAATTGAAAAATCTTGTATGGCCAGGATGGGCTAGCTAGAGGTTGCACAAACTCATCGGAAGTCACCAATAGAGAGGCTAGGATATAGTGTATAAAACACTATCACTTAAAGGAATATTTTTGAGAAAAGAAATAGAACCCTACTTTTTAAGAAATAAGGGTTTTAATAGAGTTTCAGAAATGAATCTATTCAGGAGTTGAGTTGGGGATGATCAAATGGGATGCCAGAAAGCTTTCAAGAGAATTCCAACCCATGTGGGCATCTAGTTGTGAAGCTTGGTTTGAACTAGTGAAATAAAACACTATTTTATTGAATTTCGCTAACACCAAGCACCACATTGGGATCCTATGCTGGCAAGGAGCCTGGAATTTTTTTAAACACAATGAATGAATTAGTTCTTCTTGGACTATTTTAAACATGCAAGTATGCTATGGAATTCTTATTTTAAGAACTTCTTGACCATGGATGATGCTCAAGGTCACGCGTTATCTAATGTAATGATTATCTTGGTCTAAATTAGTTTTAGTTTTAAAATAGCTCACTATGAGCAAATTTTGGCCACTTAGCACAAGCCATATAGCAAACAAAAGTGAAACCAAAGGCTAGGTCATCTTGGGTTGATCCTTGGGGACCCAATGAATAGTCCAACAAGGTTGGAACATATTGGTATAGTCTAAAGATTTAGATTGTTGGTTTAGAGTATTCACGTTCAGTTTGGTCAAACAATATTGACATGGTTAACAAGAGTTGACTAGGGGTTAGTGTTTGGTTCAACCAATTCCAAATGGAATTTGGATCTTGTTAACTATAGTTTTATGTCAGGTGCGACTTATCTAAAATAAATGCATGGTTAATGGTTGAATGGTTGATTTAGTTAACTAAGGTTATCTTGGTCAACCAAGCTAGACCAAGACTTGGGTTTAGGGATAACCCACTTTAACTGACATTTAGAATTTGCAAGACGTGATCATTGATCGTGGTATGACTTGTCCAATAAGTGTTCACTAAAATGTACAAACATGGTTATTTTAGGGTCTAAAGGATTTTTTCTACCATTGTCAACCATGATTTACCAAAAGTTCAATTAAGTTTATCAATGTATAATTCTAGTTTTCGAAGTATTTAGATGTCTTAGTGGATTTAATGTTTTTATTTTCTTAGGATAAAATCCAATGATGGACTTACACATTACTATAAAATTAAAATTATAAGTTCTTAAAATGGGTCATAAGTATGATAATGCTTAGAATAGCTATAAAATTCAAAGAAAATATAATAGCATAAGATCCCACCTAAGTATAAACACAAAAACACCTATGAAGAATCTTTGGTGGCCAGGAGCCAACACCTAGCAATGGTAATTAACAGGTATACTATTTGCACCATTTTCCATGAAAAAAAACCTTGAAAAAGGCAAAAGAGGTCTAATATACCTAAAAATGGGAAACCCTATGAAATAAGATGACAAAGAACCAATAAAGAATAAAGGAAAACTAAAATAAAAAATTATAAAAAAAACACATCAATAAAGATAACCTCAGAACAGAAAAAAAAAAGCCATAAACTAAACAAAAAAGAAACATAAACCTAGGAACTATAGCAAAATAAATGGAAACAACAAAGAACCAAGAGAAACACGTAGGAGATATAAAATGATACAATTGAAAGAACATCACCATGACTGAAAACAAATAGCAAAAAAAGAATTAAAAAAATCACCCACAAAGAGTAACTGGTATAATAAATCCCATTAAAGTTGAGAATCTCAATACCTAACCAATGAATTATAATAAACCAAGCAGAATTGAAGAAAAAATAGCAACAAAGTGAAGAAATAAATAGTGCCACCTAATAAGTGCAGGAGCTATTTCTTTCAGATTGTTAAAAATCAAAATAAACTAGAGAACTTAAATGAGAGCTAGAGTAAAAAACCCAAAACCAAAATCAAAGCCACCTAGAAAATTGAATAATAGTTAAATCAATAGAAGACTATCTACAAGGAAAATAAAAGGAAGAAACTAAACACCCAAATATTAGTAGTAATAGAGATCATAGATGAAACTAAAGCATGACATAAGACAATACTAATTTATCCAACTTAATTAAAGAACCAAGGGGTCTTGGGAGAGTGGATCCCATGAATTCCTTGCACTCATAAAATAAAAAGCCCACATTTGCAAGCTAGTAAGGCTAATTATTAGCTTTATATCACACATGCAATAATTGATAACAATATCGGATCATAATCATCCTTATTTCAAAAAATAAATAAAAATTACTCATGATTACTGAAAGTTTGTTAGGGATGTTAGGCCCCTTATGAACTAGCCCAGGGCTAACAAAGAGAGAGGTGAATTGGTATTTAAATTCTTTAAATCAAAATTAACAAACCTAACCAAAATTCACCACAAAGATAACACAATGCGGAAATTAAATGCAGAAATAATAAAGGAAAGAACACATGAAATTTATAGTGGTTCGGTCAAACCTTGACCTACATCCACTCCTCGGAGGCACCCTTTGAGTATTGCACTAAACTCAGTGTCTCTTCTTTAGCCCCCATAGCTAGGCAGAGAAGCCCTTACAAAATCACTTCCACCATCCCCGATGCAGAAGAGTAGCCAGGTCCTTTGACACCAAAGAGATCTTCTTCTTCCTAGAACTTCCCTCAAGACAAGCCTTGAATCTGATTATACTTAGGTGCAAGCTCGCCGGAGCAACCGTGTGGAATCCCCCTCCAAAGTCCCTTGAAACCCCATCCAAATATCTTCTCCCTCTCTCAAACTCCACCCTTTCCTCTCTCCCTTTCAAGCTCTCTCTTTAACTTCCCTCCAAAAGAACGAAGTTACAATGGCTGCCAAAGTCACTTACCAAGTATCTTGTCAAAGCTTAAATAGAAGAAATCAAAACAAGCTCATTAATGCAATTTGCATACTTTATCATCTAGGACGATATAAATATCGGCCTGGCCAATCAGTATAAATTACACAGGGACGATCAGAATTTTTTTGGTCATTTTATCGAGGTTGATAAGATATCATCCTGGATGATTAGTTCAAATCAGAGGAAAATCATCCTGAACATCACCCTGAATAGAAGCTAACCAATGTAAAATCATCCGGGCCATTCCTACGATCAACCTAGCCGATGTGATCATGCAAATCACCATTAATTGCTTTTCTTAAATACCAGATTTATTTAGAAAAAATTGTGCTGGATCGGCCAGGCCGATCTCTATAGGCGAGGCTGATCCCCAGGATGATGTCTAAAAATAAGTAATTCCTAAATAGATCTATCAGTAAATTCTTTCTGATTGGAGCCTATCGTCCTAGCTAATCCAAAACCATCCAGGCTGATATGCATAGTGACGATTGCCTTAATAAGGATTGCCCTAATTAGGGTTTTTATTTTTGAACCGATCGTCCAGACCGATGAAAATATCATCCCGAATGATGTTACAAAAAATAGTTAACTCTACTTTAGATAAAAAAATTCTCATGTGTGTGTGTAAGGTTACAAAGCAAGCAAGCACCCCTACAGGACAAGACTCAAGAAATAAAGAATTACATCAGTGAGAATTACAAGTAAAATAGTTTGCCCAAATCTTGAGCCGGTTCCAATTACAGTCTGATCTTGTGGACCTAAAATGTCAGTAGGCAAGGCAGACATAGAGAAATAAGAGTGTTTTCTATCGTCATAATCATAATCCATGAATTCTCATTTATAAGAATTACCCCTTTTTTATGATGACAAATATTACTGGTCGAATTTGCAAAAATTGAAAACATGAAAACATTTTCTTCTAATCTCCCCCTCACTAAAATAACCATAGAATTTTTTTTTTGTTTTTATTTTAAAACAAGTACAAATGCAAATACAAATACAAATACAATAGTACGTTCTCCCCCTTTGACATTATCAAAAAGGGAATGGGTACAAAAAATAAAAAAAAAGATTAAAAAAACATAAAGGATCCCTGATTAAGTGAAGACAAAATCAAATATTCTTAAAATAAGAAAGTTTCCTCTTGATATTATTCAAAAACTTAGAAGGATTGTATTAACAATGCATAGCCTAGAAAATGTTAGAAATTCAATTTTTTTAATCCAAACTCAAGTTCTTTTAAAGGCTAAAAAACTTTTTAATCTAATATCTAAATCAAAGAACAAATTAGAGAAAGAAACTCTAATTTTTTCAAAACTCCTTCCATAAAATTTATCTAATAGAAGATTAATGCATAAATTGTTAAATCATGAATCATGATTTTCAAACTCAAGTATCAAAAGTATCAAGGGTTTTCTTAAGCTTTAAGAAGTTCAAGAATCCTAAGCATTATATTTTGTGAGCTCATTTTATGCTTCTTATCAATTGGTTGGCGCACTGCACATCTTTTGATTTTTGATACACTTTGTGTATCCCCTTTTTTGGTGTCATTGCGCATCTCTTATTTTTGGCATCATTGACCACTTTTTTTTAATATGCTACCTTTCTGAAATCATAAAAATAAAGTAAACCCATCCTATTGACAAAATAAATTATTTGATTAAGAAAATTATAAGTTAGATTCAACAACTTGCAAAAGATTTCTATGCGATAAATAAAATATAAGAAGATGAAAAAAGATTAATTTTTAGATCCAATTTATAATATGATGAAAGTTTTGAATCAAAAGTAAAATAACCTCTTTAAGAAGAGATATAGAGAGACAAAATCATGAGTTTCCTTTCTTTGACTATTTTTAAAGAAGTCAACCACAACATTCATCAGAATTCAAGAAAAAATAGAAGGTAAGTTTTTCATTTTTAGAAAGGTGAACGTGTGTGTTGATCAGAGAGAACATCACAAAACTAAGTATAAAAGAAAATTTAAAATTTCAAAGCAATAATAAAAATGAAGAAAAATAAAATAGAAAGAAAATAAAATAAACAAAAACACATAAAATAACTAAAAAGAAAACGCAACACAAATAAATAAACACACAAATAAAGACTTTAAACATCATCTAACTCTTGGTCTGATGATTCAGAAGCTAGGTCTGCCCAGGAGATTTTTTGCTTTTTAGTACTTGCCCTTTCTATAATTTGCGTAGCTTTACCCTTTTCTTTTGTATGAAGAGTTCTCAAATTTGGGCAATGATTTTTCATATGTACAGGCTTCCTACATCCAAAGAAAACAACATCCGAAGAAATTATAATATTCTTACCATTTTTATCTTTATTCCACTTTTGTTGATGCTTAGACTTTGGCGAGTATTTTAATTTGTTTAACAAGTTATTTCTTTCATCACCAACTAAGCCACTTTTCTCTGAGTCTTCAGCGTTTAGCATTATCATCTCACCTGCCACCAAAAGTTTTTAAACCGAACTTTGGTCGTAGGCAACGAGTGAGCCAATCAAATTATTAATAAAATATTCATTCAAATTTTTTGATTCAAAAATAGCAACAACTTTGGCATCAAATTGGTCAAGTAAATAATGTAGAATTTTATTGATTTTTTCAAAGTTTGAAAGTTCTTTACCTAAAGCATGCAATGATATCACAATTTAAAAAAACCTAGTATAGATGTCTAAGATCGACTCATAAGGTTTCATGCAAAATAATTCATAATCATGCATTAAAATATTTAGTCTCGATTACTTGATTTCACAAGTGCCTTCATATATGGTGTATAATTTATCCCAAATTTTCTTACCAGTAGTGCACGCGGCAACTAATATAAAATCTTTAGAATTTAGAGCACAGAAAAAATAGTTTAAAGATTTTGCATTCAATTGGGTATTGATTTGTTCTTCCCTATTCCATTGATTAAAAGGAATATCAGTTTTAATTACATCTATAACACGTGACGGTAAAGAATAACCAGTTGAAATCATATGCCATATTCGATAATTAATTGATTGCAAGAAAGTAGACATGCGAATTTTCCAAAAATCAAATGTGGTCTGGTGATTGAATAACCTTCCGCAATATTACGATTATATAAATTAGCCATGGATCAAAATTCAAAAGTTTTTAAAAACTTATTTTTATGAATCCCTCTTTGATACCACTTGAAAGTTCATTAGGGAAGGCTAACATAGAGAGGTGAATTTGTATTTTAAATATCTTTAAATCAAAATCAACAAACCAAACAAAAATTCACCACAAAGATGACACATGGCAAAAATAATAAAGAAAAGAACACACCATATTTATAGTGGTTCGGTCAAACCTTGACCTACGTCCACTCCTCAGAGGCACCCTCCGAGTATTGCACTAAACTCAGTTTCTCTCCTTTAGCCCCCACAGCTAGGCAGAGAAGCCCTTACAAAATCACTTCCACCTTCCCCAGTGCAGCGGAGTAGCCGGGTCCTTTGACACCAAAGAGATCTTCTTCTTCCCAGAACTTCCCTCAAGATAATCCTTGAATCTGATGGTACTAAGGTGCAAGCTCACCAGAGAAACTATATGGAATCCCCCTCCACACTCCCTTGAAACCTCCTCCAAGGATCTTCTCCCTCTCTCAAACTCCACCCTTTCCTCTCTCCCTTTAAAGCACTCTCTTCAAGTTCCCTCCAAAAGAATAAAGCTACAATGGTTGCCAAAGACACTTACGAAGTGACTTGTCAAAGCTTAAATAGAAGATCTCAAAACAAGCTCATTAATGCAATTTGCTGACTTTATCTTCTAGGTCGATAAAAATATCGGCCTAGCCGATCAGCGTAAATTTCGCTCAATCAACCCTGTTAGTAAGGGATGATCAGAAGATTTATGGTCATATTGTCGAGGCTGATAGGATATAATCATGGATGATTAGTTCAAATCAGAGGAATCATCCTGAACATCGCCCTGAATAGAAGTTGGCCAATGTCAAATTGTCCCGGCCGATCCTACGATCAGCTTGGCCAATGTGATAATGCAAAAATTATACTGTATCGGCCAGGCTGATCCCTAGGATGATGTCCAAAAATAAGTATTTCCTAAATAGATCTAGGGGGCAGATTCTTTCTGATTTGAGCCTATCATCCTGGCCGATACAAAAATCATCTAGGCCGACGAGCTTAGTGACAGTTTCCTTAGTAAGGATTTCCCTAATTAGGGTTTTTATTTTTGAACCGATCGTCCAAGGCCGATAAAAATATCATCCCATATGATGTTACCAAAAATAATTAACCTTAATTTAGATGGAAAAATGCCCAAGTGTGTGTGTGTGTGTGTGTGTGTAAGGTTACAAAGCAAGCAAGCACCCCTACAGGACATGACTCAAGAAATAAGAATTACATCAGTGAGAATTACAAGTAAAACAGTTTTCCCAAATCTTGAGCCGGTACTAATTGCAGTCTGATCTTGTGGACCTGAAATTTCAAGAGGCAAGGCAGTCGGAGAGAAACAAGAGTGTTTGCTATCATCAAAATCATAATCCATGAATTCATATTCGCAACAATTACATGTAAGGGAACCTTTATTTTACAAAATTAGGATCAAGAGTGAAGTATCCACTTTGATCAAATTATCTTTAAAATTACGAGCTAAATAAAAATTAAGACCATATCATAAAGCTTTATGCTCAGCAAGAACAACACGACACAATTGTAAAGGACCAGTAAAATCCATATAAGTATCCCTAAAATAGATTATGATGAGGTCAGCACAACCACAAGCCCTAATTTTAACAAAAATATCATAATTTAGCATAACAAAATGGAAAAGTAGACAACCCAATATATTTTTCTATAGTTTTTGAAGAGCCTTTAAAAGTTTTATCACCTAAAAGCCAAACATTATCAAGATACATGACATTCTCCTTTTTTCTAGAATTAACTCTTTGGTAGTCCAGGCTTTGATTGCTATTAATAGAATTATTTCTATGTAACCATAAAAACCAAAGAATAAGAATAAGAATGAGATTCATAGTATGTCATTTGGAACGGAAAAACCAAGCTCTCAAAGAAGAGGAAATAGTATAATCAAACTTAAAGTGATTAATGTTAAAACAATATCAAAGTAGATCTAGACTTTAACTATAATATGACCATTCACAAACACACGATTCTTAGTTCCAAATGAAAATAACACTTGCATTTGGAAGGAAGCCTTTGGATTTTGAATAATCACCAGTACTGATGAGCTTATACAATCCTCACAAATTGAAATCAATTATAGTTAGTATGACACACTTATTCCAAATCTTAAAAAAAAATGAAGAAACATGTTCTTTTACTCCTAAAAGGATTTCAGTTGTCTTCTAAAAGTACTTACTAGAAGCAAAAATATTGAATAAAATGCAATCCTCATCATCAACCATTATAGGAATCTTTTAGATGTTCTCAACAAATTGACCAAGAATAAAATTGAAGAAAAGTATGTAATTCAATCATCAATATTAAATGTGAATAAAAAAATATCAAAAGAAGAAAAATCCATCCAATGATCTAGGTAAAAGAAAATAATATTAGAGCCAATATGCCATAGGATAAGGTTTTTTGCTTTCCATTTGTTATTCCAAACCCATTCCCGATCATGGATTCACCTGCTTAAAAAAAGGTAGTGGGATGTTTACCTAAACAATATTTCCATTTCATGTATGGAATTACATGGGCCTTAACCATACAAAAGTTTAATGGAAAAAACATGAGCCAAATATAACAAAGTCTTACAACCCAAACCACCTTCAGCCAAAACACCACAATATTTTCTCCAAGTCGTCTAATGAATTTTAGAGTTAAAGGGGATGTACCAAAAAAAAGAAAAACTTATTAAGTAATTTTTCTATACGATTACACACAACATTAATAGGATAAATTTTTTAGTGAATACAAAAATATTAAAAACATAAAACACTTTAACAAGGACAATTCTACCACAAAAAGAAAGAATATAAAATTCTTATGAAGAAAGCTTCTTTTGAATTGATGAAATGATATATAAAATATAATAAATCTCTTATTTCCTTTATAAAGTGGAATTTCATGGTATGTAATAGACATATCACTATGCATTACCCATTTTTTTTATATCATTGATATAATTGTTACTAATCCTCTTAGTCATGATAATATAATTTTTATGAATATTTATGAATAAACCTCTATTATCCCCAAAACTATGGAGAGTTTTCTTGAGAAGAGAAACCATCTTAATATAATAATTAGTAAAAATTATAGAGACAGTAGAAAATCTTAAATGAGTAATGTTTAGACCCCCATTGGATTAATAATATATAGATTGATGAATTCCAAAAAGTTCATCAAAGCCTCTAAAAATGTTTTTCCTTAGTAATAATGGAAAGAGCAGGGGAAAGGAGATCACTCTTCCTTTGACTCTAAGAGACTTAAAAAAAACATTACTCTTTCCATTAAGGATAATGAAAAGAATAGTTTTTAATTAAATTTTTTTAATAATTTGTAAGAAGAAAGAATGAAATCTAAAAGCAAGCCTAATATTATAAATAAAATCGCAACCTATATTATCATAAGATTGGGCTATATCAATCATAAAAATGATGTTCCAAGCATTCACATTAGCATTAATCTCGTGGATCATTTCTTGAGTTAAAAGGAGTTATAAAAACTATCTCTCATATTAACAAAAACACATGATGTTGGAGAAGTCATATCAGGGAGTAAAAAAATAACATATCCATGATAATCTTAGAAATAAGCTTGTTGAAAATAATACAAAGGCTAATAGGGTTATAATCCTCCTAGTTTTTGCTTTCATTTGTCTTTAGAATAAGATTAAAATAAGTAAAAGAGAATTATATAGGTAAAGGAGAACAAAAAAAAATCCAAAACAACATCAACCAGGTCCTCTTTAGTAATATCCCAAGTTTTTTAAAAAAATATTAAACCATCAACCCCATGCATAGAATTAAAATTCATACCCAAAATAGTATCATAAATCTCCTTAATCGAAGGGGCTTTAATAGAAAGCGTTATACTCCTCAAAATCAAGTGGGCAATGAGGTGGGCTTGGTTGATAGGATAAGGAGAAAAGCTTTTGTTAAAAAAGTTTTCAAAAAATCTAATGCTAGAAGAAGCAATAACATCATCAATATCAAAAGTAGTGCCATTTACAGGAGATATCTTATGGATATAATTCTGACATCTTTTCTTTTCAAAAGAGCCATGGAAATATTTAGTATTCATCTCTCCCTAACATAATTATTTAGCAACAGCTTTTTGTTTCCAAAAAAATGTCCTTTTAACCATGTAAAAGGTTTACGAATTTCTTATACTCTTGTATAAGATATAGCATCTCATTATTAGGCTCATTCATATAATAATCATCCAATTTCACAACCGTATGCTTAGTAACTACAGTATTTTATAAAATATTTGTAAGCATATTTTGGTTACACCAATTATTTTTTAATTTTGACCCTTTATGTTTAAACCAAAGCCTAAAAATCCCAACAGAAGAATTATCATCATGAAGAGGTGCATTCCAAGTATCTTGCATAATACTTGGAGACCTAAATTCGAGATGCCATATATTTTGAAATCTAAATATAGTAGGGGCTTGAATCCCAAGGGTTTTGTACCAATGAAGAAGTGAGCATGATAAGAAAGAGTTATGCTCTTGTGTTCCACATGATGGTGAGAAACATTAGAAATCTATTGATTTTTAAAAAGAACATGATCAAGTCTTTTCCAAAGATTGCTAGGATTCCAAGCAAAATTACTACTAGAAAACCAATGTACATAAGGTTGCAATCTAAAATCATGTTGTTGAATTCATCCATGGAGAGAGAGTTCGGAATGGATCCCACTAACCATTAAGTTGGAGAAAAAAGAGTATTATAATCACCACCAACAAGCCACGAAAAATCCACCAATGAAGTGAAATTGAAGAGTTATTCCCAAAGACACATTCGACTAAATCTATTATAAGAGGTAAATAAAAAGAATGAATCAAACTTCAAATTAAACATTACCATAGATGAATGAATAGATTGCTGAAAATCAACAATTAAATATTTTTTAACCATACTATTCTTGAAAAAAAAACTATTAAAACAATTAGCATAACAAAATTGAGAACAAAAAAATGAAGTTGTAACATGAGTTTATTAGGAGTAATAAAAGGATCAATAAGAGCTTAAAACAAAAGATTTTGATCCTAAAAATATTTTTAACCCAAGACCTAGTAAAGGAACAACTAATAGACCTCACATTCAAAATAAGAGACTTATACATTTGAAGAAAATTGAGCACTTTGTACTCATATTGGATTAAAGAGAGGCATTTTAAAAATATTTATGTTTCTTTTTTACCACTTTTGTAAAATAATAAATTTGAACTAAGCACTCTTCAAAATGCATTTTTTTTTAAATAGAAGAAGATGTTGTAAAAGAAATAGAAAAATCCTTAACAAGACATCATATTATTATTTAAATACATGTTTCTAACAAATTCTCCTTCTTCCGTAATTTCATTCACCACGAGGACCTCAATATGCATCATTGAAGTTTTCCAAACATAAGAATTATCAGGTTAAACCTCTTTCTCAAGAAAAACAAGATTCATATAATAAGTAAATGTGTCCTAATATCAGCATTATGATAGAAAAAAAAAAATAATTTTGTAAATTAGTTATATTATTATTTAACATACGAGGCATTTTAGAAAGAGGATGGGAAGAGTTCGCAACAAAAGCGTCAATTGGAGAAATACCTTACACCACTATAGGAACTTCAAAATCATACATTTATAGATTTAATTATTAGAACACTTATGAATAAAATTATGATGAGGTGAGACAATCAAATCCTTATGAGGTTCATTCACCTCTTCCTGTAAGTGATCTAGTTGACCTCCAATAATAGACACTAGAAAAGCATTAACATGAAGAGTATTATAATGATTCATAAAATAGATCTTATTATGTTTCATAATAGAGGGAAGCATCAGATTACTTTCCATAACAACTGGCTCAAAATTCTTCCAAAAAGATAACTTTTGTTTTTTAAGGTTAGGATATAAGATAAAACAATATGAAATTAAATGACCATAATTTTATAATGGTTTAAAAAGAGACAGATGTTTTCAAATTGAACTTTTTACAAATAATACACTTTTTCAAGCCCAAACCAGATCTCATTAGGATACGTTTGTGATATCCAGCTCAATAAAGACATGAGAAATAGAGGGACGAGTTCGAGGAGCTATAAATTGATCCATTTAAAGATGTCTTTGAAAAATTGAAGCTAAAGAATCAATAATTTTTTAGTGAAACTATTTTAAAATAGCTTAGGAAATGCAATCCACACAAAATAGTAGAGGACTCTTCTTTTATGTAAAAAAACGAGTCCATTTTAAGATATGCATTTGACACGTGCATATAAAGTAAGATATCCTAAAATATCAAGCTATAGATAAGATCATTAGTAAGTTAAATAGCCACATGCTATGAATCTAGTAGGCTGGTAGAGAAAGATCCAGAAAGTTTAAAATTTATAAAAAATAGTATGGATCAAAAAAAGATTGCGAAGATATAAAGAAAACTTCCCCACTAGGGTAAACTCAAAAGTTGTAGTAAATTTTATGATGGCATGTTCCTTAAATAGTGGGTAGTCACAACCTAAGGACCAGTCTCAAGAAATTGGATGCCCTAAATATCTTCCTAGAGGGTTTAATCAATTTATAAAATAAATGAAAAATAATGTTTGGGAATTTATTTTTTTTCAATCTAAAAGTGGGAATGAGTTAAAATAAGTGGTCAACAAACCCTTGAAAATAAATTAAACAACAAAAAATAGTCAAAGCTACATTTTTCTATGGATTTTGGTTTAGGACATTTTAAATTTGTAGGTAGAATTTTGACCAATATTTTAAATAAACTAATTAAAGCCTATAAAGTTTCAAAATATTGGAGGTAAATGTTTTACTTGTTAGGCACATATCCTTGAAGAATCTCCCTAAGTTTGAAATTAATATGAACTATGTTTATTTAAGAATTTTAAGAATACCCCAAGGAGTATTCTTGAATTTAATTAACATGTTTTAGGAATTTCAAGTTTAAACCATAAAGCTTTTATTCTGCTCATAAAGATAAATCCATAGAGTACAAGATTAAAAACAATTTCCATATTGTGAGGTGTTATGAATTCTAATAGTTCAAATAAATTTTCTAATTAATTAATCCCTACTTACATAGCCAAAAAGTTGACATTGCACACTTTTCTTTAGGTCATGTAATGAGTAGGGGATCAATCTTTAGTTCTCTTGGCTGTGGATGCACTTTAATTTAAGACTATCCAATTCAAGAATAAAAAATGAGGATTTAAGGGTTTAAAATTATGACATTAAAATATAATGGCAAATATGAAGAAATAAGACCCATTCTTTAAAACTAATAGGTCTAACTTCATCATCAATCTCACAAAGTGATGC
Source organism: Dendrobium catenatum (assembly GCF_001605985.2). Classification (NCBI taxonomy): domain Eukaryota; kingdom Viridiplantae; phylum Streptophyta; class Magnoliopsida; order Asparagales; family Orchidaceae; genus Dendrobium; species Dendrobium catenatum. Next base: position 2,853,716 of record NW_021318595.1, read on the forward strand.
TTAGAAGAAAAAGAATTGTCGGTAAATTCCAAGTGATCTAGTCAACGAATCTTACTAAAATTAATTGAAGAGCTTCATCTAAATAGGAACTTTCAATCTAACAATACCATTAGAGGTTTTATTCACACTTTACTAGGGATTAAAAGAAGAATTCATGAGTTAGATTTCTAAAAAGATAGGAACTTGAATTGCGTAAGATCTACATTTGGTAGACTTTTAGGACTTTAAGGAAATGATCTTCTTCCAGGGCAAGACAAAGGATGAAGGAATTTGAATTTCTTTTATTGCCAGGATGGGCTTGCTGGAAGTCACATAAACACATCCGAAGTCACCAATAGGGATGCTAGCATACTAGGGATAAATCACTTTCAGTCTAAGAAATCTTTTTTAGAAAAGAAATAGAGCCTTATTTCTTAAGAAATTAGGGTGTTCATAAAGTTCTTAGAAAATAATCTAGTCAAGAATCTAGTTCAGGATGGCCAAATGAGATGTTAGAAAGGTTCAAAGAGAATTCTAAACCATTTGGGCATCTGGTTGGGAAGCTAGGTCGAACTAGTGAACCAAACCACTATTTTCTTGAATTTCAGCTAAATCCGACCACCACATTGGGGATGCTGAGCTAGCAAGGAACATGAAATTATCCTAAACGCAAGGAATGAATTAGTTCTCTTGGACTACTCTAATTATGCAAGTTAGCTATGGATTGCATATTTCAGGGTCTTTCTGACCATGGCTGATGCTCAAGTTCATGAGTTATCTAATGTAATGATTGTCTTCGACTATATTAGTGTAGTTTTTAAAAAGAATCACCAAGAACCTATTTCTGCCACTTGGCTCAAGACATATAACAAGCTCAAGTGAACGCAAAGGCTGGTTCATTTACAATTGCCCTTGGGCATTTAATGAATAGTCCCATAGGGTTATGATGTCTTGGTATGGTCTTCAGCATAATATTTATGGTTTAGAGCATTAAAGTTTTACTTGGTCAAATATTTTGGACTTGGTTAACCAGAGTTGACAAAGGGTTAGGGTTGGGTTCAACTAATTCCAAATGGACATTTGTAATATGTTAAATTAGGTTTTAGGTCAAGGAGTGGCATATATGAAATGAATGCTTGTTTAATGGCATAAAGGTTGATTTGATAAACCTAATTTAACTTGGTCAACCAAGCTTTACTAATGTCTGGGTTTAAGGCCAACCCACTTCAAATGATATTTCAAATTTGCTAGAAGTGATCACATATCATGGAATAACTTGGCCAAGAAGGGTTCACTCAAATGTTCACATATGGTCATTTAAAGGATTAAAGGATATTTTTTACCTTGGCCAACCATGTTTCACCAAAAGTTCAATTGAGTATATCAATGTATAATTCTATATTGGGAATTATTTAGAGGTCTTAGTGTGATTTTTTTTTGGGATAAAACGTAGTGATGGACTTAATCATTAATATAAAACTACATGTTATTAAAAGTGGTCATAAGGTCGCTAATGCTTAGAAGAGCTATAAAAAATAAAAGAAAATATAAGAGCATAAGATTCCATCTATGTATAAACAAAAAAATTCCAAAGAAAAATTTAGGGTGGAAAATACCTAGTACCAAAATAGTGGTGATCAACAACTATACTATCATCACCACCTTCCATAAAAAAAACCTACAAAATGATAAAGAGGTCCAATATACCTATAAAATGGGAAACCTTATAAAACAAGATAACATAGAACAAAATAGGAATAAAGGAAAACAAAAATACAAAGTTATAAAAAACACAAAAATAGAGATAACCCCAAGCCAGAATAAGAAAAACCATAAACAAAATAAAAATAACACATACCTATGAACTACAACAAAACTAAGGGAAACAACAAAGAACCAAGAGAAACCCCTAGGAGATAGAAAATGATACAACTGAAGTAAAAACACCGTGATAGAGAACTAATATAAAAAAGAACACATAAAAAATATCCCAGAATGAGAAACTTGTATAATCGTTCCCATAATATTTGAGAAGCTCAAGACCTAACCCAAGAATTACAATAAACCAAGAAGGACAGAAGAAAAAAAAGTAATAAAATGAAGCAATGAATAGTGCAACCTAATAAGAGTAGGATAATTATCTAGCCAACTATTTGATCTAGAGAAAAAGTCAAAAAAACTAGAAAACCAATATGAGGGAAAGAGTAGAGAACCCCAAACAAAAATCTAAGCCATCCAAAAAATTGAATAAAAGATAAATCCCTAGCAGACTAGCTGACAAACCAAATATATGTAGTAACTAAGATCTCTGATGAAACTAAAGCTTGACATAAGGCAATCTTTATTTCTCCAACATAATTAAACCAGCAAGGGGTTTAGGGAGACTGGATCCCATAAATTCCATGTACTCATTAAATAAATAGCCAATATTAGCAAGCTAGTAAGTAGAATTAATAACTTCATATTAGACATGCGATAATTTATAATTATGTTGGATCAAAATCATCCTAATTTCCCAAAATATATAAGATAAGTGATGATTGAAAGTAAGGGAACTTTATCCTATAAAATTAGTATCAAAAGTGTAGTGTCCTCTTCCATTAAATTATCTTTAAAATTTAGAGCTAAGTGAAGAATAAGACCATAGCATAAATCTTTATGCTCAACAATAATAACATAATAGGGTTGTAAAGGACCAAAAAAAGAGATAATAGTATCCCTAAAATAGATTTTGATGATGCAAGCACAACCACATGCCCAAATTTTAACTAAACCATTAGAATTCAGCTCAACAATTGGGGCTAATTATATAGTCCAATGAATTGGATTGAGAGAGAGAATCTCCCAGTTTTAGAGAGAGAGGAACTTTGAATTTTTGAATTCCTTGTTTCCCGCATTCTGGTGTTCTTTGCCAATGACAGTAGAGGGCCGCCATCTTTCACCATCTGGTGTTAGTGAGGGTCGTATTACATCCTCATCTTCTATTAGAATTCTCACACGCTCCACGCACATCTCGTCTCCCCCAGCTTTCGGAAGTGCAAACATCGTGTTCGACTAAGAAACCAACTTAAGGTTAAAAAATTGCAAACCCTTGGTGATAAATGAAGGTGGATACAATCGTCCCAAGAAAATTATGTATTGTGTTGGAAAAGGCAAGAATATATAGATAGAAGTACCGAAAGGCCAAAATAAATCAAATCCACAAAGGGTTAATATGGTTGATTCCACACCGAGGATAGGTTTGATCAATGAAAATGTTTTTAAGGGTGGTTCAGAATTACCCTCAATTAATTCAAAAGTGGAAGTTTTGAAGGGTAGATCATCAGTTGATAAAGGAATCCAAATTCCTACTTTGGTGGGAAATGTTTATGATGTTCATAATGAAAATCATGAGAATGGTGATTTAAAGAAGGTTCGAGTATGTGATAATGCAGAGCTAGCTTACTGCATTGCCATAGAAGATACAGAAATAGAGAGAAGTCATCAGCTTAGTAAAACAATGGTGAATGCCAGGAGCAGGAAGACAAATTTCAAGACTGTTGATTTCGATTTTGGAGTTAATTTTTCTAAAAATGATGTGGTAAAGGTTCACCTACCAAGTGAGCTAGATAATACAAATAAACTCCATAAGTCTTTGGTATTTAAGGTGTTTGGAGGAAGCATTCCTTATCATATTATAGAGGCGAAATTGAGAAAATAATGGAGTGAGTATGGCAAATTTCACATGACTCTGCTGGGAGATGGATCGGCATTGTGCGCTTTTGAACCAGTTATAATAATGGTCCATGGTATGTGCATGGATGCATCATAGGATTAGATAAATGGTCCACTGATTTTCATCCCTCGTTCTTGAGAGGGTTGACAACTCAGATTTGGATTAGGCTTCCTCATCTTCCATTGCAAAGCTGATACAAAATTAACATTTGTAGGATTGCTTCGAGAGTGGAAACTCCAATTTTAAATGATGAAAATGTGTTTCAGTGGGGCAGACAAGAGTTTGTAAGAGTTTACATGAGAATAAAGCTATAAGACAAACTCCCTTTGGTAGTTTGGGTAGAGGGAGCATCCGGGAAGTTTTACCAGAAGATCAGTTAGGATAGGATTCCAAATATATGTTTTAAATGTCATAGAATTGGGCATGGTGAGAATTTCTATCCTGGAGGAAGCTTGGAGGCAAAGTTAACTCAAAAAGTAAATAATGCAGGTTCGGAGGAAGGAAGAGTAGCTTCAGCTAATTTAGAGCCACCAGTTCAGTCAACAAACCTGGGAGCAACAAAAATCAAGGATGATAATTACGATCCATGGATTCAGGTGGACTATGGGAGGAAGAGGAATAAATTCAACAAATTCTAGAACAAATTGGATTGATAAGTGGTGACTAAAAAGGGAAAAATTAATAAAGAAATGGGAAATCAAATGAAGGGAAATCCAGTCAGTTTGAGCAATACATCTGCTGCTATTAATAGAAATCCAGAGAATGATGGAGGGGAAATGTTTCAAGTTTCAGCTGCTGCTACTAAGATTTATAATAAGTTTGATGCTCTAGAGAGTATAGTGGAGGAAGGGGAGTTTGAGGAAGGATTCATTTATCCTGAAATTTCAATCAATCAGAATATCAATGACAAGGAATTGACAGTAAAAAATCCTGAAATTGAGAATGTTGAATCTCGGTTAAATCATTATGGCGATGAATCCAGTAGGGTGAAAAAGAAAAGTTCCAAATAGCTTAAGAGATTGGGTCCCATAAAACTAAATCCAAGGAGTAGGAGATTGGAAGGAGAAGGAAAGGAAAGGCCAGAGAGCCTCTTCCCCTCAAATAATTGATGTCATCAATTAGGTTTTGGAATTGTAGAGTAGAAAAAAAAACTATAGCTTCTCTATATGTGAGGGAGTTTAGTAAATACCATGGGGTGTTTTTTTTTGGGTTTGGTTGAAACCAAGATGATGGTAGTTGATAAAAAAATGATTACCACCTTGATTAGTAATGAATGGAATTTCTATCATGTTCCATCTGAAGGCTTATCGGGAGGTATAGTTGTGTTATGGAAACCCAAGATGGCTGATTTCAGAGTACTAGAGGCTTCTTCTCAAATGGTTGTCGGGGACTTAAACCTGGCTAACAAAGGTACTTGGAGAATAGCTATGATATATGGGAGCAAGGATGTTTACAAAAGAAGGAATTTATGGGGATGATTGGAGCATCACATGTCTAAAGAAATTCCTATGATAATAGGAGGGGATTTTAATTTCTTATTGTTAAAGGAAGAGAAAAACGGTGCCATTAAATATATTATATATATATATATATATATATATATATATGGCCTAAGAGCCTACTATAAAAATAAACCAACAAAAATGTAAATATGACATCAAGAGTACATAATCTAAACACACCAAAACTTAGTACCCTTTAGGCATGGCACTCCAAACAAACCAATCAAAACCACTTGCCAAGCCTAGGCTAGAATTGGTTATCTTAGAAAACCATCTAAAATGTTTGTATAAGCTTGTGTGGCTTGGTTAGATCCTAGGAATTATTAGTTTAAAATTTTCTTTTATTTCATCTCATTGAAGGTTGGTTTGAATTTAAGTTTTAATTTTTTAGAAGTAGTGGATTATTTAAAGGTGTTTTATTTTTAAAAAAATGAACATTTAAATTTTAAAGAACATAGCACTCAATGACTTACATGTGCAGGAAGACATTGATTAGTAAGTCCTAGACTCAAATTTATAATATTATTATTCCTCCAAAACTATAGTAGATATGATATATTAGTCCTTAAATTTTTATTAAGTATTTTAATCCCTAAGCATTCCAATCCAATACACCTTTGCCTTCCCAAAATGTGTCACACACAAGGGTATAGAAGTTTCAATCTCTAGATATTTTATTATGGAATTTAATTATTATTTGTTTTGAATAGCAATTACCTTTATTAAATTAAAACTATGAGATTTATTTTATCATCATTGTAGATAAGCTAATAGCCATCTAAGCATATCTTACCTGGTTATTACCTATTTATTTAAGTGTTATTATTAGTTCGTTAATTTTTAACTAATTCAAATAATTGATTACTAGTTTATAAGATTTATAATTCAACATCAACATTAGATCAATTCATTCATGGTGTTTTCATGGCGGGCATGAGCACCAAAGACTCCTTAGAACATGCAACCCCTATGCTCAAGATTTTTCAACCTATAAACATAATTGATAGGGCATTGACTATTCATTACTATTTTTCATCTGATTTTGTTCATTGAGTTTGTCATTTATGAATTTTTTTTATTTCTTAAATTTTGACATTAAATGTATTATTTAATTAATTCAATTTGACCAATTATTGAAATATTTATTTATATTAAATACTATATGTCTTAAAATTTTCATAAATATTATAACCAATTATAAGTTCAATGCATTTGAGTTTGTATTATTTTTTATTTTTTTATAATAAGTTATATTTTTTACAAGTGTAGCCATATTTAATTAATTAAACTTAACTAAATTTTTATTTCTTATTTACATGGAATTCTAAAAATTTTATAGTTTTCTTAAATACTAGATAAAATGACAAATCCAACGCCTTTGAGTTTGTATCAATTATATTTTTTCGTAATTAGTGATTATTTTATAAGTTTAACTCTTCTAATGAATTAATTATTTGAATTATTAAAGGGAATTTTTATTTTTGTACCAAATCCATTCCAAACCTTTTGAAATCTTTCTCAAATGTCGTTGATGACTTCTAAGCATGATTGTAAGTGTTTGGAATAATTTTAGAATTTTTTTGTTTTTTAATTATTTATTATTTTAGGTAATAGATATTTATTTTTTTTTTAAATTACTTTTAATATTGAATGTATTTTAAGAGACTTTATTTTTTTTCTTTTAAGCATTTAATTCTATGTATGGCGAAGGTAAAAATACATTTTTCTAATTTATTTTGTGTTTATTATGAATAAAAAAATTCTAGGTCAATTTTGTAGTTAAAACTTGGGTTCAATAATTAGCAAAACAACTAAACTCTAAATGTTGTAAAATTTGAAACATATGCTCATTTGAAATTATGCTTCAAAGCTACATAATTTAGATTCATTAATGTCTCACTTGGCCTCACAATTAATCTCCTAAAGTAAATCAACCTATACCTTATGGGAGTTCATTTCGATATTCTAATCATCGGATTAGGTTGCTATCATTCAAATTCTGACCCTAAACAAAGCTTAATTGAAAAACCATAGCATAGAACCTAATTCCATATAAATTCATATGGGTGAAATTTCTAATTTATAGGTCAAATAATGACCTATGAACGTGAGATGATCAACTGAAGCCCTTAGAATTTTCCAATCGACCAGAAAATTTTTGGGTATGTATAACACATGCCCAAGAATCATCCATGTCAATTTCAGCTAATGATAAGTTTTATTTTGTGTGTAATTTTAGGAAGTACTCTTGGATTTATTTTCTAAAATTACTTTCAATATGTTCGGACTTAATGTATGCAATCATTCATCATTTGTAGTATTTATTAAGCTGAATCCATAGAGCCTAATATCACATTTTTTTATAATTATTTGAGGATTTATGAAATTTTGAAGTTTGATTAAATTTTCTAGAATTAGTAAAACAATTTTGATATGCAACATGACTTTTAAAGGTGCTTCTATTTTATTTTCAAACCAATGAGTGTCACTAATAGCCATAATACTATAATAATGGGGTATAAACATATCCATCCAATCTAAGATTGGACTGATGTAATTTAAATTGGAATGAACTTGCGGATCAGATAGGAACAAATCGAAGTTGAGGATCAAAATTAATGGCTATGATTTTTCTTCAATCCCACAGGATTTCTTTTTGTAAGTAGATTCCATCCAAATCTTCGAGATCAACCTCATAGATTTCTTTTAAAATTCTAAGAAAGCATCATCTTAGTATAAACCTTCAATTTAATTGTTATATCCTATTAGATTAGAGGTTTATATCAAACTTTATTGAACCTACCAAAGCCAGAGTTCATGAATGGAAAAAAACTTGATGTAGTTCTCCAATTACTAAAGCCTGAGTTCAGATAGCTTCAACATGGCCTAAAGATTGATTCTCCTAGAAAGACGCCATAGAGATGTAGTAGATTGGAAGTTGATTTTTAAACATAAAGGAACATATTTACTAAGCTAATCTTTTTAATAATTTTAGACAAGTCATCAAAAACTATAATATATTTATTGTTTTTTTTATATTTACATTATGAGATGACTTCTAATGCCTTAACTTCTGATCAATTAAGATTATGACCAAACAATGTTTCTCAATTGAAGGATAATTTTTTTTAGTTGGAAGAAACTATCTACTAAGTTGATGAAGTGCATCCTCTTTTCCTTCCCTGTTGACTTATACTAATAAGGAAAATTGAGATACACTTAAAGTTATTATATAAAGGATTATTGGCTTCCCTGAGAATAGAGTAATCAAAATTGAAGGATTCATTAGGTATTATTTAATAGTACAAATGCCTTATAACAACTATCATTCTCTTGGAAATGTACTTTATTCTTGTAGAAGGATACACATAATTGACATCTTCTCAATAAGTTTGATAAAAAAATTCTTATATATATATGCTAACTGACCTTGAAGGGTGTGGACAAAAAACATATGCCACATAATTTTCTTTAATTGTTTTATGTCAATTAAGCATAACTAAACAATATACCTTCTCAAAAGAAAAACTAATGTTTTAAAATCAAATTTAAAAGAGAAACTAAAATTACTTTCATAAACAAACAACATAAGGAATGTTCAATTTTAATGGATAAAAGAAATATTTACATACATTTTTTTATGAAACTAAAGCAATGTACAAAGCTATAATATGCATCTATAAGATTCTTCCACAACCATAGAGGATTAAGACATTATTTATTTTTTACTAGGTTCTACACTTCCTTTCGGGGAAAGCCCTAATAGTTGATTACATATCTAAATATAATTTCTAATTAAAGTGAAGACTAAACTTTTTACCTTTATAAAGATTAATTAAAAGTTTAGGTTTATAAGAAACAAAGGATTACCCTCCTAGGGAATAAGTTTTTATTAAAGCAAAGAAAACATTTAGACTTTAGATTTAAAAATTTTAATATTTATATTTTAGATTACTCAATAACCCTCCTATGGATAGGTAATAATTTAGGAGTGTATACAATCTAGGTAGATGCCCGTCTAGAGTGAACTACCAACAAACATTCTGATCAGCAACAAACATCTCATAAATGCGTGATAAAATAATATTATACTTTGGGAATCAAGGATATTTAAATCAAAAACTTTTATCAATACTTTTTAATAAGTAAATATATCTATGTATCATAATACAGTGATGTACAAAGCTAATGTATAAAAAAAAAATTTACTCATTAATAATGTAAGAAAGGTACAACCCAAGTTCTATTGTAAAGTGAAGGTATTTAATCTCCACTACATCCATCATGGATTTCTATCACTATAAAATAAAGATTTTAATATGATTTCTTACTTTGGTCATAATCCTCTAGCTACAGGATCTTCTTTAAGATTCAAAAAGATAATGATCTTTAAAGGAAAAAGAATCATTTCATTTTGGAACATGTTGTTATGAATTTGATTTCAGGAAATAAAATATTGATGATAGCAAACACTTCTATTTTTCTATGACTGCCTTGGCTACTAACATTTTAGGTCCACAAGAACAATCTATAATTTAGACCAGCTCAAGATTGGGTAGACTAGATTTGAGTCAGTTTGTAATCTTTTCCTTTTCTTGAGTCCATTGTAAATGATGTGGTTCATTATGCTAAGTAACATTGCATACAAACACTTGGAAGATTTTTTTTCTAACTATTTTAGAGTTTTCTTTTTTTGATCACATCATCCGGGATGTTCCATAAATCGGCCTGGACGATCAGGTAAAAATAAAAACCCTAATTAGGGCATCCTAGTTAAGGCAGTCATTATTATGTGCATCAACTTGGATGATATTCGTATCAGCCAGGATAATAGGCTCAAATCAGGAAGAATCAACTGCCAAATATATTTAGGTATATGTCATATTTGGACATCATCCTAGACGATATAATATAATTATGCCTAAATTAATCTGGTAATTAAATAAAGCAATTAAGGTTTGATTGCTCGATTATATCATCCTGGATAATCTCAGGATCAACCAGCACGATCAGTTCACAAACCTTAGTGGTTCCTGGATGATCAAACATTGGCCTACTTCTATTCAGGGCGATGTTCTAAATATTCTATGCTGAATTGAACTAATCGGACAGGAAGATCGTGAGATCAGCCTTAATGATCAAGTTATTTTTACATCATCCAGATATCCATTCAGGGTGATGTTCTGAACAATATTCAATGATTTGTATTAATCATATAGGATGATATCCTATCAGCCTAGATGATATGAACAAAAACCTTCTGATCATCCCAAATCATCCAGGCCGATTGAGCTAAATTTATACTGTTTATACAAGATGATATTTATTTAATCCTGGACAATAAAGTCAGATTGTTACAATTAAGAGCTATTTCGAAGCTCTTCTTTATAAGACCTCTTATTCTAAAAAAGAGGTATCTTTTGCTACTATTCTAACCTGAGAGAGCTAAAAGGAGTGGGAGGGCAAGGGAGAGAGACAGAGAGAGAGAGGATCTTATGAGGGGGAGTTCATGAGGAGTTTTCATAAATGTTGCACTAAGAAAGGGTCCATCGTCGTCATCTTCGGTCATCATCCCTAGTTCCTTGGGGGTTCTAGAGAGGTATACTTCAGCATCTGATCAAGGTTTTTTGCCTTCTTAACGAGAATGCAAAAGTAGTTTGGTTCTCTGCCTGCTTTTGGAGGAAGCAAAAGGAGTTAGATTCTCTGGATCACCTAGGTTGGTGGAAAGGAGGTTTATACGGGCTTCTCTGCCTTGTTGTGGGGGTAAATGGAGAGAAACTGAGTTTAGTGCAGTACTCAGAGGGTGCCTCCAAGAAGTGGACGTAGGTCGAGTTGATTGAACCACTATAAATTTCTATGTTCTTTATTACTGCATCCATATTTTATTTTTGCACTTTATTTTTTGGGGTGAACTTTAGTTTAAGTTTATGCTTTTGTTTAAAAGATTTTGAAATACCAGTTCACCCTCCTATTGGTTAGCCTTGGGACTAGTTCATTAGTGCTTAACATCCCTGTCAAACTTTCAAGTGGTATAAGAGCTGGATTCATAAAATCAAGTTTTTAAAAACTTTTGAATTTTGATCAATGGTTAACTTTGGTAATCTTAATACTACGACAGGATATTCTATTACACGATCACCTTTGTTTTATAATATTCCTTTTGATTTTTGGAAAACTTGCATGTCTACATTTTTACAATCAATTGATTATCGCATGTGTGTTAAGGATGGTTATACACCTTCGTCACATAAAATTAATGGAATTAAAACTAAACTTCCTTTTATTGAATTGACTTTTGATGAATGGGATTTAGTTCAACTTAAGGTTAAATGTTTGAACTATTTTTCTTGTGCTTTGAAATTTGAAGATTATATGCATGTTTCAACTTGTGCTACTAGTAAAGAAATTTGGGATAGATTATGTATTACTTATGTAGGAACCAATGAAGTTAAAACAATCTATATTGAATGTTCTATTATATAACTATAAACTTTTTCATATGAAACATATTGAATTGATTTCATACATGAATACTAGGTTTACTCAAATTATCACCTCATTGCATGTTTTAGGAATAGAGCTAACTAATTATGAAACAACAACAACAACAACAATAAAAACATCAAGCCTTTATCCCACTATGTGGGGTCAGCTACATTTTTCATATGCTTGCCTTCTTCTTTTGATGCTAAGATTATTGTAATTACTGAATCTAAAGATTTGAATATTTATTATGTTGAAAATTTACTTGGATCACTCATTGCTTACGAGCAAGGGGTGAATCAAGGAAATCTTTATATAGCTGAGAAAATGAATAAGAAAACTATGGCATTGAAGGCCAACAACATGGACACTGATTCTTCTGGGTCTAAAAGCGATGATGTTGCCTTCATCACTGGACAATTTAAAAGCATTCTAAAGAAGAATAATACATGTCATTAGAAGTGGAAAAAGGTAAGGATAGCAAAATTTATAAAAGTTCCTCTGATCTTATTTGCTATGAATGCAGGAAGTCTGGACAAGTCAAAGCTGATTGGCCTACACTTAAGGATCACTTAAGCAAAGAGAAGGATAAAGGGAAACCCAAATACAAGAAGGATAAGAAGCAAAACTAAAAGGTATTCTAGGCAAATTTTGCATATGAATCATCTGAGATTGAAGCTGAAGAGGAGATGATAAGCTTTTGTTTAATGGGTGATCATTTTGGTCAGTCTGATCAAAAAGAGGTACGTGAATAAACTTATAATCAATTACTTGAAATTTATGAGAAAATTCATGCATTATATAAGAAACTTAAGAAATCATATGCTAGTTTAAAATTCAAGTTTTTCAATTTACAAAAAAGAGCATGAAGTTTTAAGTAAAGAACACACTCAACTTGATAGAAATCACATGTCTTTAATTGATGAGTTTGATTATTAAATAAAAAAAACTAGATTAATAAGTGTGCATGATTCTTTGCAAACAGCATGCACTTCGCTTGAATTTTATTTCAAAACTTATATTGAAGAATCTGAGCAAAAGGAGCACTAATTGAATGTTGATAATGCTGTTTTAGAAAGAGCTAACTTGACGTTTAAAACTAAATTGAATGCACTTGAAAGAAATTTGAATACATCTACACTTGATCTAAAACCAAACATAGGAAGAGGAATTATAACCTGAACAGATTAGTAAATCCTTTTCCTGGAGTTAGATGTTTTTCATGTGGCATGCTAGGACACGTTTCATACACTTGCACTGTTCACTATAGTACACATTAGATTTGGAGACCCAAATTGCATGATTCACATCATAACAAACATGCATTGCATTCTTCTTTTCATAAGAAGGGACCCAAACTTGTTGGGTTCCTAAAACTAACATTTAATAATTTTGTAAGTGTGCTCTCACCAAAAACCTTGTGAGAGCATGTGGTATTTGGACGACGGAAGCTTGCAGATTTTAAATTGCATAAACTTACTGTTTAATAAATTCTGAATTGCATGTTTACTATTTTGTTAATTATTCTTATTTTATATTCTTTCTATTTTAGTTTTGAGTTAGCTTTTTTATGTTTACTGTTATTCTGTAGTTATTTCATCTCTGTTATTTTTCTTTTAGTTTATTAATTCTACTTATTTTTGGTCATTGTTGAAATGATATTTTACACCTTATTTTTGTTTTTGATAATTTATAGTCAATGTTTTCACATCTCTAAATTAATTAAAGGGAGAAACACTATTGATTATTTCACTCCCTCTAACCTCTTTTAGCAGTGAAATTTTCTTTTCTAAACAAAAGTCTATCTCAAATTAACAACTAGACTTTGCAATTGAATTATTTTCTATCTTGTTACAGTAATATATCTTATATATATAATGATCAAAGTCTTTATATTACTTTCAAATTCTTTAAAATTTTTATGTTGCATTTATCATATGAATTTGATTATATTTTGTTGTTTATTCTTTCCTTTTTTAGAGAGTGAGTTTTTCTTCTATAATATCTGGAAGATATACTCACAACTTAGAGTTTTTAAGAGTTTTTAAAAAGGGATTTAGCTTGTAAAAAATGATAAGGGAATAAAATTAGCCCCAAAAAGAAAAGAAAAGTAAAAAAGATGCACAATGACAGCCAAAAAATTGAAAGATACACAAAGTGTATCAAAAATCAAAAGATGCACAAATTACGTAAATCAATTGATAAGAGGCATAAAATGAGCCCACAAAAAGCAAGCTTCCCTCTTTTTCAAAACCTTTAAAATCTTAGAAGAATTCATGTGTCACTAGATATTTTAAAAGGCTTGATTTTGAATCTCTTGATTGTGACAAATTACTTTGGTACATTATTCTATAAGTTATTTTTTCTAGAATCAAGTTTTGAATAGATCTCTTTATTTCTTATCCAATTTGTTTTTTCTAAGTTAGGTCTTTTATTTTCAAAAGATGATTTTGCCCTGAGAGAAGTTTGAGCTAGGGTTAATACGATCGGATATTCTACTATTTTTGGATTTTAATGATGTTATCTCATTTGTCTTACAAATTTTTAAATTCAATCACTTGGAGAATTTATAATATTTATGCCTTTTTTATTTAAATAAATATAAAAAATTATTGTTTTATGTTCTTTTTGTCTATTCTCTTCTGTCCTTTTGTATTTTAACTTTATCTTTTACTTGTGTTTTTGTATTTTTTGGCCCTTCTCTGCTCATCTGCATCCACCTTTTCAATTTCATTTTTAGGTCCCATCATCCTAGATGATTTTTCTATTGTCCTGGATGATGTATTCAATCCACTCATAACCTTTCATCTGATGGCTGACATGTTTTCTCTATTTATCATCATCCTGGATGAAACTATATCATCCTAGATGATCTGATCGTGTCCTTCTTTACTTTTTATGATCGGCCTGGATGATACTCTTTATCTTGGAAGATGTTCTTAATTTTTTGCTCAATTATGGGAAAACGGCCCGTACGATCCACATGTTCGTCTTGAATGATACACGTGGCAATACATTTAAACCCTTTAAATTTGGCCGGTATTATTAATTATTCGTTATCGTCCCAGATGATCCACCAATTCCTCTTGGATGATATATGTGGCAATGTTTTAAATGTTTTAAATTCGTCCAGAACGATCCATTATTATGCATCATCTTGGACGATCCACCTAATCAGCTAGGATGATCTCCTTTTTTAACAGTGATCCGGCTTGACACCTCAGGACGATCGCCTATGTCTTATCATCCCGAACAATATCTAATCTTCCTGAACAACTTTACCATCTTTCTGACCAATCATCCTAGACGCAATTATTGCACCCAATCGCCATGGATGATTTTGTAATCGTCTTGGATGATCTGTCCTATTCTTTAAAAATTAAGGCTTTCCAATGATTTTTCTCACACCAACCCTCTTGAATCCTCTTTTCTCTTACTTCTCTTTTTTTTTATCATGGCTAATGGAAAAAAGGTCTTGTATGCCTTCTGGAAGCTCCTCGAAGGCAAATTTGGATCCTCGATTCACTGAGGCAGTTGATCAAGCTGCCTATCAGATGTACAAGATGGCCAGGATCACTATTTCTCAAACTATTAACCCTCAAATTATCTCCTATCATATCCTCAAATTGTTTATACACACTTCCTTGACTTTTCTCCTTACTCGTATCATTTCATTTAATTCGAAGTTACTAGTTATGTTTTTTTCTAGCCTTCACACTAATTCCTCATTCACTGCTCTTGGGTCATATATGAATAGACGTCTTGTCAAAATCATATATCAGGACTATTAAGAACTCCTATAGCTATCCACCACAGGAGACAAACTTTACATCCTATGTCAAGATCCCGACTACAACTGGGCACCACCAAAACCACTTTCTAAGAAACACTAATGCTTCCTTTCATGTTGGAGAATCTAGCAGCTTACTCAGATGCTAAGACAATCCAACATATCCTTCGCACCTTTATTCTACCGAAAGCTTGTGATCACATTCATATCACCCCACTCCTTTTGATCACCACTTTCTACATTTAGTCCCATCGTGAATTTAATGCCACCGATCTAATTTTTTAATATATTGAGCATGTGACTAGTATTCAAGATCTAGGACATAGGAGGAAGCACAATCTTAGCTTATGATATATTATTACATATTTCCTAGAATCTAAACACAACCTCTAATATCCTACCCCACCAAACTATCAGGCTACCTTCTACTCAAATAACTCCTTCCACATTCTTTATAGTACTCGTCTCCATTTTGGGGATGAGGAAGTTGAGGGAGCTGAGGAGGGGGTATCTCCTACACCTATTCTGTACCTGCTCCGCTCTACTAGCACTCATAGCTGGATCAACTTATATAGCAGTTTGACCATTGGGAGACTCACTTTGAGACCTACGTTGCTACACTGGAGCAATAACATGAGGAGGATGTTGCTCACTTTTACTCTCATGTGGCTCACCAGAAGTTGTACTAATTATACGGGATAATATTTATATCATCCTGGATGATAAAGTTAGTTAGTGGTAATTAAGAGCTATTCCAAAGCTCTTCTTTATAAGACCTCTTATTCTACCCAAGAGGATATCTTTTGCTGTTGTTCTGACTTAAGAGAGCCAAGAGGAGTGGGTGAGAAAGGGAGAGAGAGAGAGAGGATCTTGTGAGGGGGAGTTTGTGAGGGGTTTTCACAAAGGTTGCTCCAAGAAAGGGTCCATCGTCATCTTCTTTGATCATCATCCCTAGTTCCTTGGGGGTTCTAGAGAGGTTTACTTAAGCATCTGATCAAGGTTCTCTACCTTCTTCAGGAGAAAGCAAAAGGAGTTGTGTTCTCTGCCTTCTTTTGGAGGAAGTAAGAGGAGTTAGGTTCTCTGCCTCACCTAGGCTGGTGGA
>NW_021318595.1:2870386-2977879 GCF_001605985.2 Dendrobium catenatum
GTTCTATAGGGCTTAACATCCCTAACAAACTTTCAATATCTACCAATTATATGGTATAATCATGATCATATAGTATTATCTGTTATCATTAAATAAATAGTGATTTGGTTAACTTATTATGGAGTTTATATAAGTAAGATTTTAAATATTTATACAATACGAATCACATCACACAGTATAATTAGTTTAAAATTCAAATTTTGAATATCTTATTTAATTTATTTGGTAGATAGGGTTTTCATATTGGTTCATATAGTATAATCTAGAGTGTATTGTACCATTAGTTCATAGAAACTAATTCATCAATTAGCCATTAATTCCATTCTCTCTTTAACTGATTGTGTAGTTCGATTATAGGTCATATAGTATGATTAGAACAAAATAATTTTAACTTTAATTTTTAATATGTGTGCGCACGTTCACCCAATTTCATACCATCTAGTTTAACCAAACTCAAAAATTAAACAAAATTAATAAAATTAAATAATAGATTCATTTACTTGACATCCTATTCTATCAAGCCTTGAGCATCAGGTAGCATTGAGCAGTGTATACTTTCCTACAAAGTTAGTTCTCATGAATAAAAGGAATATCCAAAATATTCATTGAATAAAATAACAACTCAATTAATAATATTTTTCATCAATAAATCACAAACTAAGGATCCTGGATTGCAACAATCTCCCCTATTTTAATGATGGTAAAAAACATTGTTTGATAGGTAAAATAAAATTAGGGGTTGTGTTTTTTAATTTAATTTTATAATATAGAGAAATAAAATAGCATAAAATAAAAATATGGAGTTCTATTAAAAAAATATAAAACCACGCACACTATTTCTCCGCCTTTTGACATCACCCAAAAAATGAGGAACACGAAAATAAAAAGACAAGCTAAACATTACAAGATATAAATGATACATCACACAAAAGAAGCATTTCTTTTTTTGTTAAGCCCACTAACGGTCTTACGCGTTATTAAAAAAATTGAGTACAGGGTCCATGGAGAGAATTATAGCTCCCTACTAGTTAACAAAGCTACAAAAAAAGTCAAATAATAACCTACGAGCCAAATTTTACTACTAGGCACGAGTACATGAAAACCTAATAGAACTTTTGGGGTAATTTTTCTATTCATAATCATTTATAATTCACTCTACCTCTGCTTCAAAATTTAAAGATTTCTTTAGTAATGAGGGCTGGAATATTGATTCACATACAAATTTAGTGCCTAACATTATTATAAAGATAATTCTCATGGTATCGATTCATTCAGAGATTGAGGATTGCATTCTGTTTAACCATTTGAATAATGGTAAATTTGAAACTAAATAAGTTTGGAATTCTATTAGGAAAAGTCTTCCCAAAAATTATCTTTATTTATCTTTATAGCATGCTAACATTCCTCCCTCATACTCTTTTCTTCTTTGGTGAATTTTTCATAATTACTTTCCTTTGGATTCTATCATTTTAAGGAATGGTTTTTATATTATCTCCAAATATCAATGTTGCTATCAAATTGATAATATGAATCATGTGTTTATTATGGGCCTTATTGCAATGAAAGTTTGGGTTCATTTTGACAATATATTTAATGTGCTTTGTATAACTCAGTTTAATTCTACTGGTGATCTTCTTAAAGAGTGGTTTACTCTTAATAAAGGTCATATTAGGAATATTCTCCCAGTCATTATTTGCTATTTTTTATGGAGTAGAAGGAATGATTCAAAACATGATAATATTAAAATGGATGCTTTAAATGCCATTTCTAAAGTGAAGAATAAAATTTATCAATTTTTTATTGCTAAGATTTTAAAGGCTGATTCTCTTAAAAGATTTTTTCATGTTTCCACTGAGTTTGGTTTGGTTTTAAGTTCCTATACTACTGGTAGTAATGATAGGATTATTTTTTGGAGAAAGCCTTTAGAGGGATATTTTATACTTAATTCTAATGGTTCCAGGAATAATTTAAAATGCAGGTTGTGGTGGTACTATCAAGAATTCTAATGGGTTTGTGATTCTGGCATTTTTGGGCCCCTCTAATGCTATTAGTTCCATTCAAGGTGAAATCGAGAGCCTCATGTTTGGGATTCAATTATGAATTTCTCTTGGCATCACTAAGATAAGGATTGAAGTTGATGTTATGCACTTGGTCCATTATGTGGATGGCAACATCTCCTATAATCCTACAATTTTTATATGCTTAAAATATTAAATATTAGCTTTATCTCATTACATATAATATTTCTCATATTTTGAGGGAAGGGAATGCTATAGTAGATTTCTTGGAAAAAATGGGTTGTAACTTAAATGGTTTCACTGAATACTATGAGCATACTCTCCCTAAAGAGATTAAAGGCTTGTCTAGATTAGATCGGATGGGTCTCCCTTACATTCGCTTTCCATAGTTGATTTGGCTTTTGGATATATTCTCTCATTCTTCAGTTTAAATTTTAGATCAACTTTTATGATGTTCTTTTGGTTCTCTTTTTTGAGATCCTGGTTTGTTATTTCTCTGTTACGTTGGCTCATACCATTTGGCTATTGGTTATCATATGGACCTCTACTATTTGGACTGATGTCCTTCTATTATTTTTATTGGCGGTCTTTCTCTGTTGTGTTTGGTTGAGGAATAGCAATGTTTGGAACTCTTATCTTATTGAATTAACTCTGTATTGCTTCTCTCTTTTCCCTGGTTGTAGCCTTTGGGGGAGTGTGTCTTTTATTCCTTATTACCTATTTCCTATGGGGTATTTTATTAATGATTTCTATTTTAGGTTTTGTTATTTCTCTTCAAATTTAATGAGCAATTTCATTTTTATCTGGAATTATTGGTACATTGCTATCTATTATGTTAGAGTCTTAAGTTTTATGTATCATGTGTTCACCAATTTTCCTATTAATTTGTATGTTGATTCCTTGTGTTCCTGTCTAGCAAGTCTCGGGATTTGATGTGAGTGGCATTTGGGGTTATATCATGGAGGTGCAGATACTACAAAACTGACCTATGTACTAAGTGATGACTCCAGTTCTGTGGCTATTCCATTTTCCTCTACTGATGTTAAGACCTATGGTATTTTTTATAGTTCGTAACTATTTCAGTTGTGCTTTCCTTTCCTGTGTACTTTGGATCTATGTTGCAAACTATTGGGTTTTTAATACTATTATTATAGTTTGTATTGTTGTTATAAGATTAATTTCCATCATAAAGTTTCCTGGTATGTTAGGCACTCTTGCTTATTGAATATTCCTTTGAGATGTGTAAGAGTTTTGTATTATCATTATCACTCTCAATTATACTTATTTGTAGGACTTTTTTCTTAGCTTGGTATTTGATTAAGTGGATTAACTATGTTAATTTCTTTCCTATAGTTTCTATGTGTTTGAATTTTTGGTTTAATGTCCTTGCCTGCATGTTTTTAGGTTTTTGGAGGATCGTTCTAGTTTTGTGCAGAACCAGACTATGATTGGAAAGGTTGTACTGATTGTGATTATCTATATCCTTTCTTTCTAGGTTTTTAGAATGTTATTAGTTTACTTTGTAGGGGTGTCCGGCTCATAGATTTTTTTTTTTGACTTTTTTGTAGTTCTTTTGAGCAGTAGTGATTTGGAGGTCACTTTGAGGACCTAGTACTCATTTTCGTTTTTTAACACGTACGCCTCCTAGGTGGGTTTTATCAAAAAAAAAAAAATCCAAACCCCTAAAAGAGAAAGAAAAAGTATTATCATTAAGCTCGGTGATGCCATCCAAAAAAAATATTATTATCATTAAGCTCAATTTTGTTATCCAAATAGGAGCCCTGTGAAGAAGGAAGAGATATCCACACATTTATTCAGCTCAATCCAGTTGCTTAAAAAACTAATATGCACACACAAAGATAATTCAAATTTAACCTGCAAGGAAATACTACAATTCAATTGAAAACAAAAGATTCATGAAACTTATATGATCCCACAGCATACTCCAAACATCACAACTAGAAGCAGTACACCCCTCACTAGAACACAAGACAAAATAAATAATATAATATTAGTAAATATACCCACTGTAGTTAACAAATATGCCATGGCCAAGAACAGGAAAATCAATACAAACTTTAATATGACAAGAGTAAATATTCAAACTGTTGTAGAAACAATAGGAAAAATAACACAATTAATAACTATCAACTCAATCCAATAGCATAAATATCAAGTGCATGAAAGCCAAGACCAACTGCAGTAACCAAGTAGTGCATGACCTGTAATAGATTTATAACCACCAGCTCATTCTTATATCCTAAATATAATGCATTGGAACACACAGACCTAATACCAAAACTCAAATAGATAAAATAAACAGCCAGAGAACCATTTGAACCAAAAACATCAATAATCAGAAGAAGAATCAAATAGCCAAGTGGAACCATCTGAGCCAAAAATGCCAAACTAAAAAGAATTTCCACATAAGATCATGCTTGTAGTATTAGTGATGCTACCAAACACAACCCATAAATTCCACTATAATCTACTCCCAAACACACCCAGGCACATAAAGACCCTACACTAGAAATTTTCATTGGAATAGAAGAAAACATAGTTAAGCATTGATAGAAATAGCACATAGACACACACTTTCAACCAAAAAAAACTAAAAGAAAGCCTTAAAATCCATTAGCTTAAAATAACCAGCATTGAGATAATGCAAATAAGCTTTAGATATAACAAAGAAAGACCAACCCAACAGGCATGATATAAAATAGAACTAAAAAAAAAAAACAATTTAAATTAACACCAATATTAGACAAGCAGCACAAAGAGTAATGAACAACATAAGTAAGTCTGTAATCATTGCTTAGAATAAGTCGATCCTAATAGTTAGCATCAAAATATAAAATAAGAATGTCTTTATATTGATTACCAAACAAATGATGGAAACCATTTATAATTATTACAAGCATTATTAAGATAAAAAATTAACATTAAAACTTTAATTGATCCAGATCAGGCGATGGTGATGGTAGTTGTTGATGTACTTATATATTGAGGTGAATCAATCTTCAATCTGGGAAAATTTTTCCCCAAACCATCACATATCTTCTTTGTGCTACTATTATTGTTGTTGAATGTGATAGTATAGTTGGGTTTCTAATCACTTAAGACTAAATTATTTCATCATGAGGGTAGGTAAGGTGGGTATGTGCAAATGGTAGTATTTGTGATGGTGCAGGTTTACCTGTAACAGCAGGTTCACCTTCTTCATCAAAATCTAGCTCATCATGTTCTTCCCCAAATGGAAAAGAATAAAAAAGGAAGCATTTGCATAGAAATTAGGAAGATTATTAGGAGGAGCAGGGTAGTTGATTTGGTATTTATTTTATAAGACATATCCTATAATGTGTCCTAGTGTAGCATTTTGCTTTCTTTTAGTATTGAGATGTCCAATTGGAGTCATTTTTTTGGATATAGTTAATGACCAGAGCTTCATCAAATTGAGTATTTTACATTATGAAATAGGCTAGAATGGAAATAAGTGGAGTGATGTTGACAATATCACCAGCTTTCAGTATAATTGAATTTGAAGAATATAGTTGATAATTCAAACATTTTGATTTAAAGAGTGGACTAAGGGTTGATTTTGATTTATGGCCACAATTTGAATTGTTATGCTTACAACACCCTAGTCCAAAGCAATTCTAGAGGCCATGGATTGTATATGCGGTCCTTCAGTAGAAACATAAATATACTCTCCTAAGTCTTCATTATTAATTTCTACTAGTGGTCTACAAACTAAGATGTTATGGTGATGGTTTCAGAATTGATCCTATGGTTGGCTTGGAATTCATAGTGAAGCTCAAAATTAAAAGGAAATGCTTTGGTGAGTTAGAATTAGAGAGTTGTAAAAGCAAAGAGGTTCACAACCACGAAGTTTAGAGAAGGTTGATTAAGCATTCTTGATAGGGTGATTTAAGCCTCCTTAAATTTGTAGTATGCATCATCATCTCTAACAAAAAAAAAAATTATTTTAGTGATTAGAGGTGGAGTTCCCTTGGGTCATTTGATCGTATTTACATTCATTGGCTATTGGAGAATCCTAGGGTATGAATGTTGGAATGTAGGATAAGAAATATTTAAATGGACTGAAAGCATAGAAATCCTCTAATGTATAGAGTTTGAGTGGATTGTACCATATGATTAGAGATTGTGTAGTACGATCGGGATAGTTAAATCGCCTAAATAACTTGTCAGAAAAATGTGGTCACATTGTATTATATAATCTTAAGGAATTGCATTCATCATGAGGAGTTGTCTAAACAAATTTCAACTAAATGCATAATATAGTAAGAACATGTATTCATATAGTATGAAATGCAGTTATGATCATCCTCACATATTCTAACATGTTTATTATATAGTACAAATATTTCTTTGTATAATATAAAGTGCAATTAAGATGGTACAAACTGAACTGAATTCATCCCAACAGATTCTAACACATGTATCATATAGAATAAAGGGTGATACATATAGTATGATTACTAATAATTAAACTCATATGGA
This sequence comes from Dendrobium catenatum, assembly GCF_001605985.2. Taxonomy (NCBI): domain Eukaryota; kingdom Viridiplantae; phylum Streptophyta; class Magnoliopsida; order Asparagales; family Orchidaceae; genus Dendrobium; species Dendrobium catenatum. Next base: position 2,876,926 of record NW_021318595.1, read on the forward strand.
CTATTGATTTAGCTAATGGATGTAATTTTTCAATAAATAGTCATATCATATAGTACGATGAAAAAATTTTGGTTTCATTTTTTTTTTTTTTTTTGATCTAGTGAAGAGTCTTTCTATGATGATAAAAATTAACATTCAATGAAAATCAAAATAAATAAAATGCAAGAATGATGACATATAAATCAACATGCATAAAAGTAAATACATACTATGTAACACATGAATTGTTATTTTCAAATAATAATAAATTTGATTTATCCCTTATTAACCATGAAGGTGCTAAAGGTATCATAAGCTATGGGTTTAGTGAAGATGTCTATCAAGTGGTCTTTATTAGCTATAGGAATTGTGAATCTGTATTCAGGGTAATTTTGATGATAGCAAACATTTCTGACACTTCTAATATTTAGCCCACCTTCGACACCAATAGCTCCTTCCATATTCTTCATAGTACTCATCTCCACCCAGAGCATGATGAAGTTGAGGGAGCTGAGCAGGAAGCTGCTCCAGCACCTTTCCCTACACCTGCTCCAATCCGCCAGCACTCATAGCTAGATTAGCTGGTGGAGTGATTCGACCAGTGGGAGGCTAGGTTTGACTTTTATGTTTATACAAAGGGTAGTAGCATGCAGAGGATGTCGCTAGATTTTATGCTTATGTGATACTCCAGTAGCAGCAACACAACTAGGATATGGCAAGGTTTGGGGAGCAGTTCACTGCTATTTCTAATTTATTTCAGCCGCTAACACCACCTCCTTCTGATGATTAGGGCCCTTCCTAGTTGTAGATTATTTTCCTATGATGTTTTCTATAGTGTTTGTTTCTTTTTGTATTTTCTATTTTTTCCTAGTTTCCTCTTGCTTTTTTAAATGTCAAAGGAGAGATTAGTGGTAGTATTTTTCTTATCTTGTTGTACTATTTTTTTTACAACTTTTATTTAGTATTTCTACCATCTATTTGATTTTAATAAAATTTTAATTTCATGGTTCACAATGTTTTCCTTCATGTTATGTTTTAATTAACTATGTTGAACTTTCTACCAAATGTTTGCCAACATCAAAAATAGGGAGATTATTGCAAATCTGGATTTAGGGATTATAATTTTGATGATAGCAAACATTTTTTACACTTTTATTTTTCAATGACTGCCTTGCCTACTAACATTTTAGGTCCACAAGGTCAATTACAAATCAAGCTAGCTCAAGATTGTGTAGATTAAGATTGAGTCAATTTGTAAGTGTATATTATGTGTTTTACCTTTTCTTGAGTCAAATATAACAAAGTCATTCTTGATCCCAAATCATCCTGGATGATCAGTTAAAAATAGAAACCTTAATTAGGGTATCCTACTTAAGGTAGCTAAAATTATGAAAATCATCCCGAACGATATTAGCATTGTCCTGGATGATTGGTTATAATATGAGAGAATCGGTCGCCAACTCTTTTAGGCATGTTTTTTATTTTTTGACATCATCTATAACATCATCCTGTATAATACAATACAATTATGCCTATTATGCTGATGATTAAGGAAAGCAATTAAAGTTTGATTGATCAATCATATCGTCCTAGATAATAGCAAGATTTCCTAGGATAATCAATTAAACAAACCTTATTTTATTCATAGATGACCAGAACAATGTTCTGGATGATATTTATTGATATGAACTAACCGTACAAGATGATAGATAAATTTTCCTTGATAACAACTTATTTTTTCATCATCTAAACATGTAAATTTTGGCCCAATAGACTGATGGTTTGGATGATATTTGACTTTTGTAACAAATCATATAGGATAATCCAAAAATTATCCTTGACGGTCAGTAATTCTTTCATCATCCAGACAGGTAAAGTATGGACAAACAAAGTGATGGTATGGATGATACTTGATGTTTTAGAACTAATCGTACAAGATGATGTCCCATCATCCTAGATAACTAGAATAAACAAATCCTTTAATCATCTAGCCTCCTTCAAATCATCTTGACTGATTGAGCTTAATTTGTACTGATAGTACGGGATGATCTTTGTCAATTTAGTACAATTTAGGGTAATTTTGAAGCCCTTTTATATAATATCTCATATTTACTCAAGAAGGTATCTTTTGTTGTTGTCCTGAGCTAAGAGATGCAAGAGAAGAAGGAGAGCTTGGGAGAGAGAGAGAGGATCTTATGAGGGGGAGTTTGTGAGGGGTTTCACAAAGGTTGCTCCAAGCAAGGATCTATGTTGTCTTCTACAGTCATTGTTCCTTGTTCCTTGGAGGTTCTAGAGAGGTCTACTTCAACAATTGATTGAGGTTCTTTGCCTAGTTTAGGAGGAAGCAAAAGGAGTTGGATTCTCTTCCTGCTTCAGGAGGAAGCGAAGGAGTTGGATTCTCTACCTCACCGGGTTTAGTGGATAGGAGTTTTATATAGGCTTCTCCATCTTGCTGTGGGGGCAAAAGGAGAGACACTAAGTTTAGTGCAATACCTAGAGGAGAGGCTCCGTGGAGTGAACTTAGGTAAGGTTGACCAAATCACTATAAAATTTTATGTGCTCTTTCTTATTGCTTTTTCGTATTTAATTTTTGCACTTCATTTTTTGCTGAATGATTGTTTGATTTAAATCGAGATTTCTATTTGAAAATTTTTAAAACACCAATTCACCCCACCCCCCCACCCCCCCCCCCTCTTGGTTAACCGCGTGCTAGTTCATAAGGGCTTAACATCCCTAACGAACTTCCATATAAATCTCCCTTAGCTATATAATCTATTACAAAATGATGCTTATTGTATATATACTTTGTGCAAGAGTGTTTAATTAGTTTTTGGGATATGAAAATGGCGCTAATATTGTCATGCATGATAAGAATGGTGCCTATAGATAGTCTAAAATTTAAGATTTATTACTTCAGCTATAAGATTTGAGCAACATGACTTCCTATAGTAATGTATTCCACCGCAATGGTGGATAGGGCTACTAAGATCTATTTTTAATGGACCAAGAGAGAAAAAATTATCCTATGAATTGGTAGGTTCTATAATTACTTTTCTAATCAACCTTACATTCTAGAGAATCTGAATCAGAATATCCTATGATTTCAAAGGAAGGGCTTTGCCTAGGATACATGATTACTTAATATTGGTTTCTTAAGAGATATCTAAGGATTATCTTAATAGCAGTCAAATGAGATTCTTTTGGATATGTCTAAAATCTAGCATAGAGATAAACACTAAATATAATATCTAATCTGCTATAAGCCAAGTAAAAATTGATCCAATTATTCCTTTATATTTCTTATGATCTACTAAATTTTCATTTGGGTCCTTATCTAATTATATGGTAGAGCTCTTGGGAGGGTCTATTGCATTAGTATTATCTATTTCATATTTCTTAAGAATGTTCTTAATGTATTTAAATTAGCTAAATAAGGTTCTATCATCCATCATCTTTACACTAAATCTAATAAAATAGTTCATCTCAAACTCTCTACTCATTATTCTTAAAAATTCATCACATAGATTTTTATCTAATGATCCAAATAAGATGTCATCCACAAAAATTTGGCAATGAGTAATTAATCTCCTATGTAAATGTTCTATCTAATAGGAATATGCTTATCCTTTCAGACTATACTCTAGGTGCTTATTTTAGTCCATATAATGCCTTCTCTAACTTGAACACATAATTTTGAAATTGTGAATTTTCAAATCCTAGGGGTTTCTCAATGTAAACTTCCTCTTTAATCACCCCATTTAGTAAGGAACTATTAATATTTATTTGATAAGATTTAAATCCTCTAAAGTAGGGTAAAGCTATAACACCCTAATGACTTCTAATCTAGCTACAGGGGTAAATGTTTCCTCAGAATGAATTCCTTTAATATGATTATACACCATAGAATCTTATCTAGCCTTATTTCTTATCATTATTCCAAAGGCATTCATCTTATTTTTGAACAACCACTTTGTTCCAACCACACTCTGATCCTTCTATCTTTTGACTTATCCCCATAAATCATTTTTAACAAATTTATTTAGCTCTTCTTATATTACTAGGATAAAAAATTCATCACCTAGGGCATCATCTATGTTGGTGGGTTCAATCATGGAAATAAAATCAAAATGACTAACTTCCTTCTTTTGTCTATGCCTAGTTTTAACATCTTCATATGGGTCTCCTATAATACGTTCTCTTGGATGACTAGAAGCATATCACCATACTCTAGGCGGTGGTTCATGAGGCTCTACTCTATCACTTATAGTAATGGCTTCTACCATTTGAATGATCTTCACTTATTCTTCTTCTTCAACTTTAGATTTAGAGGTCCTATCCAATTAAGTAAATACCATATGGGTAGATAATTATACTACTAAGGTCCTCTTATCAAATATTCTATAAGCCCTTCCTATATATGAATAACCTTAAAAGACTCCTTTATTAGATTTTAAATCAAATTTTTCTAAGTTTGATATTTTATTGATTAGAATAAAACATTTACACCCCAAAATATACAGGTGAGAAAGGTTGTGTGTCCTAACCTTAAGGATTTCATAGGGTTTCTAGTTCATCTTGGATCTATCATTTTCTCTATTTAAAATACAACAAGAAATATTTACTACTTCTATAAAAAATTATCTAGGGAATGAGTATTTAGCTAACATGGCCCTAGCAGCTTCTACCAAGGTTCTATTTTTTTGTTCAGCTATTCAATTCTACTAAGGGGTCTTAGGGGTAGAGAACTTATGTTCTATGCCTATCTCTTATAAGAAAGATTGAAACCTATCATTTTTAAATTATCCACCATGATCATTAAGAATCATTGAAATTTTATATCCTAATGTCCTTTGAATCATATGCTAGGAATCTAACCCAAGTAAAACAAAAGAAGTTATCTACTATTATAAATCCATATGTCTATCTTCCTAGGCTATCTGTACTAATAGGTCCAAATAGAAACATATGAAGGATTTTTTAGTGGCCTAGAGGTGTTGATGTCCTTAATTGAATGAAATGAAGACTTAACTTATTTTCCTTGTTGGCATGCATCACATAGGTGGTCCTTATTGAAGTTTAACATATGTAAGCCTCTACCAAGATCTTTTTGTGTATTCTTTTTAAGAACATTCATGCTTGCATGAGATAGTATCCTATGACATAGCCAGGAATCATCAATAATTATGTTCAAACATATGGAAATAGAATATTCAATGCAGCTCATGTCTAGCATGTAAATATTTTTTATTCATTTTTTTTCTAACATATGTTTTTTTTTTAAGATTGCATTTCATTAATCAAACTATAAAATAAATTACAAAAAAAAAAAACTCTAAATGCTAAGCTCTATTCCTATTATCCCTCGACATAGAAAAAAAAGTTAAGAGAATTTCATAATTGTTAACTTCAATCCAAACAAAATTACTAAAAAGAGAAAAAATAGTGCAAAAGTTGGTGGCCTTTTTAATATCCCAAGGAACATGTTGGAAGAGCACCTCATTGAATTCGGTTAGAAAAAATACATTTAGTGGGTCTTCTTATGTAGTTGAAACAATCCCTCCATACAAAACTGGGTCTTCTTATGCAGCTGAAACAATCCCACATCCACTTGATTGTGTTTAGGCAATCCCACTCATTGATGATTCCATCAAGCTCAATCATTCACTCATATACTACCTCCTTAACCATGAGATCCTCCATAAGATCCGCATGGGGCCTATCCCAGTGTTTAATGTGTTTTCCAACCACAACAATAATCTTTATATGTTGATCACAAATAATAAGACAAAGTCCTACATTATTAGAAGACCTCCCAATTAATGAGCTGCATCATACAACCAATCATATGCCTCAAGCATTCATTATCCAAGTACCATATGCTCTCATTAGGTTATTTGTGAGAGCATCCCTATAATTCCACTTAAATGTTAGATGTGGGAACCCATATGAGTTTGGGTTCCATCTTATGCATTGATGAATGATATGAATGCATTCCTTGGTGTGATGAATGAAATATAAGCCTCCATAATATATGTGTCTTATGTTGGGTTATGCAAGTAAGGGCTATGTTACCTAACATGCCAAAATAGTAACATCTAAAACCTCTTCTGATGTTTATGTGATGCATGCTATTTTTATGGGATATGAAACTATTATAAGGTAAGTAGTGGTTTGTTATTCTCAAGTGTAGTTAATTTTTCTTCTAAATTTTTTTTGCACTTTCAAATATAGACATTTCAATTTTTAATATATGCTCCCTATCATCTATTTCATATGTGCATGCTTGTTATCATTTGTATGCCTTTTCTAATTTAGTATGTGATGTTCTCAAGGAATTATGTGCGTTAGTTTTTGACATGTGTCTTATTTAATGCATCATATTCGTCAAGCAAGGTCATGTGATCATTATATAAATTAGACTACTCAGTAATTAAACTAGCAATGCTCTTTTGTATATACAAAATTCAATATTGAGAGTACCATGCATCTTTTTAGCTTCTATACAAACCATGAATTTTTTTTTTTAAATAAGGAGTAATTCATCATAGAAAAGTTAACATACCTCATCTTAATCTAATTGATCAAGATTATCATTAGCCATAAGACATAGGGGCATTACCTCTTCCTTTACTTCTTGTTTAGATTATTCTAAAGCAAAGTTAGCCTAAAATATTGTTTGTGTTTTGCTTGCCCCACTTGAACTTTGGATTCTCTTCACCCTTCTCTGTTATAGATCTATTACTATCAAAATGATTAGCTTTTAATGATACACTTCTCTCCTTCTTCTTTTCTCCTACATTACTTTACCTTTGACTCACTCTTTCCAAGGTGAGAAGTAGAGAGAGAAGCTCCACAATTTTAGGAAGAATTTGGAAGAAGATCTTGAAGAATTCGTGTGGCATTGTTGGAGATGGAAGATGGTGGCCGGTCAACCAATGATGACCGGAACACCAAAAATTCGCTATCTACCGTGAGTCCATTCATGTTTGATCCAAAAGGTAGATTCTCCTTCAATCGAATCTCTTCTTTTTGGATTTTGGAATACCCTCTTGTCATTAAAGAGGGAGGCTTAAAGGCTAGTGAAAAACCTTTGGTGATTTTAGGCAAAGGGAAGGAAATTATTTCGGTTTTGGATATGCCTAAACCTTTGAAGGCTTCCATTGGTGGAGCAAATGACATGAAAGCATCTTCTTCAAAAGGGAGTTTTGCTGAAATTTTGAAGAAGGACATGGTTATTCCAATTACTTCTCCAAATTTGGATAACCCTAATGTGTGGACTAAAAAACCTCACATTAAAATTAAATTATGTGAAATTATTGATAATTTGGGAGATGAAAATGTTGTCATTTTGGACAAGGAAAAGGAATTATCTAATGTTCAAATCTTGAACAATTCCTTGGTTGTTAAAATTCTTAGAAAAATTTTTCCTTTTTCTAAGTGTTCATTTGAATTAAGAAAGCAATGGTCTAAATTTGGTAGTTTTCATATTACATTGCTTGTCCTTGATTGGCTCCTTTGTTCATTTCAAACTCATGAAGTCATGGAGGGAGTCCTTAATTGGGGACCATGGCTAGTAGGGGGTTTTGTTGTTGGCTTAGACATTTGGTCTCCAACCTTCTCTCCTTATTCGTTGAATGGAATTTCTTCTCCAATTTGGGTTCGTCTTCCACATTTGATTTTACATTGTTGGGATGAATCCAATATCACTAGAATTGTTTCTAGGATTGGAACTCCTCTTTTATTGGATGGAAATATGTTTAGATGGGGGAGGAGAGAATATGCTAGAGCTTGCATCCGAGTCAATTTGGATTCTAAACTCCCTGCTGGAATTTGGGTAGAAGGGGTTCATAGAAGATTGTTTCAAAAATTTGAGTATGAAAATCTTTCTTCTATTTGCTTTAAATGTGGAAAAATCGGATATATTGATTCTATGTGTCCCAATTCATCACAGAATCAAAATCCTATTGCCAAAGAGATCCTCAAAAATTCATTTCATCATGATAATACATTGGGACCTTGGATGCACATGAAGTTCAAAAATAAGTGAAGATCTTTTCCAGATTTCAAAAAGGTTTCAACCATGGATAAACCAAAAGCTGTTGGTGTTATTGCCATGGTAGATGTTGAAGATGAAGGGAAAACAGATTCTTCTGTTTTGGAAAACAAGGTAGAATATGAAAAACAAAATCCTAACAGCAATTTGAATTCAAATTATGAATTCAAAATTCTGGAATTTGTCGATGAAAGAGTGGATGTTAGAGATGAAGCTGTTGCTGAAAATCTGGATAATATGGATCAACCCGTGAATGAAACTACTCCATTTCGGGATTTCAAAATTCAAAATTTGAAATCCCACATATCATGGAGTTAGTTAAGGTTGTTGAGGAGTTTATTCCAGATTTTTCTATATCAAATACAAATGGACTGAGTGTTGTTAGTCCAACGTGTATGCCTAAATTAGTTGAGAATTTGAACATTCAAAACCCACAAAAGATGGAGGCAGTCACGGAGAAAGTTGAGAAAGAAATTTCAGTTTTGACTACTTCTAAGGCTGCTAATAATTCTGATGAAAAGAAGGAAATTAAAATTTCAAATTTGACTCCTACAAAGGCCACCGAAATTCCTAAAGTTGCTGATTTTTTGGGAGCTAAAAAAATAGATTTTGAAACATTATCTACTTTGGCGGCTGATGTTAGTATAAATGGTAAATATACTAATATCATTGATTCTTCTTCTCCTCCATCAGCTGTTTTCTTGAATTTCAATAAAACTATTCTTAAGAAAGATAAAAACTATTTTAAGAAGAATGTTTCACCCGGTTTAAAGCATGTTTTATTCAAAGAACTTCAAGCATTGGGTCCGGTGAAAGAATTACCTAGAAGGAAAATGGCTGAACACAAGGAGAAGAACATTTTGAAAGGTTCTTCTTCCTTTTTATCCCATTAATATGAAGAAGGATTCGTCAATGGATAGCTACAAAAGAGAGATACTTTTGAAGATGGAACACAAGGTCTTAAAGTTTGGCAAAAAAAAAAAAAAAGACTCACTCCTTCCAAGTAGGCAATGAGTGATCCATGAAAATTTTTAAAGGAGTAAACATTCAAGTCCTTATATTAAGAAACTATTGTTATATTGGAATCATAAGAATTGGGTAGACATCATAGAATCTTGTTAAATTTTTTTAGAATTTTTAAGTTCTCTACCTGTGCATTTAGATATGTCAGTATTTATGTAAACCTAGATTACATTTCAAAAATTTATTCACTAGATTTCATGAAAAATATTTCTTAGTTATGAAGCAAGATGTTTAACCTAGACTCTTTTACAGCACTAGTTGCTTCGTAGGTTATGCATAGTATATCCAATATATATATTTCAATCGTACAAGTTGATACACGCATGTAATTTTCAAATTTCAATACACAAAAAAAAAATATTTTAAACCTTCAGCATTTAATTGGGTTAATTCCCATATCTTAATTACATCATTTGTTAAATAGTAGTTTAGTTTTAATTCCATTTATTAAATGAGAAGGTTCAAAATTTCTTTCTTCGACTAAAAACCATATGCAATAATTAATAGATTGAAAAAAGGTAGACATGCAAAATTTTCATAAATCAAATGATATATTATCAAATAATGTAGATGAGTAATTAAATAAACCTCTATAATATTTTGATTACCAAATTACACATTTATTCTTTTTAATATGATTTCTAAAACCTTCTTTTTAAAAATCGCTTTAATACCACTTGAATGTTTGAGAAGATTGTTAAACCTCATAGAACTAGCACGAGCAGCACCTAGAGGGAAGTGAATTGGCAATTTTAAAAATCCATAAGCATAATGCTACTTTCTTACTTTATCCACAAAATAACTTAAAAACTTCATTCAGATTTATTAGCCAAAATAACAAGAAGAAATAATACATATAGAAGCTTTTTTTATTTTTTTAATAAATGAATATATTCTTTTAATAAAAATTTTAAACTTATAATAGTTGATTGATAAGATTGAAACTAACAAACTCAATTGGAAATGATATAAAATTGTAGGAAATGAAAATTGCACAAAATAAAAATAAATCCACTAGAAATTTTTCATAGTGATTCCATCAACCTTGACCTACATCCACTCTCTAGAGTACTCCACTTAGGAATTTGATCTAACACAGTGACTCTCCTTTAGGACCCAAGCATGGTAAGGAATCCCTCACAAATACACTTATACCAAACCAGATGTGGCAGACTGACAGAAGATATGTCACCTTCCTCGGTGACGGCAACAAACCTTGATTTATTTTTTACCCTTTTAGAGAAGACTGAGAACATAAAGCTTTTTCTCCCTTCTCGAGAAGGCAGCATACCTCCAATATTTTTCTCTCTCTTAAACAAGTTAGAGTACACTAAGGACTTGATTTAGAAGCCTCTCTCCCATCAGATCCTTCAATAACTCACCAAAGCCATAGGAAGAGCAAGGGAGTAACTAGCCCGGAGCAACCCTGTGATCACCTAACACTTCTTCTCCCTCAAGCTAAAAATCACCTTCTCCTTCCTCTTAAATCCTAGATTTATCTCAATTGAATTTCTCATTAAGTTTCTTCTACAGTCACAATCCTTTTTTTTTTATTCTAAAAATATTTTTGAAGTATTAGGCTTCAAGAAACCCTAAAAATTCAAGTTGGTCATCACTGTTTGTATAGTACCATTAGAATTTGTACAGTACATTCAGTTGAAAAGCTATGTTCATATAGTACGATGTAAACAGATGTTCAAACGAACTGTTCAATATTTTGAATACATCATATAGTACAATCAAAAGATCATCCTGTACGATCTAATTACTTTATCATTATTTTTACATGAAGATTCCTAAAAAGATTGGAAAACATTTATATCCATCTCATACTTCTTTCATCATACATTACAATTATTTAATTTCAAGTTGGTCATCAAATATGATATGAATATAATATAATATGATTAGTTCAAAAATTATGCTTTGGTTTAGTATGATATTTGGGATAACCAAATTTCATATCTATGTATGTATGATCAATATCATATAGTATAATCTACTATCATTAATTAAACCATGATTTGATTAACTAAATACAATGGCTAATTTATGAAGGATTTCAGATTTTCATACAATATGAATCACATCATACAATATGATTAGTTAAAAATTCATATTTTGAATATCTTAATTTATCCATCGTCAAGGGCTTTTAGATCATAATGGATAGTACAATATGATTAGTTCATAGAGACCAAATTTTCAATTATCTATTAAGCCCATTTTCACTATAATTGATCGTATAGTATGATTGTAGGTCATACAATATAATTAGTATAAAAGAACTTAAAGTTTAACTTTTTCTCACTCACCCAGTGTGTGTGTATGGTCACCCATTTTCACACACTCTTATGTGCCATGACTCAAGAAATAGAAAATAAAAAAAAATCAATGTATAGAATCTTTTACTTGACATCCTATTATAACTAGTCTTGAGCTTCATGTAGCCTTGGGCAGTATATATTTTTTCTATAATGATAATGCTTACAGATAAAAGGAATATCAGAAATATTCTATGAGAAAGAAAAAAATTAATAAATAATATTTTTCATAACCAAAATCGCATAGTAGGGATCCTGGATTGAAACTTATTCAATATACAGTTGACCAAACATGAATCCAATGTCATGTTATTGGGTTTTGATCTGTTTAAAAAATCTCCAAAAATAGTTTACATACTAAGGGGTTTTGGGTTTGTATTTGAATACTTAATTTTGAAGTATGGATTTTTCATTAGATTTAAATAAAGGATTTGGTATGGATTTGATTTGATAAACGATTTAGAGGAGTTACTGATTTAAAATGCTAAGATTATTGATAATTTTTAGTGACTTAACATGTGATCATATGACAATCACTAATGGTAATCTTATGACTAATTTTATATTTGATTTTGGTTTGAATTTTGAATATGAATATAAACTTCATTGATGAAGGGAGTTTTATTTATTTTGGAATGATCATTTGGTAATTAACAGTGATTGTCCAGTAATGATTTGAGGTCAGTGAACTGATCAATATGCCTAAGCATAATGGTGAATGAGAATTGAAGTTTGAAAAAGAGTTCAATGATTTATATGTGGGGATTAGATTTTTTATTTGGAGTATTAGTATCACTCAAAAATGAGGTCAATAAAAGTGTGAAAAAATAAACGACTTTGCATTTCTTTTATAACTAAGGTTAAACGAATAAAGTATAAAATCCATCATCTAAAGGAGTTATTATTACAAATATTGACCAAAACGTATTGTACAGTATAATTAGTAATTCATATAGAATGATTAATAATGATGAATCATCCAAAGAAGTTAATATGACAATTATTCGTGTCAACAGTGAATCCTTAAAGGATTGTGTAGAATGATGAGTGTATCGTACAATATAAAAAATAAAAAAAAATTGGGTTTTATGTTTAATTCTTAAGAAATATGCTACAAGAAAAGGAAAACATATAAACAATCCTAATTCACATTGGAGATAAAAAATGGTTTGTAAAAATAAAACACATGACATAAATAAAGAAGAAAATAAATTAATAACACATAAATAAACTTTAACATACATTTACCCTAAGTTCTCTAACCCTAAATATAAATGGCAACTACTTTAGTTAGTCCATAGTGCGCTGAATATGTCATTATAATATAAAGGTTTACTAAGGATGTCTACTAATAAATTTTCAACATCTATATGGGTTAATTATTTGTTTCCCTTTGTTACTTGATCCCTAATGAAATAATGTCTAATGTCAAGATGTTTTGTAATGGAATGTTGGATAAGATTTTTTGAAAATAGATTGAATTAGTGTTATCACACATGATATGGATGTTTTCTATAAATATTCCAAGGTTAAAAACTTTTTACTTCTGTCATAAGACCTGGGAAGCATGGCTACCTACGGCTACATATTATATTACAGTAGTGGAGAAGGCTACAAAATATTGCTTTCTTCTATACCAAGAAACTAAGGATTATCCTAGGATTTGGAAGTACCATATGAACTTTTCTTATGTACTCTAGACCCTATAAAGTTTGAATTTGAATATCTTATAATGATAAATTTGGTATTATGCATATGATATCATATTCCTTTTTTTGGGCGGCTATCAAATATCTAAGGATTAATTTCATGGAATACAAATGGGATTCTTTTGAATCAGCTTAAAATTTAAGACTTGACATACACTAAATATAATATATGGTATGTTAATAATAACATAAAATAGTGATCCTATTATTCCTCTATATATCTATTGATCAATTAATTTTCTATCTACATCCTTATTTAGTTGAATGTATATTGAGCTCATTAGTGTTTTCATGTTTCTAAAACCTTTCATATCAAACTTTTTCAAGATCTCTTTGTTGTATATAATTTGATTTCGGAATGCACCATCTTCTCTCTACTTTACACAAAGTCTAAGAAAATAGGTCAGCTCTCCCATCATACTCATTTCATTTTCCATGTTCATAGCTGATGAAAACACATTCAAAAAAATTATTTGAAGATCCAAATAGTATATCATCAATATAAATTTGTAATATGAGTACCTCATCACCAACCTTCTAAAGGAATAAAGTTACGTAAACACTACACTCAACAAAGGATTTATCTAGGAGAATTGTTCTAAGTTTGTCATATCATGCCCTATGTACTTATATCAACTCATATAAAGTTTTCTTAAATTCATATTCATTTGGTACAATTTAAATCCTCTAAAATATGTAAATGCTTGTAGAAATCTAAAAACTTCATACTTGGATCTAAGGAAAAGGTCTCATCAAAATTAATACTTGGTTAATCCTTTTAGCTAAAAAATTAGCCTTATTCATAATCACAGACTCAGTGTCATTCAACTAATTTTTAAAAGCAAATTTATTGTCAACTATACTTTGATTCTTTGGTTTGCTAAGCAACTCCCACATGCCATTACAAATGAATTCATTTAATTCATATTGTATGGAATAGATCTAAAATTCACCATTGAAGGCTTGATCTACATCAGTTAGTTCTATAATGGAAATTAATTTGGTATGGTTAACCTCCTTCATGAATCCTTTCCAAGTCCAAATCTTCATTAATGGATCTACTAAGATAATATCTAAGGTAACTACAATATTATATCCAATATCTAAGAGAAGGCTCCTAAGATTCTTCTCTTCCTAGGTCAATACTCTCTACTCCATGAGTAATCTCAACCTCATAATCATCTTCTATCTTAGGCTCAATGGGTCTATTTGACTTATCAAATATGATGTGGGTGGAGTCATCTATAGCTATGGCTCTTTTATTGAAGAACCTATAGGCTTGACCTACTGAGGAATAACCTTAAAAGAGTCCGTCATCTTAATCAGAATCAAACTTCCTTAGTTGAGATTTACCATTCACAAGCACAAAATATTTGCAAAGAAAAAACATTCAAATGAGATAAGTTTAATGTCCAAACCTTAAGTAGTTCATAGAGTTTCTTATTTAGGTTGCACCAAGTATTACCCTAATCAACACATAGAAAAGATTATGTATTGCTTCTACCAAAAAAAAAAAAGGTAGAGTTATTTATACTAATACTGCCCAAGTTACATTTGCAAGTGTCATATTTCTCCTTTCAGCTATCACATTCTATCTTGATGTCCTAGGGGGAAAAATTATTATCAATCTTGGATTATACATAAAATAATTAAAATTTTTATTCTCAAACTCTATACCATAATCACTATGAATTATAAATATCAAACATCCTAACTTCCTCCAATTCTAAGAGGAAAAAATTTATATGTGGACCCTGGTTTTTTAAATGGCCATATTATTGGACTATATAAATGGTCCCCAAGCTTTTCTCCTTCTTCTATGAAGGTTCTAACTTCTCCTATTTGGATAAGAATGCCTCAATTACCATTACAATGTTGGGATGAAGTAAAATAACCATAATTTATTTTATGATAGGAAAGCCATTTATGTTAGATGGTAATATGTTTCATTGGGTTGGAGAGAGTTTGCTAGAGATTCTTTTCATGTGGACTTAGACAAGAAACTCCCTTTAGAAGTTTGGGTGGAAGGGATGTTGGGAAGGCTTTTCCAAAAAAAAAAGAATTTGAGAAGACTACAACAATTTGCTATGAATGTCTAAAGATTGGAAATGTAAAGAGTGATTGTTGCAATAAAATTTCATAGGACAAGGCATCTATTGATGGTACTAGTGTACTATTTCAAATTCAAGATGATGTTGTGAGGAAAAGGAATCTGATATAAACTCATCATATTGGCCTTCGATTCATGTGAATTATAATAAAAGAAGAGATTTTTTCCTTCCAAGCTAATTCAAAATGTTGGCTAGAAGATATTCAGGTGGATAAATCCTGGAATTGCATCTTTTGAGAAAAAAGATATTAAGGATAAAGTAGTTTCAAGGAAAAAATTAAATTCTACTAGCATGATGCTAGGAAGTACTAATGAAGATTTTAATATGGTTGATAAAGAAGGTGAAATATTTCCAAGAAGTATTGTTGAGATAGATGTTGTATTCTAAACTTAGGGTGAGTTGAAGCATGACCTTGGAGGAGCAGAAGTGATACAAGCCATTTGTAAGCAAGTACAGGGAGGTGATATTCTTCTGGTTTATAATGTTATAAGAGATGTTGTAGATATAATAAGGATGAATTGAAGAAGGACCTAGCAGGAACATACGTAGTGCATTCCTTTCTTGAGCTTGTGCAGGGTATAATCCCTTTCACTGTTGATATTCCTATTGTTGTAATTAACTTTCAAGCTTTGAATGGTAGTTGTGATATTGTAGTAGAGAACATATATTCTTCTAAGTGCATATAAAAAATTTCCAATATTGTGGAGGCCACAAATATTGGTAATGAAGTTTTTGGGAGTTCAAAGATAGCAATATTTAAACTTGCTAAAGAGCTCAAGTCTCTTGGCTTGTATAATTTCTTTCTCATGGAAGAAATATGGATGGAGTGAATAGAAGAATGGGTGGAGGCTCATCACCCTTTATTCATAAATGAGTTCCATAGCTTTCCAAAATTATAGAGGGGAAATGAAGAAAGAGAACTCTCTTTATTTATAAGAATTTGTAAAAGAGTTTGATGTATTTTTTATGGCTATTGTGGAGACAAAATGTCTATAATTGAAAGAATGAAATTCAATAAATTTACGGGTTTGAATTGGGATTATTTCTTATTTTCATCTAATGGCTTATCAAGTGGAATTATGATTATTTGGAGATCTAATTTGGCTTCTTTTTTTATGTCGAAAACTTTAGCTCAATGTGTGATTGGTTATTTAAATATCCTAAATAAGGTACAATGGATAGTTTCTACTGTTTATGGTAGTAAGGATATTTATAAGAGGACTTTGTGGGAGATTCTTCATTTTTCTTTATCATAGAAATATCACTTCGGTGATAGGAGGTGAGTTTAATTGTATTCCATCTCAAGATGAAAAAAGGAGGGAAAGAAGTTTGTTTTGTCTCAAGGTCCTACGTAAATGAGTGTTTTTAAGAATAATAATGATTTACATGAAGTTGGGTTTGAGGGACCTAAATTCACTTGGTGTAATAATTAAAGTGGTGGTGGAAGGATTTTGGAGAGACTGGATAGATGCCTATTGATCTCAATTGCTTTAAAGAAAATTCATATGCCGATTGTTAGACATAATACAAGAATAGCTTCAAACCATTATCATATTGTATCGAAGACCTTCAATCCTTCTGCTCAGAAGAACAAAATCCTTATGATTGAAGATGTTTAGACTTGTTATCATGTTTCTTCTATCATTGTTTAAAAGTCCTAGAACAAATATGCTTCGAGAGATGCATTGTAAATTCTTAATAAAAATGTAAAAGGGCTTTGAAGCCTATTTTTTCTCGAGTAAAGCTAAACTTAAGGATTTCCTCCCTTTAAAGGAATCTCTTAAGTAGAAGGTGTTACAACTTCAATTGGAGGAGGCTAAAAAAGGGTGGTCGAGTGAAGAAAAATTGTATCTTTTGAGATCAAAAGTTTGTGAGCTAAAGGTAAATTTGGCCCGACTGAATACTTGGTGGTGACAAAGGGAATAAGTAAAATGGATTGAATAAGGGGATTCTAATATAAAGTTTTTTCATATTTTGCACCTGCTAGAAGATAATGGAATTGGATTAACTGAGTAAAAGATTTTAGTGGAATTATTCTTAAAGACCATAAGGATATTGAAAAAGTGTTCTTTAATTATTTCCGAGACAAGTGGAGATATATAGAGTATAAGCTGAGTAATTGGCATCTTCCATGGAATTTAATTGATGATGGTGAAAAAGTATATTGGATGTTTAGTTCTCAGATAATTAAATCATGGAGTTAATTAATAATTTGGTAGGAAACAAATCTCCAGGTATTGATGGGATTTCTCATTCCTTTATTAAATTATATTGGAATATTATTGCATAGGATTTTTATAAGGTTATTAATCTATTTTTTTTTATTGTGAAGCTTTGTAATGAATGGAATTAAACTTTTTTTTTTCGTTGACTCCTAAAGTTCATAATCCTATGACGCTTTCTAACTATCAGCCAATCAACCTGTGCAAATCAATTTACTAGATAGTGGTTAGAGTTTTGTTAAATAACCTTTTGTTGGTGATTCTAAAAGTTTTTTTTGAAGAGCATGTGGCTTTCATTAGAGGAATATCTATTTTGGATCATATTCTTTTGGCTTAGTAAGTGTACAAAAAAAATCCAATTTTAAAAATCCAAGGAAGGTCTTTTGGATATCAAAATTGATATGGAGCAAGGTTATGACAATATGTGCTGGTCTACTTAAAAAAGGTTTTGTTTTACCTTGGCCAAATAATTAATTTCTATAAATCTTCTATTTTCATTGGCAAATCAATCAATATAAGGAGATGCAAGCAAATTTCAAGGTTATTGGGTATTAAAGTATTGGAAGAAATGGAATATTTAGGAATGAAAATAGCATTAAGAAAGATGGTGAAATATGATTTCCAACACTAGATGGAAAAATTTGGAAATAGCTTAAATACTATGGGAAATAGGTTTATTTCTCTTGCAGGAAGAATTATTCAGGTTAAATTAGTTTGTCTTCCTATTCCATTATTTCTAACTACACATACTTTTGTTCCTTTGAGTTTATTAAAGGAGTTTTATAGAATGAGATGAAATTATATTTGGAATAAACATAATGGTAGCCAGGTTCTTCATTATGTGGCTTAGGATATTTCTTTCAAAACTAAGAAGAAAGGTGCACGAGGACTTTTTTTAGCTGTTTCTAAGATGGGACCTTTAAGAGAAAAATTTTCTTGGAATCTCACTGATAATCTGGGTACACTTCTTAAAAGGAATTTGATTTTAAAATATGTACACCATTGGTGGAATGCTGATGTGAAAGGAAGCATCTCTATTTCATGGAAGATTATTCTAAATGGATGGAAATCTCTTAGCAAAGTTAGGAGATGGAGAATTTCTTTGGGTTCATCTATTAGTCTGCTTAAAGATGTTTTGATACTTGATAAATGCTTTGAAAAGTGGCCTACCTACATTTCAAATTTGTATGATGACACATGCTACCTGGATGAATTTATTTTGAATGGGAGATGGAATACAAATTGGTTAAAGCAGCATGTTGGAGAAGAACTATTGGAAATTATAACTCATGTTCCTATATATGTAGATTTAATGGAAGATTGAATGGAGCTCAAGTTTAAATTGTTTGGAAAGACATTGTCTACTATGATTTCTTAAGAAGTTATAAGTTTATGTTCTTCTTCTATTCATAATAAACTTATCTCAAAGAATTGGGGTGTTAATCAACATCAACTGTTTTGCATTTATTAGTACCCTTCATTCCCCCGAGCTGATTAAGATTAACATTGATGCTTCTTTGTTGAGAAGTAATAAAGCAGGTGTTGGTGGTGTGGTCAGATATAAGAAAGGAAGATTATTGTTGGCATTTGGTTTTGGTTGTATGCATTGCAATATTGCACAGATTGAACTATTAACGATTAAATCATTGAAGAAGGTGGTTCATACATGGATGTTTGAGGTGGAAGGCATTATTTTTTAAGGTGATAATCAAAATGCTATCAAGTTTATTCAACACTCTTTTTGTAAATCGAATTGGATGATGGGGCACAAGGAAGTTGATGATTTATATTTTAAAAGGTTATAATAGTGGCTTATTTCAATGTTCTAATCATGAATGTAATATGTTAGCATATTTTTGTGCTAGCTTAGCTTTTTCTAGTGATTTTATTTGGGATGTTTTTAGTGATAATAGTATTCCTCCTTTTGTGTCTTTGTTAGAGGAATATGATAGGTGGTTTTTTGTTCAGTAGTTTGTAATTAGGAACTTTTTGTTTAATGCAAGTTGCATTCCTTTTAAAAAAACTCTTGCAACCTAGACTAGTTATACTAACAGGTCCAAATAAATCCATGTGTATAATTCTCAAGTGGCCTATTGGTAATAATATCCTTAATATAATGAAATGATTACCTAGTTTTCTTTCCTAACTTATAGGCTTCACATAGAAGATCCTTAGTGAAATCTAGCTAAGGAATGACTCTTATTAGATTCCACCAGATATTTTTCCTAAGGGTTTTCATACTATCATGCTGTAGTCACTTATGCCATTACCATGTTTTATCCATAATAGTTTTCAAATAACAAATATAATAAGAAGTATAAATATAACCAAAATCAATAATGTTGACATTATTAATTCTTTTACCTTCCAAAATATTTTTACCATTCAAAGTAATAAGGAAATGTTTATAAAGAAATGTAATCTCAAAACTTTTATCATAAAATATACTTATACTAAGAAGATTATTCTTTAACCCTTCAACTAAATTTATATTTTCAACGATAATACTATTAGATTTTCTAATTATAATTGAGCTAACAACTTTTCTAGTAGTGTTGTCATTCAATATCACCCTGCCTCTAATTTTCGGTCCTAATATGATAAACCACTTAAGCACTCTAATTATGTTTCTTAAGGAGCTATTGTCTAAGTACCACATACTCTCACTTTACTTATTATGATAACATTCATACAAAATCAATCAAAGATCATATTTGGAAACCCAAGTGAGTTTAGAAAGTTTGTGAAGGTTATTAAACCACTGAGAATTAGTCCTAGGCTAATTGAGGTTGGGGGGGATCAATAATTTAAAAACTTCTTTATGCAAAAAAGAAAATCTTTTTATACTTTTTCAAACAATAAAATTAGTTGATTTCAACAGCAGATGCGAAAGCGAATAAATTCATAGTAACCAAACAAATTAGAGTTTTCAACCATATAATAAACCACTGAAAAGTGTGGAATTTAAAATGTGAAAAAGTAAGAGAACTAACACACCAGATTTTATAGTGGTTTGGTCAAATCTAACCTACGTCCATTCTCCAAAACCAACTATTCTAGGTATTGCACTAAAGTAGTGTGTCTCCTTTTGCTTCTTCAGCAAGGCCGAGATACCCTTACAAAATAACTTTCACCTTCCTCATGTGGCGGAGAACCAAAATCTTTTATAACCTCCCAGTGATAATTGAAAACCTAAAATCCTTTACACCCTCCAGGTGATGGCAGAGAACCACTCTTCCCTCTTCTCCATCCTAGCGATGGCAAAGAACCATGGACCTAGTGTTGTAGTAAGTCATCCTAGAGCCTCTTAAGGATCAAGGTAGAAGCTTAAATAACACGATGAAGAAACTTACTTGTGGTAACCTTGTGAAGCTCTCACAACTCCCCCTCACAAGAACCCTCACTCTCTTCTCTCCCAAAGCTCTCCTCAACGCCCTCTATAGATAAAAAATCCTTTTAACATAAGAATTAGAGAATCTTAAATAGTGGGCTTAAAGAAATCTAAATTTTCAAGGGAGTCATCTTCTATTCATATTATAGGATACAAACATCATAAAATATGATCAGTATAAAAATTGACTCAGCATCATGCTAACAATCACTCGGATGAACTATTCAATCCTTATAAGACTTTATACTATATGACCATAAGATCATTTGGTACAAACTATAGAAATTCCTTCTGTTCATTTGATATGACTTCTAGGATACCACTTTTGTACTCTGTTGATTATCAAGCACTGTGAATATTATATAGTATGATCAGTACAAAAATCATGGCTTTCATTTGATACGACCACTAGGACAACCAAATTCATACTCTATCGATTGTATTATATGAATATTATCATATAGTATGATCGGCTAATCATAATTGCCCATGATTTGATTACTTGATTTTTAGGTCAAATTAAGAGCAAGATATTAAAATGGTCGTACACTATGATTATGGTCATAATATATGATCAGTACAAAATAGTATATTCCTTAATTTTCTATTAGCTAGGGTTTTACAGAATGAACTAAATCATATAATATAATTTAAAATCATACAGTACAAAAAATATAGAAAAAAATTTAACATTATATATTTCTCTTTCCCAAATGTGTTTGCATGGTTACTCAGCTAAAGCATCCACCATATTAGATGATTTGAGTCAGGAAAGGTAAAAATATGGTTAAATAAATGAAAATATAAATTATAACCCTAGTCAACCCAATTGTGATCTTATCAAAGTTGCAAGTTAATGGTGGCTATAAACATCAACCAAATAGCCATCAGTTTAATGCATCACTTTTGTTGAAACTATCCTTACTGAGTTGAGGATTCTACCTAAAATATTGATTAACCGTATGACCATGCATCTTACAATGAGAACAAAAAATGGGTAGGTTTTCAATTTCCACCTTTTGGAATTAGCCATTCAATTCTGAACATATCCAAATCTCATTCGGGTGTTTTTTATAAATATCAAACTGAACTAAAACATGAACAATAGATGGCCTAGAGATAGATGCAATAACATGGTTAGTTTGTAATGGCCTACCAAAGATCGAAGCCAAACCAATAATAATTGAGAGTTAAAAAAATTAAGGTACAATTTTGGGAATGAGATCCACACAGGCAATATAGGAGATTTCTTGCTCACATCAAAATCTAGAGTCCATTTATATAATCTAATTTGATAAGCTTGTATGTATTAAGATCTCCTTGAGAAAATGCGATTGTAATCAAAATCGTTGGTAAGTTGAATTGCAATATGATGTGGATCTAGAAAGCCAATATGAAAGGAACCGGATAGTTTAAGGTTAACAAAAAAATTTCAAATCACATCTATGTTAGGCCGATGGAGAACAAACTTGCCAACTAAGGTAAGAGCGAAAGGCACAGCAAGCTACAACACCACATAATCATTAAACATCAAAGTTGTACATCCCTTAAAGGAAGTATAAGCAAAATGAACTTTGGCAGAAGAAGAAGAGGAACCTGCCAAAAGTTCCTTAAAGGAATGAGTTTCCCATCTGGGAACGAAGACAAAGCTGTGATAGATGACATCAGGGAAGTCATCTCCCACAACCAACAAAAATAAAATAAACCTCAAAACAAAACTCAATAAACATCAAATAAACCAGAAGGAATGAAAACTACACGGAAAAACCAAACCAACAACTCTAGGAGCGAAGAGAGCAGGCGGGAGAGTAGGAACCCTAAATCGCCTCATAATCGCAGAAATAGAGAGCCGTTGCATATATTTTTTTTATCCTTCTCTTTGAACCAAACCATTCTAAAATAATATACATTCAATTCTTTAGGTTTAGAAATAGGGATGGCTTTAACATCAAATGAATCAGGCAAACAATATAAAATCTTATTAACTTTCTTAGAATTGTCGAATCCTCTTCCTAAAGCATGCAATATAATTTCTATTTTGACAAACCTAGTGCACATATCAGATATATATTTGCTAGGTTTCATATAAAATAGTTCATATTTAATAAATATTAAATTCAAACATGATTACTTGACTTGATTTGTACATTCACATGTGATGCAAAGTCTATCCCATATCTCTTAACAAGTTGTGTAAGTTGAAACTCCCATATAATCATTAGATTTAAGTGCACAGAAAAAATAATCTGAACATTAGCCATTCAGTTGTACCAAATCTTCATCCTCCATGAACCTTCAGGAAAAAAAAAATCAATTTTAACATCATTTATAATTAGTAAAGTGATAGAATAACCAACTTGTATCATATGTCGCATTCTAAAAGTAATTGATTGAAAAAACAATGACATACAAATTTTCAAAAAGTTAAAAAAAATTCTCAAAACATGGTGACTGAGTTATTAAAAATTTTCAACAATATTTTGATTCCCAAAGTGTTTCATCAGATGTATCTTAGTGTTTTAAGCCACAAATTCAAAGAACCCACTTTGATACTAATTAAAAGTTCAAATAAATTTGGTAAAATCACTTGAACTATTGAATGAAAAACCAAAAGGGGAGATAACTGGTGTTTTTAAACAAACTTTAAAAAATCCTTTTTTAAATTAAAACTAATTTATCAAACTTAAAATCGAAATTAGACTTTCTTAATACATGTGCAAATAATGAAACAAAGTCTATTTTTTTAATCTTTGGATATTTGCAAAAAAAATTAAATATAAAATTCTCTTTATTTATTTTTTATTTTTTTCTTTTTTAACTGAGAAATAAACCGAATCATCCAAAAGTCTTGTATCATAATAGTCATGAACACAAATCAAATTACATGAAGTAAATTTGTAAGATACTAAAAAACAAAAAATAAAGTGCAAGAAGTAAAGGAACAATACTAAATTTTTTTAGTGGTTTGATCAACTTAACTTAGGTCTAGTAACTAGAGTCCTCCTCCATGTGTATTATACCAAACAATTTAGTGTCTCTCCATTAAACCCCTCGGTAAGGAGGAGATGCCCTCACAAAAATTACTTCCACCCTTCCTGCAACAAAGAACATCCCTCTCACATTCTCTGATGTGGAAGAATAGTCAAATCTCTTTCACCTTCCCTAGTTTGGTATATTAGTCAAATACCTTTTACCTTTCTAGGTGTGATGGATTTGTGAATGGCCCTTTAACTCCAAGAGCTTATCACAAAGTTTCCTTCAATAAGTACTTTAACAAATGGTGGAATAACATGGATGTTTATTGGAATAACACAAAACACCCTCTCACACTCCCTTAAACTCACAAGGCTTTTCTCACTTTCTTGCTCAAATCTCTTTCTTTAACCATTGCTAATAGAATACACACGCCCTTAAATAGCCAAAATACTCTATCAAATGAATTAAGAAATGTTTAAATAGTAGGTTTATAAAGTACCCTAATTTTTAATTGAGCAATCACTGTTCGTTCAATATTATTAATGGATCATAATATATGACTAGTTCAAATATTCGATTGTAATACTATATGACGACTATCATACAAGATGATCAATTTAATTTCTTAAATGATCGTATTGTTTTAAGGATTAGTAGTGTAATATAAATAGGGAAAATAAATTATTAGATGGTATAGGATGAAAAAATTTCATCTATAAAACCCTCTAGTGAGCTATACAATATGATCTTATGATCGTACTAGATAAACAAATTTTCATCTAGAGGCTCCTTATATGAGTCGTATAATACTACCAAATATTATATAATATGATATATAATAAATATGATTTGATTTGATTTTTAAATTAATTAATATAATCAATAAATGATCTAAATAATCATATTGTATGGAATGATTCATATAATATGAAAAGTTTAACTACTAAAATTTATATTTAGCTATTTTACTTAAGATAGAATCTGCAGTAGGGTTTCTAGTTAAAGTTAATAATCCAATATGACGTGGTTCTTATATTCTATCATTATTTATAATTAAAATTGATTTTTAAATTAAATTAAATATTCTAATCAATGATTAGTTCAACTTATCATATTGTTTGATTGAGATTATATAGTAAGATTTAATACAAAAATTATTTTTCACTACGCTTATGTGTGTGTGTTCACAATTTCAAAGCTAGCATACAACATTTTACATACAATAACTAGAAAAAAATTGATTATACTCATCAATATATAGTATAAATCAGAAACTCATAATGCATAGTTTTGAGCTTGAATATTTAGTAATTCTTTGTGTATTCTATTACCTACACGTTTAGTTGTGAAAAACAAATATACAAAATAATATACAAAAATAACTAGGTAATCATCCAAAAACATTTGTAATAATCAAAATATAACTTTAGGCTCCCATATTATAATAAACCAAGATTAACCATTAAATGGGTTAATGCTTGCTTAATGATAAATGTAAAAGTCATATGTATCAATACTTGGGTTTTGGTTCAAGTTTCATTCATAGGTTTCCAATTAAGATTATAAGGGTTTGATGGTCAACCTTGGTCAACCCCGGTCAATCATATCAATGATGAATCTCTTTGATCTTAATTCATTCAAATGATGCATGAATAAGTTTATGATAGTCCCTAAGGTTAAGGATGAAGTTTAGTTTAATATGTCTTGTTAAGTGGCATGGGATGTAATTATTTGGATGTTTTATTTTAAATTTATTTTTTTAATAGAGTTTGAAATTTGGAAGCGTGTGAGAGATTTCAATGACTACGAGTTATCATCCAAGGAGATTTTAGGTTAATATGCAACTTGGTAGACTAGGTCCTAGAGGCTTCTTAAATGTTTCTACTAGTTTAGAAATCATATTATAAGAGGATTTCTATATACTGCAGCTTTAAAATAATGAGACTCACTACATACAAAATTTAAATTAATATTACATGTTTAATATTTTATCATGGAGGAGCAATCACCTTCTATGGTTAAGTTCTTATAGGTGCTAATTTTTTGGATTGTCATTGTCTCCTTATGAGGTTTGCATAAGCATTGTAGAATAAAATGTGGAGAATTAGTAAATTAAATGATCATTGTTAAAGAAACTTTATATTTTCCTTTGGACACTTGGTTGAGAGGGGAAGTTAATGTGAGTTGTAAGAGACACTTTAACTTATTAAGGCTACTCAACTTGAATAAAAAAGTGTTGTCAACAATCATAGACTATCCATCACCCTAAGTACTTTTTGAGATATTGAATATGTGCAAAGATCATGATAGTCTTTGTTGAAGTTGGTCAAATTATTTTATTATATTGGTCTAGTTGTTATGAGCTACAATTTCTCTTATGAGTCTAACTAGTCATCATAAGCCAAAGTTTGTAGGCCTCTACCTTGACACCTTATAGTTTGTGTTCATTTGAAGTCTCATTGTTCCTAGGTTTGTGTTTTTATATTTGTGTTTTTAGAACATTTTGTGTTTCTTTCTTATGTTTGTCTTGCGTATTTACTGCAAATTTAGTGTGTGTTTTTAGAAAAATTAAATTAAGGAAAGGATGAAATTTGTTTTTTTTTCTATGATTTTTATTTTTTATTCATTGAGGGGGAGTTTAGGAGAAAAGAATATTAATTTGTAATTCAGAAATAATTCCTTTTTTCATCATAAAAAAAAAGATAATTACAAATAATGAATCTAGATTGAGATTATGATTTTTTATTATAACAAAATATTTTTGTTCTGATCTTATTATTTCTCCAAGCAGATATTGAATATTTTTTGTGCGTACTGGCATTTTAGAGAAATCATATACTACTCCAGATTTTTAAAAACTTCAAGATAAGGTAGAACAGGATTTTTTTTAATAGATTATATTAATTTCTTTTTTTTATTTTTTGAGTTTAATAAAGTGTGAATGTAATTGGATAACCTTGCACACACACAAGTCTTATGTCAAAAACGTTTGTACGAACAATCTTAAAAAAACTTGTAAAAAATTTTGTGCTAAGATTGTTGACATAAGATGATTGGGTAACCTTTCTCAAATTAAGTTCGTGCAAACTATGTTCATAATAATTTTTTAAGACTAATCATACTAAATGATTTGACATGTTTTTCCTCTAGAATACAGTTAATCAAATCATGGCGTGAATTTTGTAAATTTTTATGTTGTATGATGTCAAGTCGTATGGATGACTTATAGAATACAAAATTTGGTTCATACCAGAATGTATCGTATGAATACAATTATTTTCTTGAAAGTCTTTCTAGGTTGCCAGACCTTATAGAACTATCCCAAGGCTAACAAAATGGGAGGGGGGGGGTGAATTTGTTATTAAAAACCATTTTTGATTTTTTTATAAAATTAAATCACTAATCCTAAAATATGTAGTTATTTATAGAAATGATTATAGTAGAGGGCTTTTCAACCATAAAATTTTAAATACAAAAAAAAAAATGACGGAAAAATTATCGATAATATAAGAACTCCAATTTTTATAGTTGTTCGGTCCAACTTGACCTACATCCACTCATTGGGGATTCCTTCTCCAAGTATTGAACTAAAGAATAGTAACTCTATTTTTACCCCCACAGTAAGGCAGAGAAGCCCTTATAAACTTTGTTCCACCAACCCAGTGTGGTAGAGAATCATTGCCTTTTACACTCTCTAAGTGATGGAAATGTACCGTTACATCCTTTCTCATCCACGGGGTGAAGAAAGAGAAACATCACCTTTTATACTCTCCAAGTGAGGCCAATCTACATTTACATTTTTTTCATCTTGCTAATCAAGGCAATGAACCTTGATCCATTCTTAATGATCTTCTCTCAAGAGCCTCCAAATAAGTTGGGTAGAAAATTGAATAAGACAAAGAGATCCTCACTTTGAGTAACCTTATGAGTCCCTCACAACTCCCCTTTAGTCGATTTCTCACTCTTCACTCATAAAATTTCTTATAAACACACTCTTAATGGTCCCTCTCGTGAGAAATTCAAAGCAAAGGATAATTGAGAAAGTTTAGGATCCTTTATATTGAAAACATGTGAAAAACCATAAAAAAATTATTTTTTTCAAGAGAACTAACCAATATTCATATTGTATGATTGTGGATTGTTCGATACAAACCATTAAAAAAATAAGGGCTTCATTTTGTATGAACTTAGTTTTATACTCTATCAGTTCAAAAAGTTCAAAAAGTAAATGTGTTTGTTTTGTATGATCTGGGACAAACTTAGTTTCATACTATGTTAGTTGTTAGTAGGAAGGTTGATTGTACTGTATGAATAGTGAAAAAATAAATGTGTTCATTTGGTATGACCTGGTACAAACCTAATTTTGTACTCTATTAGTCATCTATACAAATTCTGATCGTACTGTACGAATAGTTCAAAAATAAATGTTTTAATTTAGTATGATCTAGTACAAACTTAATTTTATACTCTATCAGTCATCTGTATGACTTGACATTATATAGCACAAACATTAAAAAAATTCAAGCCATGATTTGATTAACTGTATTTTGGAGGAAAAAACATGTCAAATCATACAGTACATTTCAATATCATATAGTACAATTAGTGTTTAAAAAAATTCATTACTCTTCCCCTACGTGTGTGTGCACGATTACCCAATTAGAATCAAACTTACTTAGACTCAAGAAAAAAAAATACATATATATAGACTCTATTACATGAAATCCTATTCTTCCTTGTCTTGAAGTCTTCAGCAATCTGGAGTAGTATATGATTTCTCTGAAATATTAGTATACAAAAAAATAAACAATATATGCTATGGAAATAATAAAATCATAATAATAATATGTTTTTAACATCAAAATTTATAATCTCAATCTTGATTCCTAATTTACAAAACTTTTTATAAGAATTTATTTTAACAAATATATCTCTACTTTTTATATGTTATTTGAAATAGTTCTTCAAGGTCTATTGGTGTGAGAACCCATGAGTCATCATTTTATTAATATCTTTTTCCTTATTTATTTATTTGACATGTGTCTCATTGAAGAGAAAGGAATTTTGAAAAGGAAACAATATTTTAAGATTTATAAAAAGGATATAAAATAAATATAATTATTTCTTTTATCAATATGTCTACTTGTACAACATCCAAATGGTATGTCGAGATGATTACTTTAAAATTTTTTAAAAGTGATAGCCAAAAGTTGCATTATAAGTAGCAGACATAATTTCCATTATGAGGTCAACAATTATTATGTACAAGCACTCTCCCGCACACCATGTCATAGGTAGAGTGATCATTCCTTTTATCTCTTACCTCTCCCAAGACAAATTATAAAATAGAGTTATAGTAGAGTGCATTAGGAAGTATGTTCATTTTATCAAAATATGTTAATAAATTACAATAATGGATCCTATAATGATGGAGATATTCTTGATTAGGTAATAAATGATAAGCATGATGGCCACCATAACATCATTGAATTGGTCTAAACTCATTGGCCAATTTAGTTAAGAATTTTGATGAACCATACGTTATTATCATATGGAATGTTCCTTGTGTTAACTCTCGTGAGATATCTCCTGAGACTTGTATCATGAGACATCTTTATGTTGTCTTCTTTGAGTAAGGAGAGTACCAGAGAATGAACATTTCATTTGCTTGCTCCTTTGCAGGTGCCATGCCAACTTACCTTATTTTATCCATTAAATTAAACTATTTTAACTTTCTTTCTCTTCCATCTAATCCTCTATAAGGCTTAGGAGATGCTAGCACTCCTACGTGTCATTACCATGATCCTTTTGAAGGATGAAATATTGAGGTTTCACCAATATGGTTGACCACCTTCATTAGTATAAATGGGTAATGATTGAATATTAATGTCTGGGATGCAGATGACCATCCTTATAGGGGTAAACTACATGCAATTCTTCCATTATTCCTAGTTCATGCACTATTGTATTTTTATTCTTACTATTAGTGAGCTCTTCATTAACTTTGTTGGAATCTATCATGTAATAATTCATGCCTCCTTTCCACCTGATGGGCCCATCGATTAACTATTATCACCGCATATATTTTGTTTGGATCATGCCATAATGTTAGCTTATTAGGGCAAGTGTTCAAGGACTTAACCATGCTATTATATTACTTTATAATTATATTGCTAGTGGAAAGTCTAAAAAATAAACAAAAGTTTTAGACTAAGAGCATAATTGAATGGTCCTTCCCATAATCCTTTGATTAGTATTTCTCTTTAAAATTTGATGATGAAGCTCCTCAATGATTTTTTTCTTTCGCAGACTTTTCCTCAATATAACCTTATAGCTTTATCTATAACCTTCTAGAGAGAGAAGCTCTGCGATCTGTTCTAGAAAGAGAAACTGTTCTTGGTTTTAGTTTTTGCTTTCACGGTCTTTTCTGACTGAATCGTGTTGGGAGGATGGCGTTTTCTGAACGCCGGCAGTGGATTACCGGCGGTAGTAATCCTTCTGAAAATCATAGTAATGCTATTCTTAAACCAGTTGACCAGAAATCCTTCAAAAATTGTGGTGTTCTTTTGGATCAAGAAACACCTAGAATTTCTTCTAATCTGGTAATCAGAGAAGGTGTTAGGCATCGGGAGAGGCTTGAACCAATTGTGGAAGGGAAAGGCAAAGGTGTTGCTGTGGATCGGACTGTAGAAAACAGAGTTATTCAAGGATTTCCTTCAAAATTGGATACTGAGTCGTTATCTTCAGAAATTAATCTGAAGGTAAAGAATCGTGCTGGACCTCATGTTTTAGAAAACCAAAGTCAGAATAATTTGAATCTTACAGGTGCTTTTGAGAAAGCTGGAGATAAATTAGATGAGGGTGTTAAATCGAATGGTGTTACTAATCCTGTTAACAAGTTTGCATCGGCCTGGCAAAAGACGCAACACATTAAACTGAATTTTAATTCTAATTCTACCCAGTTGACTGAAGATGTTTTAGCGGTGAAGCTAAACACTGATAAGGAATTAACAAATTCTCATGTTTTTAAGAAATCGTTGGTTATCAAGGTACTGGGACGGGATATACCATATTCAGTTTGTAGTCAAGTACTCCGAAGGCAATGGAGTATGTATGGTAGTTTTCATCTGATGACTTTGGGTCGTAACTTGATTATGTGTTCGTTTGCTAATATGGAATCCATGGAAGAGGTGTTGAGTGGCGGTCACTGGTACATTGGGAACCATATCATAGGAATGGACAGATGGTTGTCTTCCTTCACTACTGATTCGCTAAAAGGAATTACTTCACCGGTGTTGATTCGATTCCCGGGATTGCCTTTAAGCTGTCAGGATGAGGATAATATTCCCCAGATTGCTTCTATGATAGGAACTCATTTGATGCTTGATGGGAATTCATTTAAATGGGGGAAGAGGGAATACGCTATATGTTGTGTTCGAATTGAGCTGGAGAAGAAACTCCCTACAGGATTGTGGATAGAAGGTATTCACGGAAGAAGCTTTCAACGTGTCGAATACGAAAAGCTAACATCTCTCTATTTTCATTGTGGTAGAGTTGGTCACAATAAGAATGTCTGTCCTGATTCTGTTTCAGCATTGGATAAGGAAAGAAGAAGTCAGGGTTCTAATGGAATCACTACGGGAAAACACGTGATTACCGTCGAACTTTTCGGCGGATCATTTTGCGCCGGTAACAAACGGCGCATGCTGTGACGAAAAACCTACGGCGGATTTACCGGCGCCAACGACGCCGGAAAGGTTCCGGCGATATTGGCACCGGTCTATGCGTCGGAATAAACCAATATCTCACTATTTCCGTCGCACTTTAAGGCGGAAAATCATCGGCGCCATTACCGGCGGATATTGCATCGGGCTATTTAAACTCAATGAAACAAAACCGGCGAATGTTGAACCGAGAAAATCTCCGGCGTCTGATTTGCTGGAAAATCTGCCGCCGAAAGCCCTATTTTCTGAAACCGAGCCCCTCTGGCCCGTCACTTCTTTCCTTCCATTCTCTCACGTTGCCCGTAGATCACCGTCGCCCTCCATCGCTCGCCCGTAGATCGCCGTCGCTCGACCGTAGATCGCCGTCGCCGACGGTCAGAGGAGTTTGCCGATGAGTCTCACAGCTTTTGTGGTCGCTTCACCGCCGACGGTCGTTCATCTTCGCCGACTGAAGGTTTTTTTTTCATTTCTTTTGATGAAATTTTGTCCTATTTCAGTTGGATTACATAGATTAGGTTTAAGAACATATCTTTTTTGCTTTAGCCATGAATTTCTTTTTTGCTTTAGCCATGGATGTTCTAACCAAACATTTGCAAGAGGATGTACCCTATTGTATGCTTTTTGCTTTAGCCATA
The DNA here is from genome assembly GCF_001605985.2 of Dendrobium catenatum. Lineage (NCBI taxonomy): Eukaryota > Viridiplantae > Streptophyta > Magnoliopsida > Asparagales > Orchidaceae > Dendrobium > Dendrobium catenatum. The sequence continues at coordinate 2,909,073 of NW_021318595.1, forward strand.
GATGTTCTTACCATACATTTGCAAGAGTATGTACCCTATTGTATGCTTTTTGCTTTAGCCATGGATGTTCTTACCACACATTTGCAAGAGGATGTACCATATTGTATGCTTTTTGCTTTATCCATGGATGTTCTTACCGTACATTTCAAAGATAGATGGTCTTGATATCTCCAAGTGTTGATTTAGGTAGTGGGAAGGTAGTACTAGCCATTTGAATGCTTAATCATATTGAGAATAAGTGTCTATTATGTAAGCTATACATTTTTTGAGAATACGTGTCTATTATGGACACTTATAGAGGGAGTAAGGAGGATCTACATATGTTGTGTTTAAACACATTGCATGCATGTGCATGCTTTGACCAAATATTTTCTATTTCAGTTGGATTATTCAAGGATCATAGCCCATATCTTTTTTTCTTTATCCATGGTGAAATATAGAGTGAATATGTAGGATTTACATATGATACTTATTGAATTAGATAAAAACATATGATAAAGCTCAAAGAGAAGTGCTATGGAGAGTTAATTTTAGAAAAGAAAGGATTTACATATGTTATAGAGAAGTGCTTTGGGTGATTAAGTCATTAATAAGAAAACATGTTATTAGTAGAATTCAAGTTGGTTAGTTAAAGTGGAGGAATACATCAAACATGTTGTGTGATAGAAAAGGACCATTTAAACCTGTAGGTAAAATTCTATAAATAATGGTGAGACCTGCATTGCTTTATGTCACATAATGTTGGCCAATAAAAGAGAAGTAAAAAAATTAAGTTGAGTATTGTAGAGATGAGGATGCTAAAGTGGTTGAGTGTCTTTACTATTAGAGACAATGCTAAATGGAGATAATGCTTCAGGCCTATTGTGTGATATATAGTGGTGGAATGTTTAAGGCCTATTGTGTGATTGATATAAAAGTATTGCAGAGATGAGGATGCTCATGTACGTGAATGACTGTCTTTACTCTTAGAGACAATGCTAAATGATCATAATTTTCTACAAGCACCCTATCTTTTTACATCTCTATATAATCAGTTTTAGATCTACTTAATCGTGATAATCCATTACTTATTTTCTCTTATATATAGGTTATGGATATTAGAAATTAAAGAAGTTGGATGTATAACCGATTATCTCAAGATCGGAAGACATTAACATATGAATTCATTAATGGGGTGAACTTTTTCATTCAGCAAGCAAAGCGACTACCCAGCTTTTTATCAGAAGAAAAGTTTCGATGTCCATGATCTAAACACAAAAATCTAGTGCACCTAGAACCAGATGATGTAATTGTTGATCTGTATCGCAGAAGATTCATTCCACGGTATTGGTATTGGACTTGTCATGGTGAGTATGAGCCACAATTTGATTATCAACGCGGTCCTTCTACAAGTAGTAATATTGCTGAGGCTGAAAATATCCGACCAAATCTTGAGGAATTAGTTCATGATGCAACTGGAATACAAATTGAACAAAATACATAAGAGCTACCGAATACGAAGGCATAAAATTTTTATGATTTATTGCATGCTTCCCAGCAACCAATTTGGAAAGGGTGCACGACTCACTCAGAATTATCTATTACTATGAAGATGTTAAGCATCAAGGCAGAATATAATGTTGCTAGTGAATGTTTTAATCAATTCATTGGGCTGCTTAAGGAAACCAATCCGATAGATAATTTAATTCCAATAGATCTATATCAGACAAAGAAGATAGTTTCCAAACTTGGTTTGACATACACAAAGATAGATTGTTGTGTGAATGGATGCATGTTATACTTTAAAGAATATATCTTAGAAATTACATGCGGTCATTGCAATGCACCAAGATTTAAACCAAAATCTAGAAATAGAAGGAAGCAGAAGGATGTGCCTGTTAATAGGATGTTCTACTTTCCAATAATATCGAGACTACAAAGGCTATATGCATCCATGAGATCTACTGCATATATGAGATGTCATAATAATCACATTCCACAAGAAGGTGTTATCACACATCCATCAAAAGCAGAGGCTTTGAGGCACTTTGATCGTACACATCCCACATTCACGGCAGAACCAAGAAATGACATATTAGGTTTATGCGCAGATGGTTTTACTCCATTCAATTAGTCGGCTACACCGTACTCATGTTGGCCTATGATACTCACTCCTTACAATCTTCCTCCAGAGTTATGTATGACTATTCCTTATATGTTTCTGTCAATTATAATTCTAGGGCCACATAATCCAAAATTGAAGATTGACGTATTCTTACAACCTTTGATTGATGATTTAAGTTTATTATGGGAAGAGGGAGTAAGTACATATGATATCTCCACCAAACAGAATTTTACACTAAGAGCATCATTACTTTAGATAATTGGTGACTTTCCTGCATATGGTATGCTCTCAGGTTGGAACACTTCAGGCAAGTTAGCTTGTCCATATTTTATGGAAAATATAAAATCATTCATTTTAAAGTGTGGTAGGAAGAACACTTGGTTCGATTGTCATTGAATGTTTTTGCCTCAAATTCATCCTTTCAGGCGAAATAAAGAAGCATTTACTAAAAATAAAATGGTGATGTTTCAGGCTCCTCCAAGATTCAGTAGTGAAGAAATTTTTGAAAGAGTAAGGTTCTTGCCCACCATAATGGAATCTCCAACATTAGCTGAGTTCAGATTGCCAGAATATGGTGTCAACCATAATTGGACCAAGAAAAGTATTTTTTAGTCGTTGCCATATTGGAGAACAAACTTGATTAGACATAATTTGGATGTTATGCATATAGAGAAAAAAGTTTTTGATAATATTTTCTATACAGTTATGGACATCAAAGAGAAATTGAAAGATAAAATAAAAGTAAGGATGGACTTAAAGGAGATTTGTAGAAGGAAAGCATTGAAATTGAAGGATGGTGGAGCGAGAAAATTTCTCAAACCAAAAGCTCCATTCACATTAACTTTAGAGCAAAAACGAGCAATTTGTGAATGGGTGAAGACTCTATTAGTACCTGATGGATATTCATCCAATCTAAGCAGGTGTGTTAACATAAGATCAGGGAGATTATTCGGATTGAAAAGTCATGATTATCACATCTTCATGCAATGACAACTATACACTACTTTTAGTTATCTGCCAGATCAAATTTTAAAGCCCTTGATCGAGCTAAGTGTTTTCTTCAAAGATTTATGCTCTTCTAAATTAAATGTAGAGAATTTGATTCTTATGGAGCAGCAAATTCCATTCATTCTGTGTCAACTTGAGAAAATATTTCCTCCAGGCTTCTTTGACTCTATGGAGCATCTACCTGTTCATTTACCATATGAGGCTATGGTTGGTGGACCTGTTCAGTATAGGTGGATGTATCCTTTTGAGAGATATTTAAATAAACTTAAGAAGACCGCTAAGAACAAATCACAACCCGAAGGCTCTATCTGTGAAGCATATTTAACATACGAGACAACTCAGTTTTGCTCGTATTATTTTGAAACAATATCTCAATCAGGTGAAAGTTCAGCATCTAAAAATATTGGTAAATCCTCTAATATATCTGTATTCAGCGGAATTGGGGAACCTTTAGGTGCTAGCACTGTGCGCTATTTGACCGACAGAACAGAGCTTCTGATGTTGGGGGCTTGGGTAGTTCACTTCATACAGGAGGCTCCATTCCACATACTGAGCATAGGCATCATTTGGTAATGAATTTTAAATATTTTTGAAAATTGTTCTTTAATTTGTATTAATAAAATTCTCTTAATTCTAACAGAAAGAGATGCTTGGTAGAGAACGAACTCCTGTGGAATTACATAATCGCACTCATAAGCGACAGGAGGATCAACAATGGATTGATGAGAGAGCTAAGAAAGCCCATGTAAGTATATATTTATATGTGTTTAATAATTTTTATTTTTAGTTTAATTATATATATTTATCCTCTACTTTCATAGGAGGAATATACACGGCTTCGAGAGATTCGTGTCACAGCAGGTGAGGGCTCTTCTGGTGGCTCTGTGGAGTTTTCTGAGTATCGCATCTGGTCGCAGGCTGTCGGAGGAATGCAGCATGGGGGAGTTTATGGTTTAGGTGTGCAAGCTCAAACATACGAGGCGATGACCTCCTCTAATGCATCCAGCTTCGCATCCAGTTATCATGAATCCTTGTAAGCTCAACAAATAAGTGCCCTACAAGCTGAGCTAGAACAAGTAAGGAAATCACAAGTTGATTGGAAAGCTCAGTTGTTGGATGAAATGCATAAAATGAGGGAGCAGATGAGTGTAAAAGAGGTAGCTCCAGCTGAGGAGGAGTCCACGGATTCAGAATAGTTTAGTTTATTTTATGAACTTGTTTATTTTCTTTGAATCTATAATATTGAATAATATATGATGTTTTTAGTTAGTTGTTGCTATTGAACAGTTTCTTTTAATGAGTATTTATGTTTTTGTGCATCTTTGAATTGTTATAAATTGTTCTGGAAATGTTATAAACTGTTGTGGATAGATATTTGTATAAGTTTGCAGGTGTGGAAATCTGATTGTTGGCTAGGAAGGCAATTTTTTTTTTGTGAATGCTACAGGTTTCTGGCGGATTTTGCACCAGTACGTCGCCGAAAATGACGATACAACGAACCGTATAGATCTAACCGGCATTTTGCGTAAGACAAAAATTACCGTCGAACTTTCCGGCATCATATCCGCCGGCCATTCCCGGCACATATTTTGCGCCGTAAACATCCCGCAGGTTATTTAAGGCGTATCAACGGCGTTTTATCCGCCAGTAATTTCCGGCGCAATCATACGATGGAAATTACCGGCGAATATGTCGCCGGAGTCAGCAGCCGAAATGTTGACGTTTGCCATCATTTTTTGTGCCGGTAATGCGTCGGAAAGGGCGTCAGAATACTTTTACCGATGCGCTCCAAACCGGCGCAGATAATTCTGCCAAAATGTGCGCCGAAAACCTATAATTTTGACGGAAATATTGTATTAGCGGCGGATATTCTCTGTTGGTAATGATGGGTTTTCCCGTAGTGAATTATGAAACATGATGATGTTGTAAAGGCTGATAGCATTAAGAAATAAGTTGAAGAATATGGTTCGTGCATCCATGTTAACTTTAATAGTAGAAGATTGATAAATTCCAGAAAGAATACTGGAATTAATACTCTTGTTAAACAGGTTTACAGACCTGTTGAATCTGAGAAACAGGGGAATGCTGTTGAACATTTGGATGATTCACTTAATCCAGAAGGAATTGTTTTAATTCTTGAAACAGTGGTGGAACCTGTAGAAATCTAGGTTCAGGAGATTCCAGTTACAGTGAATAAATTCCAAGCATTGGATTGTGAATTGGAGGAGGGAGAGGTTATTGAAAAGACTAGTGAGAAGACTTTGAATAAATCCATTGAATTGGATTCAGTTGAAGTTATTGTTACTCCAAATTCTCATACTGCTAATACTGAACAGAATATTGAAGATCAGTTGGTTTCTGTTTCAAATTCAGGGAAATGTAAACTTTCAAACGAATTGAGATGTTTGGGGCCTATGGAAACTAATCAAAGTAAGAGAAGAGGAGACAAGGAAAATAGTAAAATATTAGGGGATCCTTCCCCTATTATTTCTTAATGGAGTCAATCATTTTTTAGAATTGTAGGGGGGATAGAAAGAGGGAGGCCTCCTTATATCTAAGAGAAGTTGTGAAGGATTATAAAGGTTTTTTTGTGGGACTTACTGAAACTAAGATATCTTCTTTAGATAGGAGTGATGTTAATCAGATTATTGGTAATGAGTGGGATTACTTTAATCATCCTTCAAGTGGCACTTCGGTGGTATCTTAATTTTGTGGAAAAAAGGACTTTGCTTCTTTTGAAATGGTTGACCATTCTCCCCAAGTGGTAGTAAGGCAGCTCAACATCAATCTTTGGGTAAGTGGAACATTGCAACTGTCTATGGAGGTAAAGATGCTCAAACCCGTAGATCTCTTTGGAGCAAACTTGAAAATTATATGAGTGGTGATGTACCTTGTTTCATAGGAGGGGATTTCAATTGTATCCTCTCCAAGGAGGATAAAAGGGGTGGAAAGAGGTTCTATCTCTCCAAGGGTTCTAAAGATATGAAGAATTTTATGATTAATAATGACTTTCATGATATAGGATTTGTGGGTCCTAGCTATATATGGTGTAATAACAAGGAAAGGAATTCTAGAAATTGGGAAAGACTTGACAGGTGTCTCTTAAATTCTAAGGCTATTCACAATGTTCCTATGGCTAAGGTGCGTCACTTGCCTAGAATTGCTTCGGATCATGCTCCTATCTCTATCAATCTTGTGGAACATCAAAATCAGAAATCGGGTTTCTTTAGATTTTAAGATACATGGAAGACTTATCCAGCCACTTGGATTATTCTCAAATTGGAAGAAATTTGATTATGGATCTAATGTTGAAATTCTTCAAAGAAAGCTGAGGAGATCTGTTAAAGCTTTGTATTACTGGAAGAAAAACAAATGTCGAGATCTGAATTTTTTAAGAGATGAGCTAAAGAAAGACATATTAATGTTACAAATTGAAGAAGCTAATGAAGGAGGTTTAACGGTGGACAAACTGAATATGTTAAGGAACAAAGTTCATGAACTCAATGTTACTTTGAGTAGGCTCTCTACTTGGTGGAACTAAAGATAAAAAATCAGATGGCAACAGGATGGAGATATAAAATCTAACTATTTTCCTCAATATGCTTCGGCTAAGAGAAATGGTAATATGATATGGAAAATCAAAGATGACAATGGGGTTGTGGTGGAAGATTTGGAGAAAATTGAAACTATTTTCTAAAGTTTTTTTTCAGAAAAAGTGGCCAGCTAGAACCTGTATGCTGTCGGGTTGGCCTTCTTGTCCCGAAAAACTGATTATTTCCAAAGAGAATGCTGATTTACTGAATTTGGATTTCACTAAAGATGAACTAACAAAAGCAGTCTTCATGCAAGGTAACAATAAATCACCGGGTTTAGATGGCATTACTATGTCTTTTTTAAAATTTTATTGGAAATTTGTGGAGGAAGATACTTGGAAGGCTATTAATGATTTTTTTAAAACTGGTATCATGTTTAATGAATGGAAGGACACACTTCTTGTTCTTATCCCCAAGATTAAGAAGTCTATTTTACCATCAAACTATAGACCTATTAGTTTGTGTCAATCTACTTATAAGTCTGTGGCTACAATGATCTTAAATAGAATGAAGGGTTTCATTTCTAATTGTATCACTGAAGAACAAGCAGCCTTTCTTCATGGTAGATCAATGTCTGATCATTGTCTTCTGGATCAAGAGGTTATCCATAAACTTTGAATTTCCTAGAGGAAAAAGGGGCTAATGGAGGTTAAGCTTGACATGGAGCAAGCTTATGATAGTATGAATTGGGGAACTTTATCAAAAGTGTTAAACATGTTCGAGTTTCAAAGGAAGATGAATTTTCTCATTATGGAATGTGTTAGGAATGTAAGGTTTTCCTTTATTGTAAATGGCAAAACTTCCAAATGGATTTATGCTGAAAATGTCTTTAGACAAGGATGCCCTTTATCACCTTATTTGTACATTTTGCGTTCTCAACTTTTTTCCTTAGCTATGGAGCAAAGAGGTCAAGGATTGGGAATTCAGATTTCACAAAGAGCTTTCAAGGTTAGTCACTTGTTGTTTGCTGATGATGTTTTTGTTTTCTCTCATGCTACCAAAAATCATGCTGCCAAGATGAATAGTATTATTATGAATTTCTGTTTTTGGACTGGTCTAAGGGTTAACAATGCCAAATCCTAGATTTGATTCAGTAAAGGTATGAATAGAGTGTATATGGTACAGGTAAAGAAAATTCTGAAGTTCAAAACAGTTGAGGAGTTTCAATATCTTGGAATCAAGTTGATGTTGAGAAGACCGGTTAAAAATGATTTCAAATTCATTTTAGATTCAATGATGCTTAAATTGAACACTTGGGGTTGTAAATTACTTTCCTTAACTGGTAAAATGACTCTTGCTAAGACTTCTCTTTTAAGTCTTCCTAATTTCTTCTCTGCCCACTCTCTGGTTCCTAAAAAAGTTCTCCATGAGATTGATAGATGTTGTATTAATTTTATTTGGCATAAGAGAGATGGTAAAAAGGGTATGCATTACATTGCTTGGAGAAACTTGTGCAAACCAAAATCTCAAGGAGGCTTGAACTTTCATTCGGCAGTAAGTAGAGCTGACCCTCTCAAGGAAAGATTAACTTGGAGACTGCTGAAGAATCAGAATTCTTTATTATATCAAATTATAAATGCCAAATATGGAGATAGCTGGTGGCGTGGAGACTGTAGCTATTGAAAATCCACTGCCTAGAAGGTCCTGAATGAAGGTGCTTTACACTTAAAGCCTCTCTTGAGGTTGAGAGTGGTTGATGGGGAAAAAATTAATGTTCTCAAGGATATTTGGAGCTTGACAAAAGCTTAAGTGAGTGGCCAATCACAGTGAACTGTGTTGATTTGGATGGACTTAAACTCAGTCATTTTATTACAGATCATGGAATATGAAATCTTGAAGAGTTGAAGGGCTTTTTTACTGAAGAAATTGTTAATTTGATAATGCATTTACCAATAGAAAAGGATGCGGACGAGGATTTCTTGGAGGAGATCAGGTTTCCCACTGGGAAAACTATTACTTCCCGTGCTGTTGATGCTTCCAGAAAAGAGAATTATGGTGATGAGGACATGGGTTTTTATACTTGGTTGAGGAAATTAAAGCTTTCTGTACGTGTTGAGCTCTTCTGGTGGAGGGTTAGTAGAAACGCCATTCCAACCAATGAGTTTTTGAAGCATAGAAAACTTAATGATGCATATTGTTGTGTTAGAGGTTGTTCTGAATGTGAGAATCTGGAGCATATCACTATCAAGTGTAATGAACTGAGGAAAATTCTTAAACAGTTACATAATTGGGGAATCTATGTTTCGATTTTTGGATCCATGGTTGAATGTTTAACTGAGTTGAAAATTCTCTCTACTATTACACCAAACACTGTTAGTCTCTATTGCAATACAGTATACCATAATTGGAAGAGCAGAAATGTGGTTAAGCATGGAAAAACTACAATCTTAATTCCTATTTTGGCGGCTAGTGTGCTTTATTCTACAGTTAATATTGCTAATCCTGTCATTGATAGTTGGGGTGCTAATCTCCCTTGGGAGTTTCAAAATTCTTGGCACCTTCCACCGTAAGAGTGGATTAAAATCAATATGGATGCATCTCTCATGTCTTCTTATACGACTGGAATTGGAGGATGTTTCAGAGATTATAAAGGAAGATTATTGATTGCTTTTGGACAAAAAAGAACACATTGGGACATTGCCCATCTTGAAATGGAAGCTATTATGACTCTTAGAAGACTCATTCAACCGTGGATGCTTGAATGTAAAGGAGTAATAATTGAAGGAGATAACATCAATGTTATCAAATTCATCTAAAAATCTTTGAACAAGACCAAGTGGCAAGGGTTTGATCGGATGGAGAAGGATTTTATGTTCTTGACCGAATTCAATATGGTAATTCTTCATCATGTTCATAGAGATTGTAATAAGGATTCCGATTTATGTGCTACTTTAGCTTTAGATACGAACTTTTACTTTGATAGTTCTTCCTTTTCTAACATTCCTCCTTCTCTTTGTTTTATTTTGAAGAAGGAATGTGAGCTATTGCTTTAGTTTGCAATTAGTTTTTTACTTCCTTAATTGCAAAGTGCATTTCTCAAAAAAAAAAAAAAGCTCCTCAATGACTTAATTAGTTCTTTCCTCATTTTTAAAAGAACTTGCACTCTCTTAAGGGGCATGTAGTTACTTGCAAATTATGTAATGTAAATCCACATAATATTAAGCTTAGAGAATAAGGTGATGATACCCAATGATAAGAAAAAAAAATCATAAAAGAGCATAATTTTTAAAAATGCTAAGGAAAACCTTCTACTTCAATTTGTCATCAACATCCATCAATGATGTTTCAACTCAAAATATGCAAAATGGTTGATAAGGCATGACATTCTTTGATGTGATTCAATGAGGGGAATCTTGATCAAAGTTTATGGCTCATGCATTAATTAGTTATGGCTCTCTAATTCTTAGTTTCTTAGGTGAAGGGATGGATTTTTCATTAATAGTATGACTTTGGATGAGGTAAGCACTAGATTTTTAATTTAGTGCCGTCTATTATTTGGCCATCTTTTATAGGATGCCAATTTAAATGGCCTTTTAGTAGACATTTCTATAAACTTTCTCTATTGCAATTTAAATTATCTTTGTGACCCTCTCATGCTTCTCCATTAAATTATAGTTGTTGTTAAGTTCTCATGATATACATTTACAAATTACTTCTTATTTTATTGCTTTAAATGCAGTGCTTTTTTTTTGTCACCATCATGAAATAACTTTAACTACATATTAGGTTTATTGGATCCAAATTTTTTCATTGGCAACACCTAACCCCTAGAGCTTGGCCTTAATAGCATATAGTGAGAGTATGGCTATAAAATCAATAATAATGAAGAGCTAATTAAGATCGCTAAAATATCAATGATAAATAAAAATAACATGATGTCTAAAACATTTTTCTGAACCCACTATTTATAGGTTTAAGAGTGCTATGTGGATGGCCAGACCAAATATATCTTATGATTATTATAGAATTAAATAAACATTTGGACTAAGTTAAATCATGCACATGTGGTCCTTTACCTCTGATATTTCCCTTTACCCCTAATATTACCCTTGGATACCCCTGGAAAGTACCAGGGTTGAGCCTTTTTATGTATATGCCATTTGTAAATCTTCGATAGCTTGTGTGTTTAGTAAATCTATAATGGTGAGTCCTTAGAATAAATGTCAAGTCCCTTGAATTAATTTGGGTTCAAGATAGGGATAATTACACATAGTGAAGTCATGGTCATTGGTTATATAGGCATGCTCTTTCTGTAGCATAAGCTATGACATAATTGAAAGGTTTATTACATTAGTTGTGAAAAACTACTAAGGGGAGTATGTTTTATTGGTTAGTGATCATATGGGTAAAGATATCTCAGAATGAGAACTCAGAGTAAACTCATCATGAATTAATGCTTCCATGGTTTGATTATTTAGGGAAGAGCTCGTATTACATGGGCTTTAGAAGGTTAAATTTCTGCTTACTTATAAATTCTATTGGCAACTACCCCATTGGGTCAAGCTTTCTTTATGTGAGCATTGATTTGAGTGAGTAACACTTATGGTAGCACTATTTCGACATACCATGTTTAGATAACTTACTACATGGTCATATATGAACATTCAAATATTATCAATGAATTACCTCATGTTAACTTACTTCACATAGTTTTTCAATTCATTATCCTATAATATGTTGGTTTGTGAGAAGGACATAATTTTTAAATTATTTTTTTGAACTTTTTATATGTTATGTAAAAAGAAAAATAATCTCAAGCAATAGAAGTAGAGAAAGTAAGGCAACAATTGTAGATGAGACCAACCCAAAAAAGTTTTAAATCTAAAATATATGTTCAAAAAACAAGGAGAAGAAATTTTTACTATGAATGACAATCAACTCAAAAAATTATATATATATATATATATATATATGAAATTGAGTATAACACCTAGCAAGCAACCACAACTCAATCCACCAAAGCCAAAAGTTCTCATATCAACTAAACTCAAGGACTACTATTTTGTAACAATATGGCTACCTTGGTTTTTGTGGTTAATACTATGATATTAAACTTTTGTTTTTCTATAATTTGTTATTTGATAGGTTAAAACTATGATAATATGTTTTGTTGGTTAATGTTTTTAAGAAATATTTTTGCTAATATTGAAGCATTTATAATTTAGATATTATGTAAAATAAAGGGTTTTTTTTGCTTTTGCCAAGTGTTTGCTAGCTAACGAGATAATAAAGACCTTCCTCAAGCTATCATATATTCTTTCCTCTTATGTATAATTTTCCCTTCGTCCTAGAAACTTAGGCCTCTTGAGCTATCTCTCATCCTCTTTCACTCTCCACACAGCCCCTAGATTGATGAAGAGCTTAACAATTGGTGCATCTCGTTAACCCTCATCCACTCCACTGCATTGTCATCCCGTCCACTGCATTATCATCCCTTTGATTGAAAAAATAGACTAAACCATCCAATTTTTAGTACACCTCAAAACTATTAAAGAATAACTAAGAGAAATCCAAGACAACTCAAGGAATTACATCTTTGTTTAACTTCAGAGAAGGTAAAGTAGGATCACCCAATCCAACCATCCTAAACTCTTGAATTACCTCAACCTTTGGATACTATTGTGAAACCCTCATGGAAAGCTCAACACGCAAACCTGTGTGATTCATGAAAAGCTTATTGTTCAAGGAAGATGGAATGTAGAGGAATTAAATAATTTATTTGGGAATGAGCTAGTTATACATTATCTATAAGATTCCAATACTTGTGGATAAGGAGGAAGATGTGATGGAGCTCATTCAATTCAAGCAAGGTCTTTCTATTACATCTGTTACTTATAAAGCTACAGTGATGGATGATTACTCAGGTGATCAATGGAAAATGTTTAAAAATTCAAATTGATCCACGAGTGGAAGTTTTTTGGTGGCGATTCTTTCACAATGAAATCCCTACCATTAATTTCCTATATCAAAGAAGATTGCAAGATAAATTTGGATTCCTGAGAGGTTGTAATGCTAGAGAGGACTTGGATCATATTTTGGTAAAATGTGTAAAACTACGGGAGGTTTGGTCACATAAAAAGGCGGCCTTCCGATGACCCGGTTAGGAGAGTAGAGGTATTAGATTTGACTTGTGTTAAGAAAGGAACGGGTAGACCTAAAAAGACTTGGTTAGAAAATAATAGGAAAGACCTTTCTTTATTAGATTTAAGCGAGAATTTGACTTTTAATACGACATAATGGAGAAAAAGGATTCATGTAGCCGACCCCACGTAGTTGGATAAAGGCTTGATGTTGTTGTTATTGTTGTTGTTGTAAAACTACGGGAGGTATTCAACTATCTTAACACCTAGGGAATTGGCATTCCTATTTATCAATCCTTTTATGAAATCTTTGAATGGATGGATAAAAGTGCTGATAATCATAAATTCATTACCAATGTTTAATGTAATTCTATCTATCTAAATTGGCGGGCTAGGAACAAATTTGTTCATGGAGGGAAGGTTGATTGTGCTAAATTCTATAAGTTTTGCATCGATATATTGTATGAGTGATAAAATAAAACTGGGCAACTGGGGTACCAATCATTCTTATAGACTATTGGATCGTTGGTACCCTCCTCCTCCCAGTTGGATCAAATTAAATGTGGATGCATTACTACTAAAATCATACAAAGCAGAAGTTGGAGGTGTAATTCGAGATTGGAAATGAAGATTTCTTCTTGCTTATGGACATTCTTGTATTCATTGGTACATCTTATGGATTATTACACATGTGACGTCTAGGAATGCTGCACGGGTCAATAAGTGAATTCAAGTTCGAGCCCAATCCTCCTATACAAGCAAGTGGGAGTCGACAAGGCTCGAACCCTTAAATAAGTATCCGGTTGCGAGGTCGACCGAGATATTTATTTTATACATTCATATAATCTTTTAAGGTCTATAATCAAGAGGATTCACTAATAAGGGAATAAAGCCTATGAAACCAGATCCTCTATCAGCAAGACAAGGCTCAATCCAGAAATGGAAATGCCTCCCAAATGCCATGATGATGACCATGTTAAATGTTTATCTCAACTGGAGGGGTTCACAAACACTTTCAAATGCCTTCCAAGCCCCACTCAAATACCCACAAAATTCAAAGCTCCAAAATTTTAAAAATCCCAAAATCAAAAAGATTTAAAATTGAAATAAATCTATTAAATGCTTAAAGTAAAATTCATCCACCCTTCTTAATAGCTTTATGGGGTGGACAAATTAAAATCTACTTCAACGACCATAGAGCTAAATGTATAGTCTAAAATATTACTAGGATTCATTATCAAACAATCTCTTTCCAGTAAAGACATGGTGCATGTCCTCTAATTAGCAATTTTGTCGCCAAATGGCTTCGCAGGATAAATGGTTATGACTCGGGCCCCTCTGAACCAAGTGGTTTTGCTGCAAAATGGAACCACGAAATACCAGTTATGGCTAGAGCCAATACGCTCCTTAGTGGCATTAAATCCTTAAGATTTAAATCAAAAGGATATGATCAATAGGGGTTCAAAGAACTTTCTTAGCTAAGGTGGATTCAAATTATTCCCCTTAGACAAACATCCATCTCCTGTCTACAAGGTCCCCTTGAACGAAGCAACCCATGGCTGCCGATAATGATCCTTATATCAAGTTGGGTTGACTACCTCCTCTGACTAAGTAGACCAGGGACCACGATTGCCCAGGATGATGGAACAATGGGATCTTGGTCAAGTCTATCATCCATTCCCCCACCATTCTTATTAAGTGCTAGATGGTGAAATTTGTACTTTTAAATATCAAATCGTTAAAATTTTCAACTTCCTAAGCCTACGCTGCTACTATATGCCAAATACTACGTATCTCTACATATCTGATTGATGAATAGCCATAATCAAAAGTTCTCTCTCATGATCAGGAGGGGTAATTAACTATAAGGGCTTGCGCCTATAGAAATCCAGAACTAAGATCATAAAGTCCTCTTAAAATGAGGGTAAAATCTCTAGGTAGTGTCTTATCTACAAACTCATCTGCCTTCAAAAAATTTAACCCAGAACTAAATCCGTTAAAACTCCTAGAAAAGAAAAAGAAACTAGAAGGCGGAGGTTGGGGCCAAAGTTTTGGAGCCCACAGATTTCTAGCAACTCCTCTGAGTATTGGTTTTTCTTTCTATCTTTGGATAGTCATATAAATGCTATAGTAGTACCAAAAAAATAATAATGATAAGACACTATAGCACTTATATAACTAAAAGGTGAACATTAGGATGTTACACTTGGTCCTTACATCCAAAAAGCCACCACTGAAAGGTCCCTGTAGAGGTGAAAGAAAAAATTTGATTATGATGGTAAACCAAAGAAAAAATTAAGATATATACGGTGAACTTCAAGGTGTGACACTTGGAAGGATATCCAAGAATTTACTGTCGAAAGGTCATGACATAAAGTAAAATAAATATGGAGAGCAACATCTTTTAAAAAATATGCAAAATAATGGTGTGACATCTAATGTATACTCCTAGAGATCCACCATTAATAAAATTCTTCAAAAGTGGGTTCCAAAAATGACACCTATATATAATATTCTCGATGGTCGAAATCTTGAAAAATCCTTCAAGAAATCCCATTTCTTTTCAAATATATCCTCTCAGACTGAGGAGGACCCTCGGCCAACCTTCATTAGCTATCTTCTATCGGAAGATCAAGTGAAAAAAAATGAAAGTGTTTCTCTGTGAATTTAGGGATTGCTTTGACTGGACATATGCTGAGATGTTCAGCTTATCCCTTCATATGGCAGTTCACAGGTTGATCATTAAGCATGAGGTGATGCCTGTCAAGCAAGCTCCAAGAAGAATGAAATTGGAGATAGAAGAATAGATTGTTGCTGAAACCAAGAAGCTAATAGATGCAGGCTTATCCGTGAAGAAAAATATACCGACTAGATTGCCAATATCATCCCTATGAAGAAGAATAACATTCATATTCATATTTATTTTGATTTTTAGGACATCAATATGGCGTGCCCAAAAGATGACTTTTTACTCCATGTATCAGAGCTATTAGTGGATAACTCTTCCAATTATGATATGTTTGTTGCAAATATATTTTAATGACTTATGTTATTGATGATTGACAAACACTATTGATTCTCTTGGACTGCATGTTACTTCTAACTTTTTAGAAATCGAAGATCGGACGAACAAATGAAGCCAGTTCAAGATTGCGTAGGTTAGGATTGAGTCAGTCTGTACTTTTCTTTTTCTCTTCTTGAGTCTATTTGTAATGTTCAAAGAGACTGATGCTAGTAACCCTACACACACAAACTTGAGAGACTTAGAAATTCTGTTTTACTCAAATCGTCCAGGACGGTATTTACATCGTCCTGGACGATCTGGCTAAAAACTGAAATTCTAATCAGAGATCCTTAATTAAGGCAACCGTCATTAACAGATCAGCCTAGACGATACATGTATCGGCCAGGACGATAAGCTCAAAACAGAAAGAAATTGCTGTCATAAACAATTAAGGTATTCTGTATTTTTGGAAATCGGCCAGGACGATCTTTGATCGGCCTGGACGATATTCACAATTATGTCTTAATTGATCAGATTTATCAAGGAAGTATTTAAGGATGTTTGATACGATCACATCGACCTGGACAATCGCAGGATTGGCCAGGACGATCTATTCAAAAACCTTAGTTACTTCTGGACAATAAATATCGGCCAAGACAAATTCAGGGCGATGCTCTGGACGAATTTTCTCTGATTTGTTCTGATCGGCTGGGTAGATCGTGAGATCCTCCTAGACGATCAAGCAAATTTTCAATCATTCAGATTGCATTCAGGGTAATGCTCTGGCTGATCTTCTGAGATTTGTACTGATCGGCCAGGATGATGTCCATATCAGCCTGGACGATATTGTCGGCAACTTGTAATTAATGAGCTCCTTTAAAGCTCTTCTATTTAAGGGATCTTATTCAACATTTATGAACAATCTTTTGCTGCTACCTTGACCTGAGAAGACCTTGAGGAGAGAAAGAGAAAGAGAGAGAGAGAGAGAGAGAGAGAGAGAGAGAGAGAGAGGATCTTGTGAGGGGGAGATTGTGAGGAGATTAACAAGGGTTGCTTCAATGATCGCTCTGCTTCTTCTTCATCTCTAGTTTCTCGTCTGTGGAAGGGTCGGTAGAGGTAAGGATTCAGCTTCTGATTGTGGTTCTCTACCAGCTTCAGGAGGAAGCAAAAGGAGATAGGTTCTCTGTCTTTCCGGGGTGGCAAAAAGAGGTTCTTTTTAAAGGCTTCTCTGCCTAGCTGTGGGGGATAAAGGAGAGTCACGATTGTAGTGCAATACTCGGAGGGCGCCTCCGGGGAGTGGACGTAGGTCGAGTTGACCGAACCACTGTAAATTTCTGTGTTCTTGTTTCTTGCTTCCACACTATAAATTTTTGCGCTTATTTTTCTTGTGGTGTGATTTTGGTTTATGAGATTTTACTTCTTTGTGAAAAGAATTTTTAAAATACCAATTCCCCCCCCCCCCTCTTGGTTAGCTTGGGCCAGTTCTATAGGGCTTAACAACCCTAACGAACTTTCAATGTTCTCCATCATGGATGGATCGTTCGGCTAAAATCAAATCAAAAGGGTGCTTGAAGATGAAAAACATACATCATTCAGAACACATATATCTATATTTTGCTACACAGTCATACCCTTTGGCCTGAAGAATGCTGATGTCACATACTAACGGGCGATGACTCATATATTTGATGATTTAATTCTTCAAAAGTTGTAATAATACATACATGATATGGTCAATAAGTGCACGGACCGAAAGGATCACTTAAAAAAACTAAGGATCATATTTGAGAGAATCAAAAAGTTTGATCTGAATATGAACCCTGTCAAATGCACCTTTGCTGTTTCTTCTAGCAAATTCCTTAGGTATGTTGTTCGTCATCGAGGAATCAAAATTGACCCCAATAAGATCAAGAAAATTATGGAGATGTCACCTCCTAGAAATCTCCGAGAGCTTCACTCTTTGCAACGATAACTTGCTTTCATTCGATGATTCATATCGAATCAATCGGGTAGGTGCCTGCCATTTTTTAAGCTGATGAAGAAAGATGTCCACTTCAAATGGAATGCAGAGTGCTAGGATGCCTTTGACAGTATAAAGAGATATTTGCTAAATCTTTCCATTCTCATAGCTCCAATATTGGGAAAGACTCCTATACTGTATACAACAGCACTAGAAGTGTCCCTTAGAGCATTATAAGCCCATCATAATGAAGAAGGCAAGCAAAATGACCCCTATTATATCAATTGGTGATTGATTGGAACATAAGTGTGATATTCCCTAATTGAAAGCATTGTCTAGCATTAATTTTTGCAATCCAAAAACCCTACAACTACTTATTGTCCCATAAGATCACGTTAATATCAAAGATCAATCGCTGAAGTTCTTGATGACACGACCAGCATTGATAGGTCATTTAGCGAGGTGGGCAGTACTACTCCTATAATTTGACATCACATACATCCCATAAAAAATCGTGAAAGGGCATGTGCTAGCAGACTTCTTAGCAACACATCCTATCTCGATAGATTCCCCACTCAATGATGATTTATCCAATGAGTATATCATGCAAGTTAAGGAAAATGAAAAACTATCATATAGGGAAATGCACTTCAATGGGCCATCATCGATGCCCAACCTCCAAATCTTGCAAGAGCTCAAATCGGCATTAATTTCATTTTTCTAGCATCTAAGGGAGGCATAATAAGATTTTCAGTCAGTTTGACTGAACCTCAAACCAACGATGAAGCTAAATACGAAGCTATAATAGCAGGACTAGAGATTGCGATCGATGTCAGAATAAAAAATCTTCAAAAT
Organism: Dendrobium catenatum; assembly: GCF_001605985.2. Taxonomy (NCBI): domain Eukaryota; kingdom Viridiplantae; phylum Streptophyta; class Magnoliopsida; order Asparagales; family Orchidaceae; genus Dendrobium; species Dendrobium catenatum. The sequence continues at coordinate 2,927,677 of NW_021318595.1, forward strand.
TTTTATTATTCTTAACTTGTAATAGATCACATCCTATATATTAATAAGGTTGGAAAACTTGAACTGGCCCATTACCACTAGCGAGCTCTCAAGCTTCTGAAACAAGTGCAAATGTTAGAATAAGCCTGAGTTTATCAAGGTCAAAATTTCAAGGAAGATTGTCTGGCCAAATTAGCTAAGCATGTGGAAAACACAAACGAGGAGAATCCTATACCAATTATGGTCCACGGCCATCGGGTCTTAGAGCCGATAATCTTACATTTCCTGCAGGTACAGAGAATACAATATTCAAGTTAGCAGGATATAATCCCAGTTGATCCTCAACCTCCAAAATAAATCAACATTAAAAATTAACTAGAAGAATGTCATGTAGTCAAGAGATGTAAAACCAGTAGATGCTCGGAATCGTGGCTACATTTCCTAAATATTGGGGAAGGATATAATTTGAGACAATCCTTCATCAACTATTTTAAGAAAAGCAAACTCCCAGAGGATAAATCTATGGTTGCACAAATTAGAAAAAGGGCGTAACAATATGTGTTTGTTAACCACACGCTATACCAATGAGCTTTTGATCAAATGTGGCTACGATGCTTAGGGATCAAAGAACTTGATAAAGTGGTTATATAAGTCCACGAATGACTTTGTGGTACACATCAGTCAGGTCCTAAGATGGCAGCTAAAATCAAAAGAATGGGTTATTATTAGCCGATAATGATGAGAGGTTATATTGACCACACTAACAGGTGCCACGAATGTTAGATTCATATTGATGTAATATATCAACAACTAAATTCTCTATACCCAACAATAGAATCCTAGCCATTTGAATGCTGCGGCACAGATATAATCGGTCTGATAGATATGTCATCTTCAGCAGGACATCGCTTTATTCTGGTAGCAACTGACTACTTTTTGAAGTGGGCCGAGGCTGCTCCATTCAGAGAAGTCACATCCGAGCATATGATCAATTTATCTGCCCATAATATTGTCTATAGATTTGGTGTGCCATGCCGCATAATCTCAGACAATGGTATTGCATTCAAAAGTACAAAAATGTATAAGTTCATTAATTTGCATAAAATAGTTTGATAGTACTCATCTATATACAACCAAAGACCAAATTCCATAGCAGAAGCCTTTAATAAAATGTTGGTGAAATTATTAAAGAAGATCCTCACCAAGAATAAAAGAGAGTGGCATACGAAGATGAAAGAGGCACTATGGGCATACCGTATAACCTATAAAAAGCTAATTAAAGCCACTCCTTACTCACTAGTGTTTGGAGTTGAGGCTGCATTACCACTGGAAGTTAAACTACCGTCACTTCGAGTAGTAATCTAGAATGATCTCACTCAAGAGAAAATGCTCATTTGAGAATAGAAAAGCTCGATATGCTTGATGAACTCAGGTTACAAGCTCAACAAAACTTGGAAATCTACTAAAGAAGAATGGAAAAATCTTTCAATCGATGGTGCATTCTTGAGCATTTAAAAAAGGGGAATTGATCCAAATGCTGAGAAGGCCAATCATCCCACACTGAAAAATTAGTTGCAAGTTTGTGTCCAACTGGGAAGGCCCCTTTGTCATCGTTAAGGTGAACCAAGGAGGAGCATATCAATTAATCGATCTGAATAGTCAGAGGCCTATGCCGCCTATCAACGGCCGACATTTAAAAAATGTACTTCATAATGATCAAAGTGTTATATACATACTTATTAAAGCATGCTTATATTTATATTTTTAAATTCTCTTATGTAGAAAAAATACATTTCAAAATTCCCCATCGGACTAGGGGTAGTTTAAATATTTATTTAGGTCGACATTACGTTACATGCCGAGATCCCCAAATAAATATTTAAAATCTTAAAGATATAAAACTTATCCAAAATGTCCCTATGAGACATGGGGCATTTTAAATATTTATTTGGCTCGACATCATGCTATAAGCCAAGATCCCTAAATGAATATTTAAAATATCAAAATCTTAAATTTATTCTACTTTGAAATGTCCCTGTTAACTAGGCGGTATTTTAAATATTTATTCAGATCGATATCGCACTGCATGCCGAGATCCCCAGATGAATACTTATAATTATCAATTCAAATATTCTTTCATGTTGAAGAATATAATGATTTCTTTTTCAGAGTATATACAGGTGTTCTTTTAAAAAGTTTGAGACACCATACTCTCAAACGTATCATGATTCAAAAGTCAAGAAAGAGATTTTTGTGACAACACACCCAATAAATTGGGCCAAAATAGTTTGAATTCTTTCAACAACCTAAATCTTAAGATTCGATTGGGTTTAAAAGGTCAGATTCACCACATCCAAATATAGTCAAATTGTTGGTAGCTCTGTCTACTTAATACGCTATAAGAATGGCAATAATAATAGAACCCCCTCTTTGTCAACTTGTTAGTAGGGTCTGTAGGAAGCACAAAGGCTAATTATACTCAATAAGTTCAAGTGATCGTAGTCTATTAAATTCTCCTAATTGACCGGAGAATCAAAGTTCTAGAGGAAAGAAATAGTCACGAACAACTACCGAATATGCATAGGCTCCAAATCTTTAACCGTAAAGGAGAACTCCAAATCTACCAACTTCAATAAAATTGGCATTGGGAAGAGCATTTCCCAAAGTACAAGTCTGAAGACTGAATGGGTGTAAGATGTTGGATCCAACAAGCTCAAATATGGCCGGATCACTGGTAGCACCATCTACTTAACACGCCATAAGAAAGGCCGTAGTAGAGGAATCCCTATCTCAGCAACTAGAGGTTGAAGAGTTATCAAATTCTAACTCTCCCGATCTGATAAACTTAAGTGACTCATATTAAAGTATGCTCAAGCGGTTAAGGATAAAGATACTATCTACATTTGATACTATCAATCAAATCTGAGACTATAAATCCTTCAATAAATCCATAAAGCACAAAGCAAGGATCGTAACTCTTCTTCAACAAATTCATAAAAGCACAAAGCAAAAGACTGAATAAACCATCCTAAAGTTAACAATAAGCTCAAGGCTGAACTAAGAGGATTCCATCATCAATAAGTTTGTTATGCATAAAGCTCTGGACCGATGACTTTTTTTCATTGACCTAATATAAACCTAAGGGTTTATGTCGCCGACATCAACTCTTTCATCAAGCCCATAAAAGTAAGAAGCATAGGATCGAAGGTACAAATCTCCTGATAAGTTAGTAAAGATAAATCAGGTAATTCTTCATCAACATCCGCAGCATAAAGCAAGGGACAGAGGAAATCCAAATCTTAGGTGTCAAGCTAAAGCTACGAAAAGAAACTTCTAGAATGACATCTACAAATGTCCTTAAAGACTAGGAGTATTTTAAATACTTATTTGGGTTGACATCATGCTCCCGAGATCCCCAAATAAATATTTAAAATTTTGTCTACATACAACAAGATGAGAGAAGAATATAGAAGATGAACCTCCATGGACAAAATATATATCTATCTCAAAGTGTAGTCTAGGCAAGACTAAACCAGTACATGATACAACAAAGTCTCATCAACAGATGAATCTGTAAAGTTCAGATAAATCTCAAATGATATCAACAATATCAATAAAATTATTATTTTTATATATGATGGTGATAAAGATAGATTTCGAGAAGTTATAAAAATGCTAAAAACTAAGGAAATAGTGGTGCAAAAGAAGGGCTTAAGGTGACAATTTTATCCACCAATGTTAATCTACAGAGTAATTCTCTAGAGACCTAAGTATAAGATCCATAAATGCACAAAGATCGACTCTTGGAGACCTACAAAATGAAAATCATAGCAAGATATTCAAACAAGCTTCTAGAGAACTACAAAATGAAGCCCCCAGCGTAAAATCCAGGGAAGTTCTTGGAGATCTGCAAAATGAAAGTTTTTGTGTGACATCCAAACAAACTTTTAGAGATCCACTAAATGAAAACCTCTGTATGACATCTATAATGAATATCTAGAGATCCACAGGGTCAATGAGCTTACAATAAATGTGGTTTGCTCTAGACACAAATCATATTTATTGGGGGGCATTTGCTGACCTCCAAATCACAAAAAAAAAAAAGTGGCTTAAATCATATCTGAAATTCAGCCGAATACATGCATAAATCCCATGAAATCCTGTACCTCAGCATCATTTACATTGCTTCTCTATGATTCATATTAGGATCCTGCCTCAATCACATCTTTTGAGCATCATTAAAAGGGGACCAAATAAAGACTTTGTGCTCGACTTCTCCTTTTAACTTCAACTATTGCAAGATCCCTCCTCCAACCCTTTGTCTTTATTCACATAAGACACCACAAAAATCCATCTCTTCCCCGTACCCATTGAGAACCCCCAACTCCTCCAAGCCATTGAAGCTCCCAACCTCGCCATCGTCAGGGGACCTCGACTCCTAGCCAAACCAGTTTCCGATCACTTCTTACCTATACTAAAGTCAATCGAGCCTTTACCAGGCCGAAATCGATCTGCCTCTATCACGCAAAACCCGATGACCCCCTGATCCTTCAAATCCATAGGGAGAGAGAGAGAGAGAGAGAGAGAGAGAGAGAGAGAGAGAGAGAGAGGAAGGGAGAAACATACTTTCTCTTCATCAAGATCATCAAACCCCAATGCTTCTTCCTCAAGATGCCAAAACCTCTACCTGAAGTCCACTCCACTTGACAGATATCCCACAAGTGCCAACATTGACCTTGGTCGTACTTCTCAAACCATCTCCCTCTCTACTTCTTTAACCGTATCTCCCTTTGTCCTTACCCATCGCCCTCTACCCAACCGACAACTAGCTCAAGCTATAAATAATAGAGTGAGGTCAAGATGGTATTAGTATTAATTATACTAGTTAGTATTAGTATTAGTATTAGTATGTCATTACTATTAATATTATAATTAGTTAAATGATTATACATATATAAAGATTATTATTGAAAAAATATATAGAATAAAAAAGAGAAAAGGGATTTCAAAAAAAAGGGGGAGGAGTTAAAAAAAAGAGAAAAAAAGAGGGAATTTTTTTTAATTTGAGAAAACCTATTTCGACACTTACAACGCGACAAACTACCAACCATGCATGATTTTCTCTAGCGTGGTGAGAGGAAATTCATTGCGATGCTAACGACGAAGCGGGAAATCTCCTAAAGTTCTATTTTTTGTGTTTACGGTGAGTAGAGGGACCCCGTATGCACGCTTTTTATAGCATGGTGGGAGGTAACATGGTGTGGCACTTACAATGAGGTAGGCGAGCCTTATTGTTGAAACTTATTAATTATGAATTAGGTTGTTAGACCTAAGCTTATGTCCTAAAAGGATAACTAAAAGAGGGGGTGAATTGGTAATTTAAATAATTCTTCATCTTTAAACCGATTAAAGTTTTAGTTAAATTTTAAAACAATTTTTCAACCACAGATCAACACAAAAGAAGTAAAGTAAAAAAATAACAAAAAATAAAAAGGCATAAGATTTGTTGTGGTTCGATCAAACACGACCTACATCAACTCCCTGAAGTCTCCCACTTCAGGTATTGCACTAATACTACAAGTGTCTCTCATTTTTCCCCCACAGCAAGGCGGAGAAGCCTTCACAAAAAATCTCTTCCACCACTACCCGGTGTGGCAAAGAACCATCATCCTTTTACACCCTCCAAGTGTCAGCAGAGAACCGTCGGCTGTTCACACTCTCCAAGTGTAGGCAGAGAACCTTTATCCTTTCACACTCTCCAAGTGTTGGCAGAGAACCTTCATCCTTTCATACTCTCCAAGTGTACATAAAGAACCTTCGTCCTTTCACACTCTCCAAGTGTAGGTAGAGAGCCCTTCGACTGTTCACACGCCTCAAGTGTCGGCAGAGAATCAGATCTTCTTGAAAGATCTTCTTATAAGAAATATTGAAGGAAAAGAGAAAAGAGTGAAGTAATCACAATTCAGAAATGGAGATCCTTACCTTTGAGTAACCAAGTGAACCCTTTAAGCTCCAATAGTAAGAACTCTCCTTCAAAAACTCTCTCACACTCTCTCCTTCAATCTCCCTTCAGTATGCATGAAGACCAAAAGGCAAAATTATTTTAAGATAGTTAAAACTGGACTTTTATAGAAAAGCATTCAAAAATCATCCAAAAATTACATTTTTAATTTCTGACCGACAATAATCATCCCGTACGATCCAAATTCGTACGTACAAAAAGTGTAAAATATGTTGCATACGAACAATATATGAATCAGTAAGAACTACCTTCGTACCCAATAATCATCCCGTCTGAACTAAATTCATCCGGTACGAACAGTTATTTCAAAGGTTCATTGGTATGAAAATACAAGATGAATTTCAATTCTCCGGAACAGTGAAGCTCATCCTAGGACAAACTAATAATATCGTCAAGATGAATAGTTCAATTTGGGCAATCTAGAGGCCATCGTCCTGGGACGAACTATAATTATCGTCTAGTTGAACCCATCCAAAGAGCACTATTCTGAGATGCGTGATAAATATTGTTCGAAAGAATGCATCTAGAGCCCATCATCCAAAGACGAACAAAAAACATCATCTGGATGAATAGTTCATTTTAGCAAATCCAGAGCCCATCATCCTGTGATGAGCTATATTTATCGTCTAGACGAACCCATCCAGAGAGCACCATCCTGGGACGAATAATAATTATCATTTGAACAAACATGTCTAGAGCCCATCGTCCTGGGATGAACGAAAAACATTGTATTGATAAATAGAACTTGGAAAAGAATTTTTGGCCTTCTCTATTCATTCTTTCACTCATTTGAGATTTTTAACTGACCAGATCATCCCGTACGAACATGGTTTGTACTGTACAATCAGTTTAAAAAATTATGAATTTTAAAGCTCTCCCCCAGTGTGTGTGTGTGCTAAGCTACTCAATTACAATCACACTTTCTCAGACTCAATAAAATGAAAAATATAGACTTTAATTTATGAAATATTCTAAGCTGAACTTAATTTGAAGTCTTCAACAATCTGGAGTATAATTTTTCTGAAATGTTAGTACACACAAAACCAAAAATAATTCTTCCAAATTATGTTAAGAGAAGATAATAATTAAAACAATAATATTTGAAATTATCAAATTATACAAGTTGCAAGAATATAAAACATGTAAAGCTAAGAAGCAACTCTCTCAACAAACTCCCCATTTTTTATAATGGCAAAACTATTATTGTTTATGTATATTTGAAAGTCATAAGTTTCTCCTAAACTCCCTAAATGAATAAGTATGTGAGAATAAGGGGCAAGATTCTTGAACTAATCACAATTTTTTTAATTTGAAGTTTTTCACACACAAAAACAATCACATTGAAACCTCAAAAAAAATAAAATACGAAAACAAAGTTCACAAAAAAAAAATTCGAACAACATGTCAAAAACTCTTCAACTAAAAAACAATTCAAACAAAAATACTTCAAATAATATTTCTCCCCCTTTTGACAACAGGAAAAAGAGAAGAAGAAAGAAACCAAAGCAAGCTAGAAATGTAAGGAGTTATATGAGAAGCCGATAATAGTTGATCCTGAAAGAGATAAAGTTATTTATGCAAATAAAAATAAAATTTCATCAGAGAAAAAGAAAGATTCATATAATTTAAGTATAGATATAACATAGTTAAGAAAAAAATATCAAGAGAATGAATCAGTTTAGACAATGAGATAAGAAAAATCATTATAAAGTAGAAGAATGAAATGTTTATAAATTTTAAATTTTAATACACAATAAAATTGGAGAAAAGATTCATTTGAATTTAAAGATTAAAAGATTAAGGAAAGAAAACATATACTTGTGGTGCTTTGCGCATCTTTTCAATATTTATGGCACACTTTGTGCATTTATTTTTTTATTTGTTGGCTAATTTTGTGCCTCTTTTTCAATTTGCCAACTATTACGCATTCTTTTATTTTTTATATATTTATACATGTTCAAGTATTTATTTGATCTTTCCAGAATAATTAATCTAATATCTCAAATTTCTCTAAGGACAATGATATTTATATTTTAAAGAGAAATAAAAAATAAGAAAATATCAAAATTACAATAATAATATTAAAATTATGTTAGTCCAACAAGAGACATGTGATTGATATCCTTAACTAGATCAAGTTATAACACAACTTAAATTTTTGAATAATTAGAATTTCTAATGAATTCAATTTTTTATTGCATTTCAAAATATAACACTTGTAAGATCAATATTTAAGGATAATCATATATGCTAACAAACATTTCTAGAGGCATAACAAAATAACTTTTAATGAAATTATTATGAATGATAATCCATTTGAGCACATAAGATATCAATGCACAAAGATTCAATAAAACATATGACATAAAAATATAAGACATGAAGTCATAAAAATATAACAACTAACAATACATCACATCACATCGCATCACCACTGCTAAAAAAATTCATAAAAGAAGTACAGTCATCACTCAGAGGGGCCCTAATCTAGTGGAGGTCCTTGGTTGAAGAAGTTAAAATAGCTACTCATCATAGCCATATTTGAGCTCATAGCATCGAGTTGGCCTCACATCCTACCCATGTCCTGTTGGTGTAGTGCATCCTTCTGCAGTAGATGAGTCTCAATTTGATCAAAGTGGTGATCAAAATGAGACTCAAGATGATTAAACCTATGAACCATATCTTGAAAGTTTAGTTCACGAGCAGGCGCAGGTGCAGTTGCTCTCTCCTCCCCCTCAGTGTCAGCACCTTCATCATTTTTGCAAACATAGCTCAAAATGAACCATAATATAGAATAGAGGATCTTCATGATGAGACACATCAGGATAACCTGATTCATACTTCTTATCAAGAATATAAGCCACAAGGTGTCCTAGAGTAATGTTCTTCTTTCTCTTATTGGATATATGGTCAATTTCATAAAGTCCATAAAGATAGTAAAGAATGAGTTGGGCTTCATCAATGGCTTGACCAGTAAGAATCAAATAAGTGACAGTGGAAAGAAGAGGTGTGATATTAATTCTATCACCAGCTTTTGGAATGATGGAAGTTCAAAGCATATGTTGGATAATTCTTGCATCTTGATATAGAGTGTTTACTTTGGGAAAATGGCATTCTTTTCTAATCCCTTTAAGCACCCGGTTAATCTCAGTCAAATCAAAAGTTGTAGAAGAAGTCAAAGTGTGGGCTCGTATTCCATCAGTCCTTAAGTTTAAAAAAGCTCCTAGATCCTACTTAGTTATTTCTACATTCTTTCCTATAACAATGGATTTAATCCTATCATAATCAGAGTTAAAGGTCATGTTCGCTAGGAAATTATGAAATGTAGAAATATTAAAAGATTAAATCAGAGTAAATATAAACTCAAATTGAGTGGAAGCAAAGAGTGGTAGTATCTGATAAACTATATTCTCCTGAATCAAAACTCTAGATGGAGTCAATTTTGCAGATATAACCCTAGGGAACGATTCTTCTTTTTCCTTGGAAAGAAAATTTTCACTGGCATTCCTAGGTCCCCTGGTGAGTTCCTTAGCGTGCCTAACTTTCTTGCATGAACTAGCCATAGAGAAGATTGAAAAGGGTTTTGAAGTGAATGAAATTTGAGCTCTAAACCTTTCCAATTTAAAGAAAAAATGACCTTTTGTACGGATGAAAATTGGTTCGTCCCGTAGGATATTTTGTTCCTACATACGAATAAAAATTTTGTATGTATTACTGCATGTGTTAGAAATGAAACGGCTTTTCATAATCGTACGAGTTACGAGGCTTCCTTTCATATAGACTTTTTGACCAGACTATCGTACAAATGAATAGGTGTTCTTCTGGGATGATCGATTATTTAAGATCATTTTTATGACAGTTTGAATCGTCCCCCACTTAGAGTGACATGTGGTTCGTATGTACAAACTTCAAGTTCATATGTACGATCAGAAATTAAAACTTATCTTTATCAGTATAACCATCTAAATGCATATATATGATTGAATACACATCGTTCAGATGATCTTGACGATCGTATAGATGAACTCAACCAAAAATTGAAAAACTCCATGCAAATCGTTCAACTCAATAATTAATACGCTACAGGATTCATTCTGTATGAAAATATTTTCGTACTAACGAATGTCACACTTAGAAATTTTCATACCATTGCTAAAAAAAATGAATTTTTATGTGAGAGTACATAAAACAAATAGACATAAAATAGCAAAAATAAACATGAATAAAAATTGAAAAGAAAAATACATACGAAAAACCACAAAATTACAAAGCACACAAATAAAACACATATCATTGTTGTAGAAATCTTTATTTAAGATTTCAAATCAATCACACCAAGCCTTATTCTTAATGTATTAGAAGTATCAAAGGCTAATGATTTAGTAAATATCTGCAAGCTGATTTTCAGTTGAAACATTATTGAGTTCAATTTCTCCTTTAGAAACATGATCCCTTATGAAATGATGACAGATGTCTATATGTTTGGTTATGGAATATTGAATATGATTTTTAGAAATATAAATGGCACTAGTGTTATCATAATAAATAAGAATAGTACCTATTGTTAATCTTAAATCAATCAACTTTTGTTTCAACCAAAGTAATAGTGCCATACAACTTCCTAAGATAATGTATTCAGCTTCAGCAGTAGATAAGGCTACGGAATTATATTTTCTACCGGATCAAGAACTAAAGAATTTCTAATAAATTGACATGTTTTATAAGTACTCTTTCTATCAACCCTACAACCTACAAAGTCAGAATCTGAATATCCAATTATTTCAAATGAAGAGCTAAACTTAGGATACCAAATCCTTAAGTTTTGAGTTCCCAAGAGATATCTCAAAATCATTTTTACTACTATCAAATGTGATTCTTTTGGATCTGATTGAAATCTAGCACATAAACGAACACTAAACATGATATCGGGTGAGCTAGCTGTCAAGTAAAGCAAAGATCCAATTATTCCCCTAAATTTCTTTTGATCAATAGATTTTTCCTTAGGGTCCTTATCCAACTGAACTAAGGAACTCATAGGTGTACTAACAGGTTTAGCATTATCTATTTTATACTTTTTAAGGATATCCTTAACATACTTTGACTGACTAAGAAATGTACCCTCCTCAATTTGCTTAATGCTAAAACCTAGAAAGTAACTTAAATATCTCATTAGACTCATCTCAAATTCACTACTCATTATTTTAGAAAAATTATCACAAAGATTTTTATTTTTAGATACAAAGATGATATCATCAACATAAATTTGTACAATGAGTATATCCTCTCCTAATTTCTTCAAAAAGAGAGTTGTGTTCACATTTCCTTTTTCAAAAGATCTCTCAAGTAGGAAGGTACTCAATCTCTCATACAAGGCCCTAGGTGCCTATTTTAATCCATATAATGCCTTTTTCATTTTGAAAACATGATTTGAATGTTTAGAATTTTTAAAGCCTAGAGGTTGTTCCACATAAATATCTTCTTGAATCACCCTATTTAAAAAAGCACTTATAACATCCAGTTAATACAATTTAAATCCTCAATAATAGGCAAAGGCTAACAAAACCCTAATTGCTTCAAGTCTAGCTACAGGGGAAAAAGTCTCCTCAAAATCTATTCTTTTAATTGGATTATATTCCTTAGCCACCAATCTAGCATTATTTTTAATGACTATTCCTGAGTCATTCATTTTATTCTTAAATACCCACTTAGTTTCAACTACTTTAATCCTTTGGCCTTGCAGTTAATTCCCAAACTTTATTTATTACAAATTTATTTAATTCTTCTGGCATAGCCAATATTCAAAATTCATCCAAAAGTGTTGATCAATATTTGTGAGTTCTATCATTGAAATAAAGGCTGAATGATTGACTTCTTTATTCAGTCCACACTTAGTCCTAACACCCTCACTAGGTTCACCTATAATCAATTCCTTTGGGTGATTTTTAGAAAGTCTCAAATCTCTAGGCATCATGTTTTCTATCTCCAAATTTTCATCCAAATTTATTTTTTCAATCTTTTGGGAGTCAAACTCTATCTCATCCACTTCAACAATTGGGTCTTCCAAAATTCCAGATTCATCAAATATAATATGTATAGTCTCCTCAATTACCAAAATTCTTTTATTGAATACTCTATAAGATTTTCCAACACTTGAGTATATTATAAAAATTCTTTCATCTTATTTTGGATCAAATTTTCCTAAGGCATATTTTTCATTGTTATGAATGAACACCTTACATCCAAAAACATGCAAAAGTGACAAATTAGGTGTTCTTCCCTTAAGTAACTCATAGGATATTTTATTCAAGTTGTATCTTACATTTAATCTATTCAAAACATAACATGCTGTGCTAACCGCCTCAGCCCAAAAATATTTAGGAAGTAAATATTCTGCGAATATGGCTCGAGCGGCTTCAATTAATATTCTATTTTTCCTTTCAACTACCTCATTTTACTGAGGGGTTTTAGGTGCAAAAAAATTGTGATCAATTCCTTTCTCCTTACAAAATTCTTCAAATTTTTCATTTTCAAATTCTCCTCCATGATCACTTTTAATTATAAAATCTCACATCCTAGTTTCCTTTAAATCCAAGTCAAAAAATTTCTAAATTCTTCAAATGATTCATTCTTATAATATAGAAATCTAACCCATGTGAACCTTGAGAAATCATCTATAATTACAAATCCTATACCTTCTCTCCTAGACTTATAGTTTCAACTGGTCCAAAAAGATCCATATATAAAATCTCCAATGTTTTGCTAATTCTAAAATCCTTATTGGGCAGAAAAGATGGCTTCACCTATTTTCTTAGTTGACAAATATCACAAAGGTGGTCCTTAGTAAAGTCTAATTTTAGTATACCTCTCACTAGATTTTTTTGGAAAATCCTCCTAATGTTTTTCCTGCTAGAGTGACATAGTCTCCTATGCCAAAGCCATAACTCATCAAAAATAGTTTTTAAACAAAAAGCAGTAGGAGTTTTGATATAGTTCAAGTCTAGCATATAAACATTATTTACCCGTATATCATGCAAAACATCATTACCATTTAGGCTTAATATGCAATTAGTAGGGAAAAATTTAACATAGTATCCTTTATCACATAGCTAGCTAATACCTAACAGATTATGCTTTAAGCCTTCTACAAGTGGTACATTCTCAATAAAAAAGTTTTTAATATTTCCAATCATACATGTTCCAACCACCTTCCTTGTGATATTATCTCCAAGTGTAACCCTGCCTCCACTCCTGGCTTCCAAGGATATAAATTATGCAGTATCTCTAGTCATATGTTTTAAGCAATCGCTGCCCAGGTACCTTATGTTCTCATGAGGACTTGTGTGAGAGTGATACTACAAAAACATCAAACGTTAGACCTGGGAACCCAAACAAATTAGGTTCACCTTTTTGTAAATTATAAACAGATGCATGTATGTTATATCTAGGTTTATATATCTTATGTCTCCACAACAAATGAGTTTTCTTATCCAATGTGCAGGTGTGCTATATGTCCAAACAATCCACAATTAAAGCATTTGACTCCAGGAAATGGGTTTCTTAATCTTCTATAGTTTTTCTATCTATTAATGGATTGCATAAATTTAGGATACAAAATAGAATTAATGAAATCTTCAAGTCTTGGGGGTATCCTATTATCCTGAAGAGCTTTTTTGTTTAGTTTATAAAATGAATTCATATCTTCGAATATACAAGTTGTATAATTTATCAGATAGTTTTTGCTTTCAGATTCAACCTTAAAATCTTTAAATTCTTTTTCAAGTTCTGTATAGGATGATTTTAAATTTTTATAGTTATTATTCAAATCATCAAACTCATCAAGTTATTTTATGTGGTTGTTATCAATTAAAGCATGATCTTTTCTAAGAATCTCTTGTTCTCTTTGGAATTCAAGTAACTCTAAGTTCAGACTACCATGCATTTTCTTTAATTTCCTATATTCAACATATATGCATTCAGAGACTTTCAAAAGTTCATTGTAGGTCAAGTCACATACCTCTTCTTGATCTGACTGATCAAGACTATTAACCATTAAGCATAGATTGGTGACTTCCTCTTCCTTTTTAGTCTCTGATGAGTTTGAAGCTGAGTCCGCCCAAAAAGCTTTTTGGAATTTCTTCTTTCCTTTCTTCACTATTGGTTTCTCCTCTAGCTTCTCCTTGCTAGGAGTGGCTTTGAGTTTTGGACATTCTGATTTAATGTGTCTTGGTTTCCTGCACTCATAGCAAATAACATCATTTGAAACCTTAACATTCCTATTAAATTTACCTCGATTCCATTATTGGCATCTCTTTTACTTCCTCTTCAGAAAACTTCTAAACTATCTAGTCATTAGTGTGATGTCATCTTCATTCTCAGGTTATGATAGATCACTCCCCAACTCCTCCACTTTCAATGCTATATTCTTCTCCCTTCGTCGTTCACCTGCATCAATCTTTCTTTGACTCACTCCTTGCTCGTAAGAAATTAGCGATCCAAGAAGATTATCAATAGAGTAAACATTTAAATCTTTAGACTCAATAATCATAGTTATTTTTGCATCATATGTAGTAAGAAAACAATGAAGTATCTTATTAACCATTTCAGCGTTCGTTAGTTCCCTACCCAATATATGTAAAGAGGTGACTATTTGTATGAATCTTGTGTACATGTCAGAAATCGATTCATTAGGTTTCATGCAAAACAATTCATAGTCATGCAATAAGATATTAAGTCTGGATTATTTAACTTCATTAGACCATTCATATGTTATACAATGTCTTCCCCATGTCCTTTCCAGTCTTGCAAGTGAAAACAAGCATGTAATCTTCTAACTTAAGTGCACAAAAGAAACTATTTAAACATTTAGCATTTAGTTGTGCTAAGTCATGTTCTTCTAGTGTCCAATACGTAAAGGGTGTTTCTACTCTAATGCCATCAACTAGTCTAGTTAGGTTTATATACCCTTCTTGTACTAAAATACACATGTGATAATCAAGTGACTATAAAAATGTAGACATGCATGTTTTTAAAAAATTAGAAGGGATATTATCAAACAAATGAGGTCTTGTGATCAAATATCCTTCAGATGTATTTCAGTTTCTGAATGTATCCATGGTCATTAATCAAAAGTAGTTTAAACTTTTGGTTTTGAAATAAAGCTCTGATATCACTTGTTGAAACTTGTTAATTATGAATTAGGTTGTTAGACCTAAGTTTTATGTTTTCTCCAAAAAAGACTAACCAAGAGGGGCGGGGAGGGGGGGGGGGGTAAATGGTAATTTAAAAAATTCTTCCTCTTTAAACTGATTAAAGTTTTAGTAAAATTTTAAAACAATTTTTAAACCACAGATTAACACAAAAGTAGTAAAGTAAAAAATAGGAGAAAATAAAATGACACAAGATTTATAATGGTTCGGTCGAACATAATCTACATCCACTCCCTAAAGTCTCACACTTCAGGTACTACATTATTACCTCAAGTGTCTCTCTTTTTAATACCACAATAAGGCGGAGAAGCCTTCACAAAAACTCTCTTCCACCACTACCCGGTGCAGCAGAGAATCATCATCCTTTTACAGCCTCCAAGTGTCAGCAGAGAAATGTAGGCTATTCACACTCTCCAAGTGTAGGCAAAGAACCTTCGTCCTTTCACACTCTCCAAGTGTAGGTAGAGAACTTTCATCCTTTCACACTCTCCAAGTGTAGGCAGAGAACCTGCATTCTTTCACACTCTCAAAGTGTAAGCAGAGAACCATCATCCTTTCATACTCTCCAAGTGTAGGAAAAGAACCCTACGGCTGTTCACACTCCTCGAGTGTCGGCAGAGAGCCAGATCTTCTTGAAATATCTTCTTACGAGAAATCTAGAGGGACAAGAGAAAAGAGTGAAGTAATGACAATTCACAAACGGAGATCTTTACCTTTAAGTTACCAAGTGAATCCTTCACGCTCTAGTAGTAAGAACTCTCCTTCAAACACTCTCTCACACTCTCTACTTCAATCTACTTTTAGTATGCACGAAGACCAAAAGATAAAAAGATTTTAAGATAATCAAAATTGGACCTTTTATAGAAAAGACACAAAAAATCATTATGACTGACCACGATCATCCCATACGATCCAAATCCTTATGTACAAATAGTGTATAAACTGTTGCGTACGAACAATATATTAATCAGTACGAACTACCTTCATACTTGATAATCATCCCATATGAACTAAATTCGTTCGGTACGAACAGTTATTCCCAAGGTTTGTTGGTACGAAAATGCAGGATGAATTTTAAGTCTCCATAATAGAGAAGCTCGTCTTGAGACAAACCATAAATATTTCTAAATGAATAGTTCCTTTTGGCCAATCCAGAGCCCATCGTCCTGAGGCGAACTATAATTATCATCTGGACGAACCCATCCAGAGAGCATCATCCTGGGATGCATGATAAATATCATTCAAATGAACGTGTCCAGAGCCCATCGTCTATGGATGAACAAAAAACATTGTCTGGATGAACAGTTCAATTTGGCAAATCCATAGCCCATCATTCTGCGATGAACTATAATTATCATCTAGATGAACCCATCTAGAGAGCACCATCCTGGGATGAATAATAATTATCGTATGAACGAACATGTCTAGATCTCATCATCCTGGGACGAACGAAAAACATCATATGGATGAATAGAACTTGGAAAAGAATTTTTGGCCCTCTCTGTTCGTTCTTTCACTCATTCAAGAGTTTTAACTGACCAATTCGTCCCGTACGAACATGATTCGTACTATATGATCAGTTTCAAAAATTATAAATTTTAAAAATCTCCCCCAATGTGTATGTGCTAAGTTACTCAATTACAATCACACTCTTAAACTCAATAAAATGAAAAAATACATACTTTAATTTATGAAATATTAAAAGCTAAATTTGATTTGAAGTCTTTAATAAGCTGGAGTATGATTTTTCTGAAATGTTAGTACACACAAGACAAAAAAAAAATTCTTCCAAAATGTATTATGAGAAGATAATAATCAAAATAATAATATTTGGAATCATCAAAACATACAAGTCACAAGAATGTAAAACATGCAAAGCTAATCAGCAACTCTTTAAACACTTGTGTGCACTTTTCTTAGCATGATGAGGCAAAATATAAGTACTCATACACGGGAAAACTGCCTTTTTCTTTTAGGTGCCCGAAGACCCATGTATGCCTGACAAAAAATTATGGCTGCGGTGTCCTATAACACTAGTTATGCACGCTTTTATCTAGCGTAGCGGAAGGCCTAGTTTCTTTTAGTTTTCCCTAAACAGGGGAGACACAAAGAGGATGTCAAAATTTTCGGTGAACCCGAGGCTGCACTTGAACTTGATTGAGCTCTAAAGTACAATAGGGGACCTATGAACTTGAACTAAAACAAATTTAAATTAATTAATTTAAAATTTGAACAAAATACAATAAGAACTTAGAATTCAACATTAGCAAGGACTTGTGAACTTGGACTTGAATGTGAGATAGTGCATAAACATTAGACTTGCTAATGAGATGAATAAGAGCTTGAATTCAAGCTGAATTATAGGAAGCTGAACTTCAATGCAATAAATACTCTATGAAATTAAAATGTAAAAATCTTAAGTGATGATTCAGAACTTTCAAATGAACATCAACTTTTAATGCATGCAAAGAACTCATGTGAACTATAAAAGACTTGAGTTTGAATGAAGCACATGGAACCAAACCCTAGTTTTAACAAATGAATGATCAAAACATAGAGGTTCAATGAACAAATCTGGATCATTCAAGTAGATATACATGAGCAAACAAAGATGTATAGTGGACAAGGAAGGTTCCTACATATCTATCATAAGTAACAAGCAAGAGGGATATACATATGCATAATGTTAAGCTCATCATGCATATTGTAAATCATTTTGAAGACAAAGAACTTAGATGTTTAGCTTGTTTTCAGATGATAAGAAGATTGTTAGAACAAAAGATGATTAGTTTGTAACAAATGTCAAGGAGATTTGTGTGAATACAACTCCATTTGTAGACAATGAAAGAAGACAAAGATGATAGTGTGTTCGTGAATATGAACACCGAGGCTCATACACATCTGATGTCACTCAAGTGTAAATAAATATAGTAAACCCCCACAAATGACAATTATCAACACATCTGAAGAGATAGATGAAGAGGAATACAGCTCAATTAACAATCAATAACAACATGTAAATAAATTTGTCAATAAGCATATGAAGAACGACAAAGGATATGATGGAAGAACCTACGAACTATTATAGAAGGTTTGTAATGTGTATAATGAATATAGAATGTCCAAAAGTTAATAGTAAAGAGTATGCAGTGACAACCTGCCGGCAGCCATATACAACAAAAATGACATATCTATAAAAGAAAAGATGTGGAAGAGTTGCATCAAATACTTTTGCTAGCAAAAAACATTAGAAGAACTGCATCCTCTACGATTTGCCTACCAAAGTGATAGCATAAGGCATGTAATATGCATAATGCATCATCTTTAAGCGAGAATAGTATACTTGTAACACATATAAGTTCCTACGAGTTACTGTAGGGAACTTCCTATTCATACAGTAGTCTTCACTACATCCATCAAAGAAGATATTATAATTTGCTAGCAAGTGACTGTAGAAGAATCATGAAATATTATCCATGGTCGAATACATGAAGAACTATGAATGAGTACGAATATCTTTTATTAATAATAGAAGAACTGTTGTATGCACACAACAATGTGATTACAAGTGGCTATAAAAAACTTATGAATGATCATAACTAGCAATGAAAAGAACATGAGTGAACATAATGACCCACTAACTAGTTTGTATGAGAAGGTTAGTGATAAATACAAGCTCCCACAAACTATGTAGCAAGAGGGTAGTCAACCATCATTTAGCATCAAGAAAAATACATCAAACCTCTACAAGCAAGGGGAAAAGATCTGCAATACATATAACGTCTCTATGAATACATATCAGTAACAGATGCACTGAAAAGACTAAAGATCATTGCAAAATACATGAAGAATGCGACAAAAGCAAGTTCTTATGAGCTGCTGTAGGAAACCTATTATACACTTAATATGTTGTCTATAAGAAGAATACAAGGGAACTATAGTAGATAGAAATACTCGTTAGTGAAAGTAGGTGATTCGTTAGTGTACTATAATTTACTTACATAAATCATGTAAGTAGTGCACGACATTGTACTTGTATAAAGCAGCAAACAATTCTATTCGGAAGCTGCTACGCCACGCCATCAGATCTGTAACAAATATACAAGGGAACAAATGGTGTTTATAAATATTTCAAAAATACCCCCGCACATGCACTGTAATATGTATGCACATAGGTATACTAAATGGGTAAATACAACTACAACTTGTATGGGCCCCAACGAGTGTATTATTGGTACATACATGATTTCTAGCGGTGTTGCGGGAGTCAATAAGTGAATTCAAGTTCGAATTTGATCCTTCTATACAGATTAATAGAAGTTGACCCTCAAACCATCAAATAAATAGATGGTTGAGGCGACCGATATATTTATTTTAATACATTCATATTAGGCTTTTAAGACCTATAACAATGAGAATTCAATAATAAAAG
This sequence comes from Dendrobium catenatum, assembly GCF_001605985.2. NCBI lineage: Eukaryota > Viridiplantae > Streptophyta > Magnoliopsida > Asparagales > Orchidaceae > Dendrobium > Dendrobium catenatum. Next base: position 2,947,316 of record NW_021318595.1, read on the forward strand.
CACAAAGCCTACGAAACCCAATCCTCCGAAGCAGGTAGAAAGGAGTCGACAATATTTAGTAAATAATTACAAAATTCCCCCAAACACCCATATGAGATCTGGCGAGCATGTTATTGGTACACACATGATGTCTAGAGACGATGCATGTGTTTTCAAGTGAATTCAAGTCTGAGTCTGATCCTTCTATGCGAGTAGATAGGAGTTGACACGGCTCAAACCATCAATTAAATATACGGTCATGAGGTCGTTGTAGATATTTATTTTTTATATTCATATTAGGCCATCAAGTCTTAAGAGAATTCACTAACAAAGGCATAAAGCATACAAAACATGATCCCTTATTAATAAGATAATAGGGTAGATAAGGTTCAAAACATAAATATATTTAAATGGCCCCAAACACACTGATGATGGCTATGTTGAACCAAGATCTTAATCGGAGGGGTTCACAAATATTGCAAATGCCATCTCAAAGACTCACAGAAAATACAAAAATCTAAAAATCCTAAAATCCCAAAACATTTAAAAATTGAAATAAATTCATCAAAATACTTAAAGAAAGATCCATCTACCCTCCGAAACAGTTTGTCGAGATGGACAAATTAAAAATAAAAAATTAACTCATATAGAGCTAAATGCCTAATAAAAAAATCACTATGATGCATTCTCAAATAGTATCCTACTAGTAAGGACATGGTATGTGTCTTCTGACCAATAATTTTGCCGCCAAATGGCACCGTAGGATAAAAGGATATGACCTGAGGCCCTCTGAACCGAGTGGCTTAGAAGTCAAATGGCACCATGAAATAGTGATTATGGCTAGAGACAATACGCTCCTTAGTGGCATCAAATCCTTGAGATTTGAATTAATAGGATATAATCGATACGCACAAAGCCCTTTGTTAGCTAAGGTGGATTCAAAAGTCCTCATAAAATATGGGTGAAATCTCTGGGTATTGTATTATCTACAAACTCATCTACCTTCAAAAATTTAACCCAAAACTTAATTCCACTAAACTCCCCTCAAAAAGTGAAAGCAATGCGGGAGGAGACTGTGGCCAAATTTTTGAAATCCATAGATTTCTGGCAACTCCACTAAGGATTGATTTCTCTTTCCATCTTTAGCTACTCATCTAAGTATTATAATAGCAGTTATTTTAATCCATTCTCAAAATTTTGAGTCTTTCAAAATGATTATTTAACAAATTAAAGTCCTGAATATCCTAAAAATGATCATTCATAAACTCATTAAGATAACACATTTAGTAGTATTTTAAATATTATATTATTTGAATTTCAAGCTAATATTATCTACTTTTATTTTCTGATTTGTGTAAGTCTCTGCACTTTAAGTGTGGAGTGATGTATCAGATTCTGATTACTTACCCTTACCTTTCATTCATGTAGATCGATCTAATGAATACCCCAATAACTATCCAATTTGGATAAGGTGCCAAGATCTAACTGGCAAATGCTATTATTAAGATGAAAAATGCTTGAGCTACCATCCGTTTGGTAGCCTCAACTTCCCTGCGTTCATTGAAAGAATCGCCACCATTCATGTGAATGGCGTGAGTACTAGAAAACCTGCTTGAAGGCCCCAAGTGGCCATGCATCATGTGCATCTGCCAGGATCATGACCTACTACTGAGGATCCTCATAGAAGAGTTTCTATGTTTGAGAGGCTATCAAAACCTGAAGCCCTAGCTACTAAGAGGGTCTTAGCTGGTGGACGAATATCACTAGTAACTGCCAACACCACTACCCTATCAATCGGTCTACTTGCACCTAGGAAATACGATGCTGAAACCCCCTCATCTAGAGGAAGGCCTACAAGGAGGCAAAGAAGAAAAATGAATGCTAAGATTCGAGCTCAGTAGCAGCAACTCCCTGTCCACCCATCTAACATACCTGCTTAGGAGCTAGAAGAAACCATTCCTACATGGAATGGATTCATAAAATTTAAAATGGGTGAAGAGAAATAACTCTATTGATGAGCTGAAGAAATCATTTTGGGACCAAAAGGTTGAAGTCCCAGCCTCTCATAAGAAGAAGAAGCCTGAAACTCTCTCGGCCTGAGTCTATAGGATCCTGAAGACTATGAAAGAGAGATGACTGAAGAAGGGAAGATACCAATAGCCTCTAAAAGTCGAAACCAAGAGAACTCCACTAAGAGAATGTTTATTTGTTGCAAAGGAGATAGATAAAAAAAAAAAGAAGATATGTCCAGTGAGGTGAGCATCGAGGCATGACACTTGAACCTCGGGCTCAGGGATCCGCCACCAAAAGATCCCGGTGAAAAATAAAAGAAATCAGGAGGCCAAAGCCTTGCAGAGAAGGAGAAAGAAGAACTAATATGGTCGTGACATTCGGTGATGCTTCCTGAAGATCCGCCCCTAATAAAAAATAACATTAGATATGGGTCCCAAGGAAGGCCCATGATGGCGCTCATTCCGACGGTCGACACCTTGGAGAATCTTCCAAGGGATCCCGTAAATCACTAACTATACCCAAAGAGTTAGCTAAGTACACTAGTCGACAAAATCTCCTTTCCTAACCAACAGCTGGATATCTAGTGGTGTTGCCCCTCAAAGATCCGGGTACTAACAAAAACATAGAAGAGAAAAAAAATATAAAAAGAGAAGAATACCTGGAAGGGGAAGAAAAAATTGAATAATATATGATGGAAAATTTAGAAGAAAAAATGCAAGATCTAAATAACACCTTGGATTTGCAAGTGGTCTATATGGTGACACATTTAGACATCGATGATGGCACTGAATATTAAGATGATCGTTGGCAACCTCCTCCTAGATAAGTATATCGACGTCACTGTAGAGATGGGTCAGCCACTAACATAAGTGGCTATTCCCAAGGAGAAGTGGAAGTATATGAAAGGGAGGAAAATCCTTTTGATGATGAGAACACCATATTTGTCGATATACGGCGACAGATGAGACGACAAATGATTGTAAAGGATATAGAAATCTCTCAGTTGAATGAGAAAAGGACTGAGATGATGGCTCAAATGATGATGATGTGCAGATGATGTAATGAAATACTATAGTCGGTCCTATGTCCAATCCTCCTTTAGATCCTCCAAACTTCTAAGTGCCACAAGTATCAGGAATAAGGGGAGTTCCTAAAGGTGGTCACGAAGTTCATAATATCGTCAGCCAGCCCACCCCACAAAATATTGCAAGTACTTTCGATCCTATGACTGCAGTAGAATTACAAGAAATCATTATCAAGAATATTATGGCTATCATTATCGTTAATCAGGTAGAAAAGCTGGTGGGCAAGGGTCGCCCATATCCAGCATAGTACGATTAAGTGATGTATCCAAAAGGATATTTTGTATCAAATTCAACACTTTTAATGGCAACAATAATCCCAGACAGCACCTAGCAAAATTTAAGACCACCTACAGTAATATAGGAGGCAATGATGCTCTAATCTTTTGATAGTTTGTTAGCAGTTTAACAACAACTGCTTTTGAATGGTATGATAAACTGCCAAATAATTCTGTAAAGACATTTGTAGAATTGTAAACTATGTTTATAAAGAGATTCACTAGTGCAAATGAGAAGATAATAATCACTGACCTCGCTTTGGATAAGAGAAAAAGAGAAGAATCAGTAACAAGATACAGCACTCGTTGGCATAACTTAAGTATAAAATGTGAGCAACAATTAGAAGAGGAGCATGCTATGTAGTTATTAATGGGCAACATTGATGACAAGATGCAACTCTTTTTATATATGGCTACAATTAAAGATATGTTGGATAGGGTGGCCAAGTTTAAAAAACTAAACTTGTCCATATCAGAAAGTCACTTTGAAAAGCTCAAGGAGGCTTTAGGTTCTAGAAGAGATGAGGCCGAGTCAACATTCATCTCTAGAGTTGATAGAGAAAAGCAAGTGATTTACAACGTAGACAAAGGTAAGAACCCATTATAAAACAAAGAAAAGTCAAAATAAGCCTACAATCCTGACCCTCAGTTGAAGCTGATATTCGGGGGGAACGATAAGCTACAAACTTATCAAGGTGGTAGAGAATGACCGAGACAAGAAATAAGAACTAGTGATAGATCGTTCCAGTCCATCAAAGATAAAATGAATAAAAAATGTTCATTTAAGAGGGATACGTCGCTAAATTATTTCGACAATCAGTGAAAGAGGACTTAGAATAGGTAGTCAAAACATGCTGGTGATCTAAATTACTGCCCATACCATCAGATACTCAGCCATCATATTGAATATTGCTACATGTTTAAAGATTGACTTTAAAGAAAATATCGAAAAGGGAAATACACATTATCCGATAATGTGTTGTCTCACCCTAGAAAGGAATCAACTAGAGTAGTTACGACTTCCTCCATACCCTCATTTGAGGAAAGAAGAATATAAAAGAAACAAATTCAAGAAAATTAGTGGGAGACTGTGATCTCCAAGAAGATTATAAAAGTGCTAAAATAACTTGATCATGTTCTAGGGGTGAAAGTGGAAATCTCCTATGGAGCCAGTGCTAAATTTGAAAGCTCTGTCTATGACATGAGCTTCTACTTCTAAATAATTCCTTAACTAAGCTGGCAGTTCAAAGTCTGAAAAGGTGAAGCCCTTCAAGATGAAAATCAAGGTGAGAAGCCCAAGGAAAAAAGACTACAACTCAAAGAGCTATCAAATGTTTTGATCAATACTATCAAAATGTTAGGCGACCTATCAAGTTTGCTAACTTCATGTTAGAGCTTAAAATAGATGGAGCCGAAAAGATGATGAGAATTCTCTTCCAACAAAATTATGTCGGGTCATCTCAGTGGCACAAAATATGCTGATAAATGAAGAATATGCTAAGAAAGTTACTTTTTAATCCTGTCTGATGGTGCCATCAATGGATTATAGCTTAGAAGAGGACTTATACTTTTCAAAGAAAGATTGGTCAGACCCTGACATAGCATTATAAATGGGACTTGTAAACATGAGTGGTGATTTAGAATTAATAGATGAATCCCTAAATGCAACAATGGCTGACTCTGAAGAAAATGAGCCATTAAACGACTCTGACCAGAGAAGATCACTAAAGTGCAATTGAGAAATGGTAAGATTTTGGCATCTCCATCGAAGAAAGGGATCTATAATAAAGATAAGGAGAAAGAGATAGACATCAACAATGATATTATCCCTGAAGATCATAAGAAAAAGAACACTTCAGCCAAGGGGATATATTATAATATCTTACCCCATCTGAGAAAAATATCAGCACAACTCAACATATATGATGCCTTAGTAATGTCCAAGGATCTTTATGAAACTTTAATTCAAGATCTAAAAGATCCCAAAAGATACGAGTCATATTTTGCTGAACATAATCTGACTGAGGTTCAACAAGCTCGTAATGAGCCATTCATTACATTCTTTGAAGAGGACATACTGCTCGAGTCTACAGACCATAATCATCCTCTATATGTTACTACAGAAAATGATAAACTAATCACCAATCGAATCCTGAATCTTCCATAAATCTAATAAGCTTGAAAGCACTGAGATCCCTCTACCTTGATATGGAACACCTCAGGCTAGATAAGTTGATTGTGCATGGTTTTAATGAAAAAGGGTAGAAGACCCTTGGATCATTCATGCTCCCTCTTATATTTGGAGAGGTCCATACAAAAGCCAAGTTTCATGTAATTGATACAGACACTCCATTTAAGGTGTTACTAAGTCGCCCCTAGTTGTATGAATATGGCGTAGTCCTATCAACATTACACTAGTGTATGAAATATCTTAGAGATGAAGAATAATACGGGATCTCTGGTGACATTCAGCCCATTACAGTCCATGAAGAAACAGTTTATGAAGATGTATAGTATTTCAAACAAAAGAAGCAAAAGTCTTAAAGGCCACTTAAGGCCAAAGCATCATACTCAAAGGTTGCGAAGCGACCTAAACGGGAATGTGAGAAAAAAGTAGGTGAGGAGAAAGAACACAACGCCAACTATTCCCAAAGCACCGACCATTCCCAAAGAAAAAAAATACGTGCCTCATCTAGGGCGTTATATGGATGAAGATAATATCACTCCAACTAAATCCCAAAGAGTATACCAATCTACAGCTGAATGGAGTATGGAGGTTGAATATTCAAATGATGATTATGACTACGACTATATGTTTATGAATACAGTGTAGGATGTATTCTCCAAGAGGATAAGTAGCCTGTCAATCTCACATAACGTACTTTTAGTCACATGTATCCCCCTCTAATACTTTAAAGAAATCATTTCATGCGAGGTGCATAAGGTTAAAGATCTCACCACCCTTTATCTGCCTCCTCTTAAAAAGGGGACTATGCTAGGGAATATACTATATTCTGCTAGAATACATGAAGATGAGAATAATGATTGGTATTGTATGCTCCTTGATTCTGAAAAGATGCTACCTAGGTTTAATACCAAAAGTATTAAGATAATGCTATAAAAATAAATCAATATTCCTACCACCAAAAAACAACTTCGTACAAGCTTGGGCCTCTTGTAAGCAAGGAATCCGCATCCACAATGACAAAAGGATATAGCTGCATATAACGGTATCAGATTCATCCAGAGAAAATTCTCAGGAAAGAGACTTACCGAGCCATCACATATAGAAAAATTGAATCTGAGGACGGTGATGCTAAAGAAACTTATGATGTTGATGATTATGATGAGGCTCGTAGAGGCCAAGCTTGCATTAGAATAACATGAATATAGTGGATAGGAAGCCACTACGAATGAACAAAAAGAAGTTAACTTGGGAACTGAGGAGGATCCTCGCCTAACCTTCATTAGCTCCCTTCTACCAAAAGAGTAAGTAGAAGAAATAAAAGAACATCTTTATGAATTCAAGGATTATTTTGCCTGGACATATATTGCGATGCACAGCTTATCCCATAATGTGGCTGTTCACAAGTTAGCCATCAAGCATGAAGCAGCACCCGTGAAACAAGCTCTGAGGAGAATGAGATTGGAGATTAAAGAATATATGATTATAGAAATAAAGAATCTTATAGATGCGAGCATCATTCGAGAAGTAAAATATGCAGACTGGATTGCCAATATTATTCCTTCTAAAAAGAAGAATACATAGATTCATATATGTATCAACTTTTTGGATCTCAACAAGGCGTGTTAAAAATATCTCCTTGTATCTGAACTCCATGTGGACCATACGTCCAACTACGACATATTCTCCTTCATAGATGGATTGTCGGGATACAATCAAATTAAGATGGTGCCTGAGGATGAAAAGCACATGTCATTCAAAATGCCTATCGACATTTTTTACTCTACGATCATGCCCTTTGGCCTGAAGAATGCTGGTGCCACCTATCAACAGGTAATGCCTCATATTTTTTATGAGTTAATACATCAAAAGGTTGAGTGCTATGTGGATGACCTTATGATCAAGAGCATGAATCAAAGGGATAACCTAGATGACTTGAGGATTATATTTGACATAATTAGAAAGTTTGATATGAAGATGAACACTTTCAAATGTTCTTTTTGGGTCTCCTCAGGCAAATTCTTAGGGTATGTAATTCGTCGTTGAGGTATCAAGATTGACCCAAATTATATCAAGGTAATCATGGAGATGCCACCTCCAAGAAACTTGCAATAACTCTACTCCTTACAAGGTCAATTGACTTTTATTTGACGATTTATATCAAATATGTCAGGTAGGTTCCAGCCATTTTCAAATTTAATGAAGAAAGATGTCCATATAAAGTGGGATATAGAGTGCCATGAAGTATTTAATGAAATCAAAAGATATCTGTTGAATCTGCCCATTCTTGTAGCGTCAATCCCGTGGAAGCCTCTTATACTATATACGGCAGCACTAAAGGAGTCCCTCAGAGCATTATTGGCCCAGCATAATGAAGAAGGGAAATAGAGTGCACTCTATTACATCAGCTGAAGGTTGATAGGAGCATAAATTCGTTATTCCCTGTTTGAAAAGCATTATCTAGCATTGATCTTTGTAGTTCAAAAACCCCGCCACTATATGTTATCCCATAAAATCACCTTGATATCAAAGATCAATCTTCTGAAGTTTCTGATGATAAGACCAGCATTGACAGGTCATCTAGCCAGATAGGTAGTATAATTAATGCAGTTTCATATCACATACGTGCCATAAAATGTGATGAAAGGATAAGCCTTGAAAGATTTTCTCATCAGACATCCTATCCCAGAAAACTCTCCACTCAAATACGATTTGCCAGACGAGCAAGTTATGCGAGTCGAGGTGAAAAAAAAGCTATCATTATAAGAGATGTACTTTAATGGGGCATTGTCGATTAAACTTCCCCATCCTCCAAATATTATAAGAGCCTGAGCTCGCATCGATCTTATTCTAATACCACCTATAGGAGGCATAATGAGGTTTTCATTCTATTTGATTGAACCTCATACTAACAATGAAGCTAAGTATAGAGCTCTAATAGTTAGATTGGAGATCGCAATTAATGTCAAAATTTAAAATCTTTAAATCTTCAGTGATTCTGAACTTGTGATAAATCAAGTCTTGGGAATTTATAAGCTTTTTAAGGTTGAGTTAGCTCATTACCACCAATGGACCCTTGAGCTCCTGAAGTAGGTGCTAAATATTAAAAAGTTCAAGTTCCTAGAGGACAGAATTTTAAATCAGATTGCTTAGCCAAATTGGCCAAGGAGATGGCTAACACCAATGAAGAGAAGCTTATATTCATTAGAGATTACAACCATCGAATCTTGGAGCATGCTATGTTATAATTCTCGTAGGCATAGGGAATATCAAATTTAAGTCAGCATGATGAAGCCCCAGTTGACCCTCAACCTCTCCATTAGATCCTTATGGAAAATTATCCAGAAGGATATCATATGGCCAAGATACGCAAAGCTAGTCAAGCTTCAGAATCATGGTTGCATTGCTTAGATATTTAAACAGAAGATGATTGGAGGCAACCCTTCATCGACTACTTCAAGAAAAGTAAACTCCCGATAGACAAATCTCTTGCCACATAAATTTGGAAGAGAGCATTGTGATATGTGTTCATCAATAATACGTTATATCATCGGGCTTTCGATCAAATGTGGCTAAGGTGCTTAGGGACTAAGGAAGATGATAAAGTATTAGTAGAAGTCCACGAAGGGCTTTGTGGTGCACATCAATCAGGTCCCAAAATGGCCCCTAAAATTAAGAGAAAGGGTTACTATTGGCCTACAATGATAAAGGATTGTATTAATCATGCTAAGAGGTGCCATGAGTGTCAAATTCATGGCGATGTTATACATCAACCACAAAATCCACTGCACACAATAACGTCCTGGTCAATTGAATGCTAGGGTACAGATGTAATCAGGCTAATAGATACAACGTCTTCAGCGGGACACTACTTTATTCTGGCAACAACAGACTCTTCTTGAAGTGGGCAGAAGGGGCTCTATTTAGAAAGATCACATTCGAGCATGTGATCAATTTTTGTACCCACAATGTTATCTACAGATTTGGTGTGCCACGCCGCATAATCTCGGATAATGGTACCGCATTCAAGAGTATAAAATTTACAAGTTTGTTGATCAGCACAAGATTGATTAGAGGTATTCATCAATAAACAATACTATGGTTAATGGTTTGGCTGAGACCTTCAAAAAGACACTAGCAAAATTATTAAAGAAGATCATCACCAAGAATAAAAGAGAATGGCATACAAAAATGACAGAAGCACTATAGGCATACCGTATAACCTGTAAGACGCCAACCAAAGAAACTTCTTATTCACTAGTGTTCGTCGTTGAAGCCGTATTACCACTGGAAGTTGAACTACCGACACTACAGTAGCAATCCAAAATGATCTCACTCAAGAACAAAATTCTTGCTTGAGAATGGAAAAGCTCGATGCACTTGATGAACTCAGCTTACAAGCTTAACAAAATCTAAAAATCCATCAAGGAAGAATGACAAAATATTTTGATTGAATGGTGCGGCCTCGAACATTTCAAGAAGGAGAATTGGTCATGGTGCTTAGAAGACAAATCATCTCACACTGAAAAATCAGTGGAAAATTTGTATCCAGTTGGGAAGGCCCCATTATCATCGAGAAGGTGTACCAAGGATGAGCTTATCAATTGATCAATTTAGATGAATGTAGGCCTATGCCGCCGACATTTAAAGAAGCATCATGCAAGAAAATTCCATGTCTAATGTATTTTATAATGATCAAAGTGCTACATGAGTATTTATAAAAACATGCTTATATTTTGAAATTCTCTTCAATATCAAGAATGCATCTAAAAATCCCCCATTAGATTGGTGGAATTTTAAATATTTATTCAGGTCGATATCACACTGCATGTGGAGATCCCGAATAAATATTTAAAATTTCAAAGATACATAGCCTATCCAAAATGACCCTATGAGACAGAGGGCATTTTAACTATTCATTTGAGTCAACATAGTATTATATGGCGAGATCCCTAAATGAAAATATAAAATTTCAAAATCTTAAATTTATTCTACTTTTAAATATCCCTATGAGATAGGGGCATTTTAAATATTTATTCAGGTTGATATTGCACTATATGTCGAGATTCCTAAATAAATATTTAAAATTATCAATTCAAATTTTATTTTATGCTGAAGAATATAAATACTTCTATTTTAAAGTATGTGTAGGTTATCTTTCAAAAGTTTGAGGCACCACCTTCTGCAATGCACCAAGACTCAAAAGTCAAGAAAGAAACTTTTGTGGCTATATACTCCAACAAATTGAGTTGAGGAAGCTTGAAGTCATTCAACATCCTAAAGCTTAAGGTTCAAATGGGTATAATAGATCATATCCAACAAACTCAAATATGGTTGGATAGCTGGCAGCTTCGTCTACTCAATACGCCATAAGAAAGGTCGTAGTAGCAGAACACCCAATTCATTAACCCATCAGTAGGGAATGTAAAAAGTATGAAGGCTAATTTGACTCGATAAGTTCAAATGATTGTAGTATACCAAATTCTCCTAATTAACCGATGAATCAAAGCTTTAGTGAAATGAGGAGTCGTGAAAAACTATCAAATGTACGTAGGCTCTAAATCATAAACCATAAAGGAGAATTCCAAATCTATCAACTTCAATAAATTCAGCATTGCGAAGTACATTTCTCATGGCTCAATTCTGAAGTCTGAATGGGTATAAAAGGTCAGATCCAATACGCCCAAATATGGTTGGATAGTTGGTAGCTCCATCTAATCAACATGCCATAATAAAGGACGTAGTAGAGAAACCCCTATCTCAGCAACATGAGGACAAAGAGCTATCAAGTCCTAACTCTCCTGATCTGATGAATACAAGTGACTTAGATTAAAGTCTTCTCAAGTAGTTAAGGATAAAGATAATAGTTATATTTGGTACTATCAATCGAATCCAAAACCTGTAAATATTTCAATAAATTCGTGAAGTAAAAAAGCAAGGATCCAAGGAATTCTTCTTCAACAATTCCGCCAAAGTATAAAGAAAATGATCGAATAAAATTTATCCCAAAGTTCATGAAAAGTTTATGACTGAACTAAGAGATTTCATCTTCAACAAGTCTGGTATGCACAAAGTTCTGGATCGATGACTTTTTTTCCATCGACCTAATATAAATCTAAGAGTTTAAGTCACCGGTATCAACTCCGTCATCAAGCCCACAAAAGCAAGAAGCATAGGGTCGAAGGTATAAAAAAATAACTAACAAGTAAATAAAGAAAAATTAGGTGATTCTCCATCAATGTCCGCAGCACAAATCACAAGACAAAAAAAATCAAAATCTCAAGAGCCAAAGTTAAAGCTACGAAAAGAACCATCCTGAATAATACCTACAAAATGTCCATATATACTTGGTGCATTTTAAATATTTATTCGGGTTGATATCACACTGCATGCAGAGATCCCCAAATAAATATTTAAAAATATGCCAAAATACAACCAAAGGAGGGAAGAATGGATGATCCTTCATAAACTGAATGTGTTATCAGCAAAAAGTATATTTTGAGCAAGATACAATTCACTTTTGAGGCAGTAAAGTTCCATTAACTAATGAATCTATAGAATTCAGATAAATCTCATAGGATATTAATAATATACAATAAAAGTATTATATTTATACAAGACTTTGATGGAGAAAGATATTGACCAATTATAGAAATGTTATAAACCAAGATGACAATGGTGGAAAAAGAAGAGCACAGGCAGAGATGATGTTATATGTTATCATTAATCTACCAAGTAACACTCTAGAGCTCTGAATATGATGTACTCTATCACTATCCCATGGATTACTACTTGACCAAGAGAAAATATATCAAATATACTAAAGATTAAAAGTGCATATAAAGATCGATAAAGGAACAAAGATCGACTCTTAGAGATCCACTAAATAGAAATATTAGTGTGACATCCAAGAAAACCTTTGGAGATCTACTAAATGAAAACCTTAGTGAGACATCCATAATAAATATCTGGAGATTCAAAGGATCAATCAGCATACAACAAAAGTGATTCACTCTAGACGTGTACCATATTTATTGGGGGGCATTTGTTAACCTCTATAAAAATCACACAAAAGAGGGAAGAAGCCAAAATCTGGCGTGCATACCATATGTTCATTAGATCCAGGAATCCTATCGAAATCCCACTGAAATCTGCGCCGAATTGATCTCTTCCCATGATTTATGCGCAAAATTGGCCTCAATCGCCGCTCTTCAAAGTCTTTAAAAGCCAACCAAGGGAAGACTTTGCCTCCCTGTTCGCTACCTCTCCCCCATTCGCTACCTCTCTCCCATTCGCTACCTACATGAGGGATGTCTTCCACTCCCGACCCCCTTGCTTCTTCGGCTCAGAAAGAGAGAGACAAAGACAGAGAGAGGGAAGAGGCCTACCTTGCCGATCGGCTTCGCCTGTTCGACGACGTTCCCTTTCTATTGGAACAGAAGTTACGACATTTTAACTAAAAGAAATAACAAGAGCTCGCTTGCATGAGGGGAACATTCTCCCATTCGTGCTCTTCTCTGGCCAAAACCCATAAATCCCCAAACTAGATGGGGAAGGGGGGTTTAAGCATGCAAACACTACCATCATCATCATTCGAAGGTACAACCTCCTAAACTTCAAAAACCCATTCTCGACACTTGCAATGCGGTGAATAATTACATATACACACTTTTCCCTAGCGTGGTAAGATGGAATTCGTTGTGATGCTTGCGATGGGGCTGGTAATCACAAAACCCCATTTTCAAGCGCTAGCAGCACACCAAAAAACCAACTCATGCATGCTTTTCTCTAGCGTGGTGGAAAGGGAAACTAGTGCGAGACCTTTGGCGAGGCAGGGACAAATATAAATTGAGCTTTTAAATCGGTGCCCGAAAACCCATGCATGCCTTTCTCTGGCGTGGTGGGAGGAACAAAAATTATGGCCAGGGTGTCTAATAACACTAACTGTGCACACTTTTCTCTAGAATGATGGGAGGACCAGTTTCATGTAGTTTGTCCCTAAATGGTGGAGACGCTGGGAGACTGCTAAAATTTTGGGTAAACGCAAGACTGTACTTGGACTCAATTTGGACTTAAAGGAACATGAACTAGTGGACTTGAGAATGAACTACAATGACATGTCTTCAAAAACAAATTAAATGATTAATCAAGACTTGAACCTAAATAAAAAAATTCAAACTTGAACTTGATTTGAGTGTCAAGTGAACATAATTTGAATAACTAGCAAAGACTTACAAATCCAAACTTGAGCTTGCTACTTGAACTCAAGCAAGGACTTGGTTTGGACAACAAGACTTGAACTCAAGTTATACAACATCAAGTGGAACTTAAATTTGTAAGGACTCAACGGACATGAACAAACTACAAAGGACATAAACTTGTTGACAAAGAACTTGAAGCACAGGGGACCTGGACTCAAGCTAGACTTGTGAACATGAGCTTGACTCAAGGAAATTGGCATTGAACAAATGATGATTAACAATATTACATGGGATTCAAATTTGATCTGAATGAATAAAACTTAGACCTGAGCTTGAAATGGGATGCAGGAAACTTACCTTGAACTAAATAAAGAACTTGAATCATATTCGACTACCAGGAGTTTAAGTTATACATCAAATAAATGAAAAAGGAATTTAAAACCAGAACTTGAACTTGTTTTTGAATTCAAATTGATTTGGATGCTAAATGAAATGAACTCGGACTGGACTTAGAACTTGAACTACAATTAAACTTGAATTTGAATCATAACAATAAGCTTTTAATGGTTAAAGAATTATCATTCCAATAGAAATGCAAATGCAAATCAAAGAGGGTGATCAATCCGAATAATTTTCATTGAAACTCAAATGTAATATATAGTATATAATGTACACTTAACAAATTTTTGTTAAGCTTAAACTTCTACTTTTCCTCAAGAAATAAATAATAATAATCTTCACTTTTGATTAATTTAAAAACCAAAGTAAGACTTGATAATTTAAAATTATTAAAATATAGTATAATACATTACTGTCTAGAAATAATTTGGAATGAATAAAATAATAATTCTAATTTAAAAAGTCCTTAATAATTATTCTAATCAATCGCCCTTGTCATTATTTGTTTTGAATTTATATGTTATGAACGTAGCATTGACTATTGAATCTTAAAATGAATAAGGTAGCTTAAATATTAGATGTGATTGTTGTTAAATTTGAAATTTTATTAGTTCACCATCACTTGTACTATTTTTCTTATTTTATCGTTTGTAACATTAAGTATGAGCTTTCAGTTGGATTTTATGGTTTTGACAGATACAAATATTTTAATGTACTCATCCTCATTTTTTTCTTTTATCCAAATATTCATTTTAGAACTTTTTACTTTTTCTTTTCTTTTCATTCTCATGGATTGCCTCAGTAATTATTTTTAATATCAGTTTTGCATATATCCTCTTGCAATCTTGATTGATTTCCAATTTTAAGTAACCATGATTTTTAATTTTAAGTTACCCATATCTATTCTCATTTTCTGAGGGGTTGGAAGGTGAAAGGGTTTCAAACTGCTCTTCTAAAAAAAGGTCTGTAGCTCGATTAATGGGGTAGAGTTTTGGCAACAAGTTCACTAGCATGAAAAGGAAAACCATATCTCACGAACAACTGACATGCCCCAAAGCCAAATGGCATCTTCATTCTTATGCTTGATTCTCCATGTAAGAAAGAGGCATATAGTGGCCATTCGAATAATGTTAAGTAGCCTAAAAGTAGTTAAGAACATAGAGTAAAGATAAAAGCCTAATTTTTAATGCTTTCGAGCAAGTAGAGAAACAAGTTTTATTGGAAGTTTTTTGTATCCATTTTCTATGTTAATTAAACGTCAAGCACAATATCATTCACAATTCGGAAAACAAAACTGTCACTTCTTTAATCTCTCTTCTTTCATTGTGCCACCACTTGTATGAGAAGCCAAAAACTAGATATTTTAGAAAAGAAAAATAGAAAATACTTGTCAAAAGAATAATGAATCAAAAACCTCCGTGAAAAAGCTTGGTTTTAAAGACAACCATGAGGGAAATAACAGTTTTCAATTCAGCGCAATACAACCTTGCTACTAGGTTCTTAATAAGGTTATACAAAATACATGAACAATGAAATGATGTACTTGTACAAACAAATTAAAAAGAAAATTCATTTATCTAATTGGCTAGTTAACCATGACAAAGATCGAGATCTTCAAACTTGATGGATGAAAATAATAAACCAGAGTGCAACATGCATGGAGAGGACATCTCAGAATATCCCACATTCATTTAGTCTAGTTATTAGGTTTAAAGGTATTAGAGCAATAGATAGAGTCATATTTAGCATATATATGTTTCTCTTTATGTAGCCCTTTATGTAACAAGCTATGTCTAACTCTATATATACTAGTCTGTACTATTCTAACAAAGGATAATAAAGTAATATTTCTTCTACAGCTTTTCTTCTTTCTCTCTACCCTGACTTTGGTTCTCACGATTCTCTCTTCTTGATTCACTGGATAATCAAGTTCTTCATGGTATCAGACGGGTCTTGAAGATCTCTGGGACTCATGGCGTCAACAAACACCTCCACGCTCGGCGAACAATCTGATACATCCTCCTCCATAACTCTGGTTCTTTCTTCATCTCTCAAATTTGTTCTTTCAAATCTCAAGAATACGGTTCAGAACCCGCTCTCTCCGGACAATTTTCCACTATGGAGCTCACAGATTCTTAAAATCTGTAGGGAAAATGGACTGGAATCTCTTCTTGATCCTTTGTCTCCGGTTCCAAACAAACTTCTCATAGGGCCGACGGGACAACTGTTCCTGATCCTTCCCACGCTCAATGGGTTTTGAATGATCAAAACCTAGTAGCTTCTTTATGCTCCACCATCTCTGTCTCCATTTTACCCTATGTTCTCAATCTTGACACCACGTCGGCCATTTGGATGACTCTTCAAATGCGAATTCAATCAACGAACAGAACCAGAATCATTCAATTAAAGAATGCTCTTCATAATGTTTCTCTCAAGAACCTGACTATGGTTCAATACCTTAATGAGGTTAAGACGCTTATTGATCAAATTGTAGCTGCCGGCGGTCACATTCAAGAAGAAAACATTAATCTTTATATTCTTCGTGGGCTACCTCCCAACTATCAATCCTTCAAGACGTCAGTTCGGACAATGACTCAACCGCTCAATCTTGATCAGCTATATTCCTTCCTCATTACCGAAGAGATCCTTATGGCTGCAGATCTTGCAAATCTTGCGGTAACAGACACGTCCAACACGATTCTGTTCTCCAGTCGCGGACGTGGCCTAAGGACTAGAGGCCGCTCCTACATCAATGCCAATGTCTCAAAAGATTATACTACACCGGCTCCGACATGTCAAATTTGCTTAAAGAAGGGGTACACAGTAAATGATTGCTGGCACCGAATGAACGTTCAGTTTATTCCCAAACAACAACAATCAAACAAAGCTCTGCTAGTGGATCACTCCTCAGACTTCACTGATTGGTATCTTGATTCGGGTGCCTCCTCTCACCTTACAAAATCGTTGAACATCCTATCCATAACAAGTCCATACACTGGGAATGACGACATTACCATTGGCAATGGGAGTTCGGTAAGCATAGAAAATACCGGTAAAGGTTTGCTACCGACTCCCTCTCGTAAGCTCGTCTTATCTCAAATCTTTCATTCTCTATCAATTCACTATAATTTGCTTTCAAATTCTCAACTAACAAAGGACAATAATATTGCGATTATTTTTAACCCATCTGGATTTGTGTTTAAGGATCTGATGACGCATCAAATAATTTTTCAAGGACCTTGCCGTGAAGGGCTGCACCCGATTCGGGCTCCAACAGCAATCAAGAACTAAGCTCTTCATTCAACTAAGGAAGTCACCAATAGATGGCACAATCGGACAGGACAACCAAGCCAGAGAACACTTCATAGCATTGCTTCTTCTCAACCTCATCTAAATATAGATTTTCACTATAATAAATACTACTCGTGTAATAATGCTAAGACGCATAAATTGCCATTTGAATCATCTAATCATAGATCGGATTTGCCTCTTGAATTGCTGCACTCTGACGTGTGGGGTCCTGCATCCGTAATCTCAAACTCTGGGTTTCTTTATTATGTGTTGTTTATTGACAATTACAAGCGATTTACATGGTTATTTCCTATGAAGCACAAATTTGAAGTTAACAATATTTTTACCACATTCAAAACTTACATAGAAACTTTATGTCTCATAAAATTAAATGCAGTACAATAGATGGCGGTGGCGAATATCTAATTCATGCTTTCACTAGTCTTCTTCAGCAGTATGGAATCGCTCATCAGATTTCTTTCCCATATACGCCAGAACAAAATTGGGTCGCCGAACGCTAACACAGGCACATCCTAGAGACCACTCAGACTCTCCTATACACAGCGTCGGTCCCGAATTCATATTGGCCTCATGCCGTCTTAACGGCTACTTACTTGGTGAACAGAATGCCATCTCCAAATACTAATAACACGTCGCCGTATGAACTCCTTCATCAGAGAATGCCGACATATGATCACCTAAGAACATTTGGATGCGCCTACTTCCCGCTTACCCCTTCTCCTCTTCGCAACAAATTTCAACCGAAATCTCAATTGTTTGTGTTCTTGGGATACTCTAAGAAATATAAAGGCTATAAGTGTTTAGATATATCTAATCATAAAATAATACTATCTCGGCATGTTCAATTTGATGAGACATATTTTCCATTTCTTAAATTGCAGACAGATCTTGCCCAAGAACCTCGTGATAATTTTTCATCCAATTTCCTTACACCAACATCGGTGGTACAGGAAAATAATGCATCTACTAGCTTTCAGCCTGGATCATTAGAAAATCTGAATCTGGCGATCACAATAGATCCCATATCCAATTAATTGGCGGGTGGTGACTCTCAAAGTCGGCATAGCTCACCTGATCCTCCAAATATTCAGCCGGCAAATCATCCCATGATTACTAGATACAAGACAGGGTCCCTCAAACCCACCAATCGAATGAATTTGCTTCACAACAAAAGTACTCAAACTAGCCCAATCACTCCATCCACCTACACTGAAGTCAGCAAACATGTCGAGTGGTGCAAAGCGATGGCTAATGAGTTCCTTGCACTCCAGATACAAGGCACGTGGAGTCTCGTTCCTCGGCCAGCTAATTCATCCATATTGGGATGCAAATGGACATACCGCACCAAACTTCACTCAGACTGCTCCATAGCAAAATATAAAGCTCGGCTCGTGGCGCAAGGAATTCATCAGGAGTACGGCTTGGACTACACAGAAACATTTAGTCTGATTGCCAAATTACCCACGATCTGAATTCTTCTGGCTGTACCACTTCAGAACAATTGGCAAGTACAATAAATGGACGTTGCCAATGCCTTTCTTCATGGTTCGCTATCGGAGACAGTGTACATGCGCCAACCACAAGGCTTTGAGGATACTACCAACCCGGACCATGTATGTCTTCTCAATAAAGCTATCTACGATCTTAAACAAGCCCCGCGACAACGGTATAACACTTTCACTTAGTTTCTTGTCTCCATCGGATTCACACATAGTAAATCTGATCCTTCTTTGCTCATGCTTAATAAAGATAATACAGCTATATATCTACTTGTTTATGTGGACAATATTCTTATTACGAGTAACAACGCTGCTGCGATTAATAGAATTATCAAAGATTTAAATGGACGGTTTGCAATGAAACAGCTGGGAGAGGCAAATTCCTTTCTTGGAATACAAATAACCAAGGAAAAAGATGTGTATTTTCTTTCACAAGCTCTATATGCAAATTCCATCCTGCAGGTTGCTCAACTTACCCATTGTAATCCCGTATCAAATCCGACGTGTACCAAAATGCCGAAAGGGTTTCTGCCTGATCAGATTCTCACCGAACCAGCTATGTACAGGAAACTCATAGGATCATTACAGTATCTTTGCCTCACAAGACCAGATATTGCATATAGTGTCAATCTTATCTCCCAACATATGCTTCAACCAATACCCGAGGATGCATATCTGTTAAAAAGGCTTCTAAGTTACTTAAAAGGTACGATCGACTACGGCATTCCTATATCCAAATCTAATTTATCTCTTACTTCTTTTTCAGATGCCAGCTGGGCGGGCGACCCTATCTAAAGGAAATCAACATCCGAGTACTGTTCGTTCCTCGGTGACACACTAATCTCATGGACAGTCAAGAAGCAAACTACGGTAGCTCGGTCATCCACCAAATCGGAGTATCGGTCGCTTGCAGCACTCACGGCGGACATTGTTTGGCTACGTCTTCTTTTACTAGATTTTGGAATACCTCAAGACAAACCCACAGATATTTTTTATGACAAAACATCAGCGATCGCATAGGAAAACAATCTAGTGTTTCATGCCAGAATGAAACACATTGAGATAGACCACCGGTTCGTTCGAGATCATATTCACCAACAAAATATTTGTATTCTGCCTATTAGTACAATTGATCAGATCGCAGATATTCTAACCAAATCCTTATCAACACCCCTGTTTCATCTACTTCGCAACAAACGGACGGTCTCCAAAGTACCTTCAGTTTGCGGGGGAGTATTAGAGCAATAAATAGAGTCATATTTAGCATATATATGTATCTCTTTATGTAGCCCTTTATGTAACAAGCTATGTCTAACTCTATATATACTAGTCTGTACTATTCTAACAAAGGATAATAAAGAAATATTTCTTCTACAGCTTTTCTTCTTTCTCTCTTCCCTGACTTCGGTTCTCACGATGCTCTCTTCTTGATTCACTGGATAATCAAGTTCTTCAAAAGGAAAATGATCAAAATGATTGGTTGACTGCTCATCTATCTTAACTGTATATCTTAGAACTTTAAAGCATCATATCTTATTTCCATTAGACAAGGTGATGGGATAAATCATTAAGAAACTTGGTGACTTCCCTCTATTAATCTTTTTTGCTAGTAGAGATTTGAATGGGAGCCAGGTAGTAAAGAATTATGTTACTTTATTATGAACACCTTTCATTTCCCATTCTTGCTTCTATTGACTAAATTCCTCACTATGCATTGAGGCCATACATTCTTTTGGAAAAATTGAAATAGTTCTATTTAAAAATAAAATGCAGTTTAAAAACAATATACAAATTACTCAAAATGTTAATGAAAAGATGCAGAGAAAAC
Source organism: Dendrobium catenatum (assembly GCF_001605985.2). Taxonomy (NCBI): domain Eukaryota; kingdom Viridiplantae; phylum Streptophyta; class Magnoliopsida; order Asparagales; family Orchidaceae; genus Dendrobium; species Dendrobium catenatum. Next base: position 2,968,092 of record NW_021318595.1, read on the forward strand.
AATGTCGTTTTATCTCCAAACTGTACAACAAATATAAAAAACAAATTAGACAATCTCCAATTTATAAAATTTCAATAAACTTAGCTATAAGGGCTGAGGATTGTAGCTGGGATCTTTAAGTTTCTTGTTAGAGGTCTCCATAGCTTGCTTACGACAACTATTGGCTGTCCACCATTGCTCTCCCTATGCCATATAGCATTTCCATACCCATGAGTACCATTAGTTTCAAAGAACCATTTCCATTTTTTTAGCTAATGATAGGCACATATATTCTCATGACAAAGTTATAATTAACTTCTAATCTCTTTAGTTAACACCTCTTTGACATAATTATTTTTGGTGCTTTGTTTGTTTGACCGAAAAATAAAATATTTGAAGTCAAATAGTGATGTTTTTCCTTTCTTACAGAATTGATCACATACTATATTTGAACCTAAAATTATAAGTTGCTAATATAGGGATGAGAATGATAGTTTGAAAGAAGTCAACATTTAACGAACTACTAAATTACATATATATATATATATATATATATATATATATAATTTATTAATATATAGCAAAAATTGAACAAAATTATAATATGAAGTGTAAAAAATAAAAGAATATATATATAGTAAATAAGAAAAAAACATAATAATATATTTAACTTGAAGACACAATCAATCATAGAAAGATGCAAAAATACTTTATACCAACCGATAACAAAAAGAAAACATATTCACTTTCTCGTTTCAATTGTTTCAAACTCTCAATACCTTCACAAAAAAAATTTATAGATAACCTAAATTATCATCATCAAATCTATCCACATAAGTTGAGTCTCCAGGTCTCGCTTCACCAAAATATTCAAACTCAAATGTATCTGATAGATCAAGCCCAATTATATCGCCTACCTCTCCTTCATTCTCTAAGTCACCTTCACCAACAAATAAGAAGTATAAAATAATATATTAAATTTGATTTCATTTAAATGATATACTCAAATTTCTTTATCAACTTACAATGTCCTGACTGATTAAATGTTATATTTTGTTCTTCAACAACTAGCATTGTATCCTCTTTGTATATCTCATTTTCCAAATCCTGTAAGTCAAGTTCTGGAGTTGGTTCATCTTCAAGTATCCAAAAATCAACCATTTCAACACAAGTGTAATCCAGAGGGTCATAATGTCTTTTCCTAAGTTGAAACCTTAAAAATAAATAAATAACATTATGTTGAGATTATACATACTATTTAAATTGACACTTGTATATAAATATTAATATAATTTAAGATCCTAACTATTCTTTAAATTCAAATTATATCGAACATATACAAGATCATTGAGTCGTTGATGCTCCAAATAATTCCGTCTATTTGAGTGGATCTGTTAAAAAACACTCTAATTTCTCTCACATCCTGATGAAGATGATGTTTGGCTGAGAATTCTTATAACTACTTTCTGCTAGTTTGGAGCACTTGATCCAAACATCTTCCACCACTCATCCAAATGTTATTCAGTTTGAGGATTTAGTGAATAAGCATATTTTTATTAGTGAATAAGGTAATTTGAATAAACATGTTGAAAGTAAAAAAAGAGAATTACCAAGTTACATTTCTTTCGCCATTGTCAGCGCAATTAATTTTCCAAACCATTCTAAGCCATCATGGAATAATCCGACTTCATTCATTGCAACTGTAGGCTTAGTGCAAACATCTTTGTTTCCAATTAATTCAACTAGACATTGTAAAATTTTTGGTTTTTGACAATAATTCTCTCTATCATATTGGAAATAAGGATTGAGAAAATATGCTTCTGAATGGATGTCTTGCCTTAATTGAGTATCCCATCTTCTTTTAATTATAGTAGTAAAAGGCTTATATGATCTCTTTAAATTTCTAAACATAGCTTTAATAGCCTTCCTCGCCCTGTACATGTCATCATATAGATATCCAAGAGATGATTTTTTCATCAGAGTCAACAATATGCAACAACCTAATCAAAGAGCCCGATATCTTTGAAATAGTAAGACAATTATCTCAAAACCACAAGTCCAAAATAGTTGAAGCAACTTCCTTTCCCTTAGAGGTTTTGGATAGCTTTGAATCAATAAAGAACTTGCTTGTGATTAGTGCTTGTAGGTCATGATGGCGCTCATGCACACTTTTCAAAAGTTATGAAGGTTGTTGCAATACGGGTTGCTCCAGGACGTATGATCTCCTTCCAACCTAGTCTTTTACTAAGCCATGCAAGTATGAATATATGATTATAATATAAAATTATCAACTTTGATGCTTTTGTTGCTATCTCATCTATGGGTGGCATGCTTCTAATATCTTTCAAAATCAAATTCATACAATGTGCAGCACAAGGTGACTAGTAAATATTGTTAAATCTTTCATGTAACAGTTGACCTGCCTTCTTGTAATTAGCAGCATTATGAGTAACTATTTAAAAACCACTCTCTGGACCAACATACTCAACAACCTTAGTAAATAAAGAGCATAAAGCGGAAGCATCCTTTGTGATGTCTGAACCATCAACTGATTTTAAAAAAGAAACACCACGTGGACAATATATCAAAAAATTAATTAGAGTTCAGCTCCTACTATTAGTCCATCCATCTGCCATAAGTGTAAAACATGTTTCCTTCCAATTTTGTCTATAACTATCAATGAGTAGCCTGCATTCTTCCTTACAATCCCTAAATAAGTTTACTCTCATGTTATGATAACTGGGGAGCTTTTAACTAGGACCTATTGCAAAAATGGCATCAACCACTTTCTATGCATATACTGAAGTAAGAACATTGAAAGGAATGCAACAATAAAAAAAATCACCTTGCTAATGCCATATTTGCATGGTGCACTACTTCCTTAGTTGCTAAAGCACTCTTAATTGAAAGTTGGGAACCTCGTGTTGTTCAGGGGTCAAAGAAGATATCCATATCAGAAGGTTTCTTTTTCCTTTACTCTCACGTGCTTGAGAAGATTGTGTTTTTAGTAGAGAACATGAATCTCTCTCTTCATCTATTGCATCATGTTAACATAGTTGCTATTTGCATGCTTTACATTTTTGCAACTTATGTAGTTTTGATGATTCCAAAGATTATTGTTCAAATGTGTAGTTATCTCCTAACATTTTTTAGAAGAATTGTATTTGTTCTTGTGTGTACTAACATTTCAGGAAAAACAAACTCCAGACTACGAAGACTTCAAATTAAATTCAGCATGAGATACTTAAAAATTTGAAGTATGGCACTTTTCTATAAAATCAAATTGAAAGGGGTGATGTAATTTGAGTAATCAAACATACACACCATGAAAGGATCATATAAAAGTTTATACTGATCGTGATGGAATACGATATTCGTTCGTACAGCAGATCAGAACAATGTATCTTAAACAAATCTAGGAAGGACGAATAGGAACTTAGACTCGGAAAATTTTTTCTAAGTCCTATTCATCCAGGATCAAAATAATTTATGTCCAGGAGATTGGTTACTGTAAAATTTTCGTCAGAGGAATTTAAATCTATCGGTCGTTAGCGACTGGTCCTTACTGGAAAAATTGTCATGCCCCCCAGCGAAATAAAAATCGTCCAGGACGATCTGGAGAACTCTGAAAAAATTCCTTCAATCCAGACGAAAATAAATTATCTGTCCGTCGTCATTTGTCCTCTGGAAATTTTTGTCATACGAAGTCAAGATCGTCCGGAACTATCGGTTTTTCCTGTAAAAATTTCGTCCAGACGACATATTCTTCTCGTCCGAAACGATTGAACCGACTTAGAAAGTTTCAGCAGTTTCAGAAACCGACTTGTAATAACCGTTCGTACTGGACCAACTAGTTCGACAGGACAGTCAGAGTGTACGCAAGCATATATCGTCGAGCACATATTCAAATAGGGTCGTTTTCAGATCGTTTAAGTAAACATCGTGTCAGGACGATCCACTGCGATAAGAATTGAAAACTGCAGTTAGTTTTTGGCGGTTTTCTTGTCTTTTCGTAATAAATAGTCCAAATTAGACTGCCACTTTACCACCAATCTTTTTATTCATTTGGATCTTCGTTCCTCTTGAGAGAATAGCCTAAGGATGAAGTAATGAAAGAGAGCATTCAGGAAGTGATTCCCTACGACCACTGGAGCGAGAAAAGGGCTTACTTGGATTTCAAAGGTAAGAATCTCTACTTGTGAATTGAGGATTACTTCACTCTTTCTTTCTTCCTTCTAGATTCTTTGTGAGGAAGATCATGTCAAGGAGACCGGTTCTTTGCTGACACTTGGAAGATGTGAACAGCCGACGGGTTTCGCGCCTCTGCCTCATCACTCTTGGACGAGTGTACAACCGAAGGGTTCTCTGCCCACACTAGGAGATGGAAATGAGGACGACACGGTTTCATGCCCCCACTAGGAAGAGTGTGAAATGACAGCGTTCTTCCAAACTGGGGATTGTTGTTTAAAAAGGCGAACGGTTCCTTGCCAACACTGGGGATTGTGTAAAAAGAATAGACGGTTCTCTGCCGCACACCCGGGAGTGGTGAAAAAGAGTGTGTTGTTACAGGCTTCCTCCGCCTTTCTTGGTGCAAAAGGAGAGTCACTATTGGTATTAGTGCAAATACTCAGAGGGTGCCTTGGGGGAGTGGATATAAGTCTGGTCTTTAGACCGATTAACCACTATAAATCTGCGTGTCCATTTAGCTTTACTGTGTTTTTACGTTTCCACACCCTTTAAAGTTTTAGTTTTTAAGAAATCTGTGGCCTTGAAAAATATTTTTCTAGAGAAACTTAAAAGAACATTTTTATTTCGTTCCAACTTAATTTTAAAAGGGGACTTAAATTTTTCTTTAAAGTATTCATTCACCCACCCCCCCCCCCCCCTCTTGGTAGCCTTGGGACATTCACTTAGGTTTAACAACCTAATTACAAGACTCAACACATCATCCATATGAAATGGTGTACTGTCCAACACTTCCTTTGCTTGTTATTTTTTTCTTAAAATTTCCTTCAAGTTTTTGTGCATTTGATATCTAACATCATGTGGGACATTCTTGCAAGTAGCTATATTCCCCTTTACACGTGCTAAATATTATTTCATTCTATTAATTCTTCCTCCCTTGTATGAAATTCCAAAATGTAAACATTTAAATTGTTTCTTCCCATCAGCTCCTTTAACTTCAGCAAAATGATTCCACGCAATGTCCACTTTCTCACGCACAGTATAAGTTGAACCTGAAGTCTGATTACTAGGTGCTTCCATTCTAATTTGATTTTCTAAATAAAATCACATACAAATAAATTAAAACAATGCAAGGTAGAAAACTACAAATAAGAAAACTATAACAAGAGAAAACTGTGCAACGTAGAAAACTATGCAATTTAACAAATCACAAAGCTAAAACGACACACAATGCATATCTCAAAGACCTAAAATTTTATATCACTTGAACTTCCACCACAGCCTAAAGTCTACAACCTTTAAAAAGTATAGATGAATTCCGCAAAGAAAGCACGTTCATAACCTAGAATAGATTTAAGCTGATTTCAAATGAATTATGCATTTTAACTATACTACTAAGTAAGACAAAAGCATCAAATCATTAAACAAAAACCCAATCATTATGATAATAAAACTGCGCACAATACTGTTCTAATTAAAGAAAAACCCAATCATTATAAAACACCATGACTTCTGAGTGCGCATCACATGCTCTTTTGCTAAACAAAATTATTCAAACATCTGTGAAGAAAAAAGAATGTACGAACCTAATTATCCAAGCATATTTGTGAAGAAAAAAGCATCTGATTTTGCTAAACAAAGTTATTCAATCCAAAATAAGTTGTCTCATGCATAATATTTGTATTGCTTAAATTTACTTCATATAACGTGCTGTAAATCTGGATACTCCCTTATCAGCAAAGAAAATGTTTGACTGATGCTGTAGTGTCTTTCAACCATAATGGGAAGAATTGCAGAGCACATCTTATGATGACCTGCTTTCAAAAGGCCATCTATAAGAATTTTCCATATAATTTCATCATGATTATACTCCCTTTCAAGCAAGTCTAAGAATGCTAACTTTGCACTATCAAAATGTCCTTCATAACATAGTTTAGAAAAAACATACTTGTATAATTTCAGATCTGGTAGATAACCATTATTAAACATAGAACTAATTAATTACAATGCCATTTCATCCATTTTTAAACGAATGCAACAGTTGATAATAGATGTATACGCTTAATGATTTGGTGACAATCCAATTTCAAACAATTACAGGAACAACAGGCGTGCGGCGTGCCATAAATGGGTCACTCCAAAACAAACAGTGAATCACGAAAAAAATTACCCCAAATAGTGAATCACTCCACCTCAAATTCGATTTATTGAGGGTTAGAATCATCATCCGAAAACATTATCGGTAGAATCATCATCAGAATCATGAAAAATTGATGGTAAAGGAAACACGAAAAATTGAAGATAAAGGAGGCTAGAATCATCATCGGAAAACATTGCAGTGGGTAGGCTAACTGTTGACCTCATTAGTCAAGGTCAATTTCCCCGGATTCAATTCTAGCACCTAGGTATTCGTAGCCTAGTGTAGACGTCACCCATAGGATTTCCCTTAGGTGGACACCTAATGACGTAGCGTCTACTCGACCATTTTTGTTCAAACCAAATCAAAATCATTTCATTCTAGATTTAGTTCAACTCCAAACAAAACTCAAATCGATTTGACACAACACGAATTTCATTTAATAAAATTTGCTTCGATTAAATCAAACTAATTCATTATAAGCCAATTTAAATCAAATCGACACGAGTTCAACTTGCCCAAATCAATTCATCTCAAACCCATTAAAATCAAAATTTTTTTTTTTAATGAAATCAGAAGCTTTCTAATAAATTTCTTAATAATAACTTAAACCTTAAACTAATTAAATGAGATTAGGGTCGGTCTAACCATCCCTCATGATCTCTCTAACTCCCTCTCTCATTTTCAGATAATACCCAAAAACCCACAATCGCTCCACTCTCACGTCGCTGCAGTTCTCACAACCCAGGCCGAACGTCCCCCGGCAGTTCGCAAAAAAGGTCTCCTCTCACGCTCTCTGCTGGCACGAACCCCCTCATGCTCTCTGCTCGCACAATCGCTCCACTCTCACAGTTCGCAATCCCTCTCCCTTTCTCCCAGTTCGTAAGAGGGCCGGAGGCCCCAGTTAGCTTCTCCTCTGTTCGCACAACTCAGACAAAAAAAAAATCCCAACCCCTTTACGCTCTCAGTTCGTGAACCCCATCTCCCCATCCATTCGCAAGAAGCTCCTAGGTCCGAACTCCTCTGTTCGCAAGCCCCAGGCGAAAGTCATCTAAACTGAGCCCATTCATCTCTCTACAGATTCGCACAGAACGAGGCTCGGCTCTCATTCACGAACGATCCCTCTCCCTCACTCTAATTCGCATAAGAAGCCCCCTATCCGCCTCTCAACCTGCATACTTCCAGACGAAATTGCTCTCAAATGACACCAAGGCTATTCGCCCCTCCAACCTGTCGCCTGTGAGTTCGCAAACATCAGCATTCCCTGCCGCTAGGAGTCATTCTGGAAGAAGTTTGATGGTGTATAACACGTCTAATATATATATATATATATATATATATATATATATTTATTTATTTATTTATTTATGAAAGAATTGAAGTTTGAAGATGTCGGTATTGTTGCTCTCTTCGGCCTGGAGTTATATGCTTGATTCTGCATTAGGGAGATTGCTAGAAGAAGGATTCATTTTTACAGGTTACTATCTATGATGAAAGCCTTTCATTCATTTTATATTATTTAAGTTCATTATTTATTATGAGGAGCTCATCAAATTTTCTCCATATAACATCAAATTTTACATCAGATTTAAAACCATTTCAAAATTTGGCATATGCAATGGTGTTCTCAATACCTTTAGTAAACTTTTTAAGTGTCTTTGAAAGGAATTTTGTGACTTCTTTGAGGATTTGCTTTCTTGAGACATTTTTGAAGAAAGTTTGCTCGTTATTTTCTATTTGAAATTTTTGTGGGGAAAGTTTATAAAGTTCTTTTAAATTTTATATGTCATTCTCGTTTTAACAATTGAGGTTTTCATGATTATGATTTACCTTATAAGAATGATTATGTGGAAGATAGGAGTTTATTTTTGGCTTGTGTAAAGTGATTGACAACATTCCAGATGTATGTTTTTGAAAAGTGGAAAAGTTTATGCTTTGGTAAAAATAGAAGATGTGCATTTTGGAAAAGTGAAAAGTGGGTGTATACACATATTTGGTGGGTTATGATTGATAGAGTTTTGTGAGGTTTTGCAAACATCAATCTTCTTGTTATAAACTACAAAATGTTGAAGTTTGCCTGTGATGAATTTCTTTATGTTGGAATACTTTTGCAAAAAGTTACGATATTTTTGTTGAACAAGTCATAGTTTAGTCGGAGAAGTTATATGCTTTGTTTCATGTGTGGAAGTAGAATTCGTGGAAGTGAGTATATTTTGAAAAAAGTGTAGTAAAATGTATCTTGAAAAGGTGATTTATATGTGTGAATAAAGTGAAATAAAAAGTGTATGTTGAAAGGTGAGTTATATGATTTGAAAAGTTGTATATTTTTGAAATGTGAAAAAAATCTATACTTTGGTAAAATGGAAGATATGTATTTTGAAAAGTAGATTAAGTGATTTTTAAGAGTGGTTTGTGTTTGACTTGAAATATGAAATATATAAAAGTGAGATGTGTAGATTTTAGAAGTAAAGTATGTACATAATGAAAGTGTATGTTTGTGTTAGAAAATGAAATGTGTAAAGGTGATGATATATTTAAACTTGTGTAAAAGTGGAGATGTATTTTGAATTTTGTGTGTAAAAGTGGAATTTGGGTGGAGTTTGGAAAGGGAGATGTAAAGTAGTTTGTGTTAAAGAATGAGTTAGTTGGAATTTATTAGAAAATGAAAGTGTTAAATGGTTCCAAAAGTGCAATCAATCGAACTTGTACCCAAGCCCGAAGAAAGGTACACCTTTTATTTTCAATAAATTTCAAATATTTTATTATTAATTATTAAACTTGCTTCTAATACATGTTTTCATTTCTTTATTGACATAAACTGCGAGGAACGGTACCGGTCGAGGGAACAAAAGGATAAGGAGCTAATGACGTCAGTCGCCTCTATCCAACCGGGTAGAGGTGCTACAGGCGGAACCACCGGGTCATAGCCCCCGGTGATTGTGAGTATTTCTAAATTTAGAAAACCTTTAGGGACCCCTGAATGTGGTGTGTGTAAACCCTTCCCTTTTAGGTCCATGTAGTAACTTCAATTTTATTAGATTTACTTTTATTTTCTTTTAGATCCTTAAACCCCTTTTACACACGCTCAAAGTCCTAAGGGTTAGTAATAACAAGAATTTCACCCTATACAACAATAGTGACACTTAAGGACAAAAATTAAGTACTGAGTCTTAGAAAACTTAGACTTAGGATGCATGCATATTTTAGGATAGAAATATATAACATAGAAAACTTATTGACACCTCACCTTAGGATTAGTGAATATTTTTAAATTAAAATTCAATCAATTAGAAAACTTTAGCCAATAATTGACCTAGGAAATATCAAAACCACATAACCTATTGCACACACTTAGATTTGTTTGTTAGGACAACCGACTCTAATTTTAGGTTAGGCCGGTGTTTATTTCTTTACTGCTGTGTGACGGGCTTTTTCTCGAGTTTCATTGCATGTTGGTTGTAAAATTGTTGGTGTGTTTGTTTATTTA
>NW_021318595.1:2979061-2985815 GCF_001605985.2 Dendrobium catenatum
GGGAATATAATCCCAAATTTTTAATAAAATGTCAATTTAAACATAAAATTTTCTCCTAAAATGTAAAGCCTAACATAGGGTAGGCTGAGGTTGTCTCTGAGCTTCTCAGAATCCGACATCTCCTACTTTTCTTCCTTTGACCCGCTAATAAATGTTCAACATTGAGCTTTCTCCTTGAAAAATTCCTACTTCTGTTTTTTTTTTGTCTTTTACTTTGTACTCAAAAGGGTATGAAATCACTGCTTTAATCGAGAGTTTTCTTAGGAGTATTCCTCTTAGGATGTAATTAACTATAGGGGCTTGCCTCTATAGGGATTTGAGAACCCCAGACTAAAATAAACCTTGTTTTATTTATATAAAACAAGGGAAGAATCTTTGGGAACGTAGATATTTTTAAAACATTATTTCTAATTTTGAATAGACTTGTAGAATGTTATTATTATCTTTTCAGATAATATAATATTATGCTTGTTATATTCAACTTTAGAAATAATGAATTTTATAAAACTCATTCTCGCTTTTGGATATCTTGAAGAATGTTATATTCGTCTTTTAAGATGATATAATATTTTTCATGCCATATCTAAATAAAAGAATGAATAAACTTTTTTCAAAAAAAAAACGTATTTCTATTTTTAAATATATTCTATAGAATTTCATATTCATCTTTTGAGATGATATGTTATTCTTTGAATTATGTTTGATTATAGAAATAATCAATTTTCAAAACTCTATTTTGATATTGAATCCATTTTAGAATATTGTGTCGGTCTCTCGAGACCGTACTTTACTCTCAATGCAGTATTCAATTACAAAATAGGAGAAATCAAAATCTGCGTGGTGACATGATTTTTCCCTCCACTAACTACCGAATGCAAGAAGTTCATGAAGAACTTGCAGTCGGTCGGAGACGAGACCTTGAGCAAGAGAAGGAAGCTTTAGTTCCACGTTGGCTTCACGAAAGAGGAACGATGACGAGTTGGCGGGGAGCTGTAGAGTCGTGAAAGAGCAGCCCAGACGGAGAGGAACTAAAGAAGCCAAACGAAAAGTGAATAGTAGGGTTTCCGATTTCATTTTGCTTTCGTATCAACGCATCATCTACCGTTGGATTAAAACCAATGGAACAAAACATGTTTCGCCTGAACCGTCCGGTTATCAGAAACCAGAGCCGGTTTTTTGGTTCAACGGTCGAACCGGCGGTTCAAACGTTCCGAGGCAGGTTCGACGCGAAAACGGTTCTAAAGAGAACCGTAACCGGCCAGCCGGTTCGCGGTTCAACCGGTTGAACGTACCGGCTGGTCCAGTCCGGTTTTAAAAGCCTTGCTCAAAACCCTAGCTTTGGGACAAATAAGAGGAATTCAAGATTCCACAAGAAACAACATGTAAATAAAACCAAAAAAAAAAAAAACAAGAAAGACAAAGAAAAAAAATTAACATAGCTATCACAGAGATTTTCCACCAATATCGTCTTTGGAAGCAACAGTAGACGAGGGAAAATCACGAGGAATCAGTGGAGCAATATGTCTTCAGCAGGAACTAGGCTATCTTGAGGGAGAAATTATGAGGAATCGATGCAGCAATATGTTTTTAAAAGGAATAAAATATCTTGAACGATGCGGCATACAAACGCAATCGATCCCAGAAAGAAGCAGGTGCAAAGTTTTTGGCGTCGCAAGGATGAAACCGTAAGCCAAGTGCGGGCATTCGATCAGCAGGAAGAGGAATGGTGTCGAGGGGAAGAAACCGCGAACCAAGTCCGACATTCGATCAGGAGGAAGACGAAAGGTTTAGCGAGCCAAGTGCGGGAATACCGACGCATTCGATCAAGAGGAAGAGGAAGAAATTCTTGCCGAGGATCGTTCCCGGCAGCGTGCGCTCTATGGTGGAAGAAACCGCGCATGTACCTAGCCGGGGAGGTGGAATAAGCGCGAAGTATTTAATGCCAACTTACATTTAAGACAATTAATTAAAAATGTCTTAATAATAAAGTTGCAAAAAAAAAAATGTAGGGTATTTACTATGTGACATCTCCATACATTTATCATGTTGATTTTTTTAGCATATATCAGTTTTGTGAATCTATGATAAATACTAGTCAAATTGTAGAAATTCTACTCGGAAATACTTGGCCAAGTTGATTTACTAAAAATTTGATTGTATTATGACTTGCTCGAGATTGTAAAGCCAAGCTAGGTCAAAATGAATTGTATAAATATACATATATTGAGCATAGTTTTTTTGTCAATCTTTGAGGAGGAGCAAGTCAAAAAATATGCAAGTCTCAATTATTTTTGCAGTTACTCAAGAGGAGGACGAAATCAAAATTATAATAATACAACCTTTTTTTGGGACAATTTGGACTCGAAGTTTTAAATCATCAATACTTTAGACAAAAACCTATATATAAGATTGAATTTTATTTCACTGTAGACCATTTTATTCGAATGATTGCGCTGTCTCGTCTCACTAATAGATTTTAATGATTAATGAAAGAATAAATTAAATGTTCAATCATTATTTTATTTTATTGTATTTTTACTTTTGAAGAAGAGAAAGTTTGGGGAGATACTTGTATGGGCTAAATTTAATTCCCTTCAACAGAAGTTCATTTTTCATTTTAGGGAGAAAGTGTCTCATGAGTCGTACAATCAAGTTATAGGTAATCAAATAAATATCAAACTCAACATAATTTCAAAACTCTCCCTATATAAAAGAAAATTCAATGATACTTTATAATTCACTCTGACGACCCATTCTTAAAAATCGTTAAAAATCGGCAATATTTCAAGTAGACATTATTTTGAATTATTACGTTAGAATAGCAAGCACCCATTTATTAAGAATTTCAGCAAACAAGATGCTTATGATTGACTACACAAGCACTGCAAAGACTACATATACTTTAGAATACATGGATTTCAAGTGAAGTAAAACCAGAATGTTTTTATTAAAACTTTTAGTGTCAACTTGCTATTTAGTCGAAGGCCCACGAGTGTTCCTGTCTTATCTCTTCCTCTTGTTCAGGCGTGAGATCATTTTCAATGTTGAATGTCAGACGAATTTCCTCTGGGGTTTTCCCTCTGATCAAATCCGCTACTTTTCGGCAAACCAAATATAGCAAGTCTTTCACGTTCAAATAATTTGCTGCCTAACAAAACAATATTTAAAAAAGAATAAAAATCTATATTAAATATATAAAGGATGACATAAGAAAAGCATGAGAACTTGGTATATTACCATGAGGAGATCGTAAAGGGTGTTCACGTCAACATCGACAAATTCGTTATCAAACTCCTCAAGATCATCCTCAAGATCATCCATATTGAGGTGTCTCTTGCAATATTGGAATACATAAGAGAGCACCGTGGAAGTTACATTGGATATGGGAATGACATTTCTTGCAAGGTTATCTTCAATTATGTGACGGAGGGTCTCAGACATCATGGCCACCTCCTCTTCCACTACTACTCTCTTCCCATCAGAGCCCTTCAGTTTTATCTTCTTCGACATCTTGTTAGGTATCCTTATTCAAGTATAATAGAGTTGCTTCTACAGTTAGAGAACTTGGAGTATAGTGCCCAACGCCTGTTCTTATTTATACCAAGAGTCCAATTGGTTATAGCTTAGAACTATTATTTTTATTATATTAATTGTAGATATCTCACGTATAATTATACTTTAAGTAACTGCCATATTTATTTTTTGAATATTTATTGGAATAAGGAGAGAATGGAGAGGATAAACCACAAAAGATTTTGTGGTTAAATTTTTTGTCATCCCTCTTTGGAAAAAGAATAAATCCTAATAATTACTTTTAAATAATTGATATTATTTTTAATTGCCGTGCTTTTAATTGAAGATGTTGATGGCATAATATAATTTTGATAAAAGAAATGATATATGCTTCATATTTGAATTATAAAATTAAAGATAAGTTTTTTCCAAATTTAGGCAGTCATAACTGTAATCAATTATTTCCATATCGATGTAACAACATAGAAATTTTAAAAATAGAAAAATATCCATATTTTTATTATTATTATTATATTATTTACTTAAAGAGATGATAAGAATAATGGGCGAATTTTTTTAAAATATTTGCTTCATGATGAAATCCTTGTATCATGATAACTGCAGTAAAAATAAACATAAAAAAACAACTAAACTAATAAATTGATTTGTACAGAAAAGATATTTGACTTTTATTTCTTCCTCAACCTTCTTATTAGCAGCACAATTCCTGTGGTACAATAAATTTTCCCCTCGCATCATTCCTCCTCAACCCTTTATCATATTACTCCCCAAATTCTTAGAATTCCATTAAAATTTTAAATTTTATTTCAAATTTAGAAGATAATTGCAGATTATAATTGTTAGAATATAACTCAATGTTGAAAAGTGGTCATTGTGGTAGACAACGATAATGTTTAATGGGCGATGATATATGTAAAGTATTTTTTGTTTGATTGATATTTTTTGATCAATTATATGGAAAACTAATATCTTAATATAAATATATTTATAAACCTAGAATATGGAAACTAAATTAATATTATTTCTTGTAAGAAATCATAGCAACTGTATTAAAAATTACATTTGTGACCGCAGTTCATTTTTATAATACCAAGAATTTAATGCTTTGGAGAATATTTTGAAAGAGTTTTTTTTGGACAAATAAAGCCAGATTGAATTCCATAGAAATTACAAAAACATCCATGGAAATGGTACCAGAAATATTTAATGATAAATTTGATAAGTTATATTTATAAATAATATGTAAATGAATTTAATTTAACCGAATTAAACATTTTGAAAAAAGAACTATACACTGTCATATACTTTATCATGTATTTAGCAAATACCTTTTGGAATTTAGCAATAAGAACATGTCGTCATTACAAGAAGATTGATGGTTGTTACTAGTAAGAGAGAGAGAGAGTCCTGGTTTCTAGTGAGAGATTTTTTTTTAAGTTCCATTAGAGTACTATTTGCAGGTGGTTCAACGTCGTCCTTTGGGAGATTCGCTATGGCGGCGATTGATCAAAGGCCATCGCCGGCGGTCATTTCTTCCTTTCAAGCTGATGGAATTGTTCCATCGCCGGCGGTCATTTCCTTTCAAACTATTCGGTCCTCGTTTGGTTTGTGCTTCACTATTGTTTTTTAATTGGTGTTGTGTGTTCGTACAATTTCATCTGGGTTATGTCTCTCTCCCTGCTGGTTGGGTTTTTTGCTATTTGTGGTTTCTCTTGCTTTGTCTTTGTGCAATTTATTTTTCTTTTTTGCAGAGATTGGTACTATTCATGGCTAATACTCTTCAAGATATCTCTTTTTAGGTGATGGATCCTAGCATCCCTAGTTCTAGGTTTTTTCGTATTCGATCAATTTTGTAATTAGGCGGTATCTTAGACTCTTTAGGTTATTTTCTCTCTTTTTGGCATATAAAGGATTAGTTAGGATTAGCTTTACTTAACCTGTACCTGCAGTACATTATTTTCTTATTTCTCTATTTAACCATTGTATCTGTTACAAGATTTGAACATAATTTTCCCTCTTTAATATTTCCTTCATCCCGCTCTGTCTTCTTCCTTGGCCTCAATCCTTCTCCTCTTTCATGGTATCAGTGAGCCAATCATGGGGGATCAAGAATCGTCTTCTACCCTCCCACCCGCTTCCTCCACACTCGTTTCTACACAACGCCAAGAGCTTGTTCTTCCGGCGACATTGAAATTCATTATCTCGAACATCAAGAATCTGATCCCGAATCCTCTCACCGCTGACAACTACGCCATCTGGCGTACTCAGATCTTTCAGCACTTGTCTTCTAAAGGTTACGCCGACCATCTTACAGGCAAAGCGCTTCCGCCTACCGACACGACCTCTGTCGATCATGCCAACTGGCGGCTCATCGACAACAACCTGATTTCCGCTCTCTTTTCGTCGATCTCACCGGCCATCCTTCCCTACGTCATTACCTCTGCCACGGCTCATGAAGTCTGGACCGTTCTTGAACGTCAGCTGCAGTCCTCCAGTCGCTCCCGCATCATTCAACTCAAGAACGAGTTGCATCACATCCAGATGAACAATCTTACGATGCAGCAGTACTTGGCTCAGGTCAAGACCATCGTAGATAATATTGCGGCATCTGGCACCAAGGTTGATCCAGAAGACATCGTTCTGTACATACTAAATGGACTCCCGCCCTCATACAATTCGTTCAAAACTTACATACGGTCTTCTTCCCTTCCGGCCGATTTGGACGCTCTTTACTCTCTCCTCATTACAGAGGAAATCCATATCAATCAGGACATCAAGAAAGACCAGCTTTCTACTACTGTTGCGTATCATGTTACCTCCACTAATCAGTCCAGAAACAAGAACAATAGGCGTTTCAACAAATCTCGGAACAACGGCTCCCGTCCGACGACTACAGTGGATCCAGCTCTCCCACCCAGCAGCAACACCAGCACTCGACCGATCTGCCAAATCTGCAACAAGATCGGTCATATTGCCTCTAACTGTTGGCATCGCGAAGAAGGCCTTGCCGTAGTTCTGTATTGAACAGGTACCGCTAGCCATTTGCAAACAAGACGACTCAGACCCGTTGTTAAGTGTGGGAAATTGAAGCACCTGCCGAGGCATCCGACTGTCATTATAGACGACGCTCCAGAGTCGAGTGACCCAAATTGATGTGTATTCGAGGAGTGTAGCAGCTGAGCAAGAGAGTTCTGGGGGTTGGACTGAGGCGGTATAGGAA
>NW_021318595.1:2986668-3025820 GCF_001605985.2 Dendrobium catenatum
AGATAACCTCTCCTCCTCAAATGCTCTCCACTCTGTCAACACCACCTAATCCTCCTATCCCCAATTTGACAGAACAGAATTCTGCTGCCGAAACTATTACCATTCCTCCCTCTCATCCGATGCAGACACGCTCGAAATCTGGCATCACTAAACCTCGACAGATCTTCTCTTTACACAGCAAAAGTGTCAACACCTCTACTCCGACCACCTATACTCAAGCAAGCAAAATACAGCACTGGCAGGATGCCATGGCCAAAGAATTTAAAGCTTTAACAAAACAGCAAACCTGGACTCTTGTTCCCAGGCCACCGAACAAACGTGTGCTCGGGTGTAAATGGACCTTCAAAACGAAGCTCAATCCCTCTGGCACGGTCGATCGCTATAAGGCAAGACTCGTGGCTCTTGGCTACGAACAAATACTCGGAGACAACTACACTGATACATTTAGTCCTGTAGCTCAGATGACAACTATTCGAATGCTTCTCATACTTGCCATCAACCGCGCCTGGCCAATTCATCAGCTGGATGTATCCAACACGTTCCTTCACGGTGATCTTCCTGACGACATCTATATGACTCAGCTGCGGGGATTCGAAGACTCCACTCAACCGAATGTTGTATGCAAATTACGCAAATCCTTATATGGCCTCAAACAGGCACCCAGGCAATGGTTCCAGAAAATCACAGACTTTCTTTGCACGCGCGGTTTCGGGTTTAGCCGCTCTGATCCATCTTTGCTCATTTACAATAACAATCAAATCTTTATTTGTGTACTTCTTTATGTCGATGACATTCTTATTACAGGAAATCAACCGGAGCACATCAACAAACTACTCGGCGACCTACACACTCACTTCGCTCTCAAACAGCTCGGTGAAATCAATCTGTTTTTAGGCATTCAAATTAATCGAACTAACTCTGGATTTTTTCTTACTCAGGCACATTATGCTTCTAAACTACTACAAGAAACTGGTTTCATGGATTGCAAACCATGTTCCACTCTAGCTACTCCGGCAGGACGACATCCGTAGCAGCTTGATGAACCCTTCCACAATCCGACGGAGTACAGACGAATTGCCGGCTCTCTTCAGTACCTAACAATCACCCGACCTGACATAGCATACGCAACCAATCAAGTATGCCAACACATGCAGAATCCTACCAATGCCGACTTCTCACAACTCAAACGCATTCTGCGTTACATCAAAGGAACTCAGTCGCACGGCCTTCCAATTGTCGCCGGAGACACCACTCTCCAGACCTATGCGGATGCAGACTGGGCGGCAGACATCTCCGACCGCAAATCCATCTCCGGCCACTGTACTTTCATGGGTTCGAATCTTATCTCCTGGTCGGTTAAGAAACAGGTGACCGTCGCAAAATCTTCAACTGAAGCAGAATATAGAGCATTGTCGGCTGCCACTTCGGAGGTCATTTGGCTCAGGCGTCTTGCATCAGAACTCCAGCTCTTTCAGTCCTCTCCCACCGTCCTTCACTGTGACAACATTTCTGCAATCGCCATCGCCAAGAATCCGGTATTCCATGCTCGAACGAAACACATCGAGATAGATTACCAATTCATACGACAGCACATCGCGGATCGCAGCATTCAAATTCAACACATTTCTTCTCAGGCTCAGATCGCCGACATCCTCACAAAGCCATTTGGACAAACACGCTTCGAGCTACTACGTTCCAAATTAACTGTTCATTCACCGAACACTTAATTTGAGGGACGATATAAAGGATTAGTTAGGATTAGCTTTACTTAACATGTACCTGCAGTACATTATTTTCTTATTTCTCTATTTAACCATTGTATCTGTTACAAGATTTGAACATAATTTTCCCTCTTTAATATTTCCTTCATCCCGCTCTGTCTTCTTCCTTGGCCTCAATCCTTCTCCTCTTTCAATAATAGTTTAGATTTTCTAAAACCTTTTGTGGGAGCTACCCTAATAATTAACGACGTTTCTGTTTCATCTAAGCCTAGTGGTGTCGCTAGATTGGATTTGTATGATGGAACAGGGGGAGAATGTGATTGTTGATGTTCCAAAAGATACCTATAAAGCTTATGTTATCTCTAATAAATTCAAAATTAACAACTTCCAACATGAAGTTCATTCAGATAAAGAAGCCTCAACATCTGCTAGTCCGATATTAAAGGTGAATAGGTTTTCTAACTCGATGAATGGAATACAGAGCCTTATGCAAGAAGAAGTCAAGGTGGGTTCTATTCCAGGAGATGGCATTGAATCAAATAAAAAGGGTTTTGAACATAAGAATGTTTGTGTTGATGTCTTGGAAATCTCTACTCGACAAGAAACCATAACTCATCCAGAGAATTCATTTCCTAATGTGTGGAAAAAGCCTCCAAATATTAAAGTGGTCTCTTCGGATATTAATCTTGAGATGTCCGATGATAGAGTAGCTATCAAATTAGACCATTGAAAATCAAAAATCAAACATTCACAAACTCTGGAATTTAGTAGTTATCAAGGTGTTTGGCAATTCTATTTCTTTTTCTCTTTTTATTTCAGAATTAAGGAATTAATGGAGTAAGTTCGGTTCTTTTCATTTAACTAGTTTTTGGTTGGAGTGGGTTCTTTGCTCTTCTCAATCTTTATAAGCCAAGGAATCAGTTTAGGGTAGGTCCTTGGTTTGTTGGTAATCATATCATTAGCATTGATAATTGGAATCCATAATTCTCACCATTAACAATGAAGGGTTTATTTTTGCCAACCTGGATCCATTTGCCACATCTTCCATTAAATTGATGGGATGAGAATAGCATTATTTGGATTGCTTCTATGGTTAGAAGGCTTCCATATTTGGATGGTAATATGTTTAATTCGGAAGCAGGGAATTTGCTAGGATTTGTGTCCGTATTAAATTGGATGCTCAAATTCCTTAAGGAATATCGATTGATGGCTCTAATGGAAGGTTCTTCAAGAAAATTGAATATGAAAAGATCTCTTCTTTCTTTTAATTGTGGAAGAATTGATCATAATCATCCTAACTGCAAGAAGAGTAATGAGGATCATATTAAAGCACATACATATTCAATTCCAGGTAATCAAAATATTTATTATGAGGGTCTAAATAATTTCCTTTTTTAAGTTTTGAAAAACCATGAGGTAGTTGAAATAGATGTTAACAAGAATAACAATGAAGCCAATTCAGACAGTTTGTGGTTTCATGTTAGCTACAGGAAGAAGAATTTTAAATTTATTATTATATTTAAAACATCTTATCATTAGAAGAAATCAGAATTTAATTCATGTGTTTCAGAAATTTAATATTTTTAAAATCATGTTGAAATTCTTGTTGTTTCATGAGAAGAACAAAGAATGAAGGAAGAATTCGACAAAGTGGATGATGGTGTTACTACTGCAGAAGTAAATCTTAGAAACATTTTTGCTGAGGAATATGATATGGCAAAAGAAAATTACGCTAAGCCTAGAGTTGTTGTTGTTAAAAGTTTAGTTGAAGAATCTGGTGTTGTTAAGTAGAATCTTGTATCACAAAATGTTGTTAAAACTACTACTATAAGTTTTAAAATGGATGAAGTTGCTAATAGTGAAGATAATGTTTAACTGAAAATAATGTAATCTTGCCAGAGCAATTGATAAAAGGCTTTTTAGGAGATAAGGTGGTTGTTGACTCTGGTGGATCAAATGGAACACACTTAGATATAATTCTACCTATGCTTGGTCAGAAGGTACAAATCTCAACTTCTTTTTTTCTGACAATGGTTTTAACAGTGATGTAAAAGGTTATAATGAGGAAGTTTGTCCAGGTTTTGAAGAAGTGGAAAAGGATACTCATAAATATATTCAACATAAGACTAATCCATCTAAATAATTAAAATTGGGTCCTATTGAGGGCAGCCATAGAACAAGAAAATGTGAAGGAGGTAGAGAAAGTGATGGAGCCTCATCCCCATTTTATCTTTCATGTCTTCCATGGTATTTTTTAATTGTAGGGGAGTTAATAAAAAGGAAGCTTCCCATTATTTAAGAAGATTGGTTTTAGAAAAGGATGTTTTCTTTGTTGGTTTGTTGGAAACTAAATTAGAAACTTTAGACAAAATTGAAGTTCGAAGAATTATTGGTGATGATTGGGATTTTTTTTCATTGTGCTGCTACTAGAACTTCAGGTGGTATTCTTGCTCTTTAGAAAAATAAAAATTTATCATTTTCCATTTTAAATTCTTCCAATGAATGTGTCATTAAAAATTTAATCTCATAGAAAGGCATTTCTTTGACGGTCTCCATTGTATATGGGAATAAAGATCCATATGAAAGAAGAAATTATGGAAAATAATAGAAGAATATACCTCTATTGATAACTCTTGTATAATAGCAGGTGATTTCAATTAATTATTATCTAAACATGAGAAAAAAGATGGCAAATGGTTCTTGTTTTCCCAAGGACCCCAAGAGAAGAAAAAAATCATTACCAAGAATGATTTTCATGATATTGGCATTGTGGGTCCTAAATATACCTAGTGCAATAGTAAGGATGGCCTTGCTCGCATATGGGAAAGACTAGATTGAGTTTGTTTGAACTTGAAAGTCTTGATGAATGTTATTTTTGTGGTGGTAAAAAGTTACCAAGAGTAGTATCAGATCATTATCCATTGCTGCTCAATTTGAGCAATTCTATTTCTACCAACCATAAAGAGATCAGATTTGAGAATATTTGGTGTTCTTATGAAGATTATAGAGGTATATATATATATTTTTTTAAGATTATAGAGGTATTATTACTAAAGCATAGAGAAAAAGGGATTATGGTTATGATACTGATATTCCTTAAGGGAAGGTTAATAGATCCCTTAAATGTTTGTATCCTTGGAGCAAAAAATAAGTTAAAGGAGCTGACAAATTTTAGATCAACATTACAAAGTGAAAGTTTACAATTCCAAGATGAGGAGACTAATTTGAAGGTGCTAAGTCCAGAAAAACTATTGGTACTTAGGAAAAAAATTCTTGTACTAAACATTACTCTTGCTAGACTTGTTACTTGGTGGTGTCATCATTCTAAAACCCAATGGATGGAAGAAGGACATCAAAACTCTCATTTTTTTTCATGCTTATGCTATAGCAAGAAGAAATGGAAACATTATTAATCAAATATCTTATCATAATGACATTATTGAGATAGATTCTGAGGTAAATCTATTAGCATTTGAGAAGTTTTCATGAACAAGTTGAAAAGGTGAAATTTAGAGCTAAATAAATGTCCTCCCTCTAAAATCAAAGATCATTTAAATGAAGATATGAAGAAAGCATTAATATCAAATTATTCCAAGAAGAAATTTATTCTATTGTTTTGTAGATGAGCAACAGCAAGACTCCAAGTTCTAGTAGTGCTAATACATGTTTCTTTAAATAATTTTGGAGTATTGTGAAGAATGAAACATGGAATGCAATTGATAACTTCTTTATTTCAAGCATTATGCCTTAGTATTGGAAGGAAAAAAAGGAAGTTATTATTTTGAAAGTAATGCCTCATAATTCTCCAAGTTACATCCAATCATCTTATGCTACATTATCTACAAAATGTATGTTGGTATGATTCTAAATAAATTGAATGTTGCAACTCGAGCTTATGAATTTATATTTTTTATGATAACAAATATTATGGCTCACTTTCTATTATCTACTTATATTTGTAATATATGTTTGTATGTGTGTATACTAACATTTCAGGAATATCATGCAACATCAAATAAAGAATCAAAGCTCAAGATTGGGTTGAATAATGTTATGTTGTAAAAGGGTCTGTAATATTCATTGATATAATTTTGATTTCTTGACTTAAGTCTTGTAAGGGTGTATGCTTGCTTGGTGACCATGCACACATTCATACAAGAGAGTGAGATCTAGTCAAATACAGAAGATCAAATTTTCAAGTAATCTTACTAGACGATTTTGGATAATACAGGACGATCCTTTATAATCTTGGAAAATAGCTGCCAATGCTAATTTAGGCAAGATTTTAAGATTTAATTTTTATCCTAATCATCCTGGACGATCTGGATCGTATAGTACGATCAATACAAATCATGCCTAAATTGATCCTGTGATTAGGGGATTAATTATGATTAAATTTTTCAATCTGATCATCCTGGGTGATCTGTAAATCATACAAGATGATGTTTGCCGACAAACTTGATTATCCTAAATCGACCAAGCCGAAATATCATAATTTTTCTTCTAATCGTCCTGGACGATCAACAATATCGTCCTGGATGATTTGTACATTTTTGTACTAATCGGCCTAGGATTTCCAAATATCGTCCAGAACTATCAAGTCAAATTCTGCACATCATACTGGACGATCCTACGATCGTCTAAGATGATTCTAGGTGCCAAAATTGAGTTTTTTGGGTTTTCAGAAGCCATCTTTTTAAGCGCATCATACGGGACGATTATGCGATCATCCTGGATGATATTTAGCGCCAAAATTGAGTTTTTAGGGTTTTCTGAAGCCCTCTTTTTAAGCATATCGTATGGGACGATCCGACGATCATCCTAGATGATAATGTCGGTTTGGTGCATTTAAGAGCCTTTTTGGAGCTCATCTATTTTAGCTTTATGAAGGCACTTGATATGTGTCTTTGGCTGCCATTGAAGCTTCGTTCTTCTGGAGGAAACTTGAAGAGAGAGCTTGAAAGGGAGAGAGGAAAGGGTGGACTTTGAGAGAGGGAGAAGATCCTTTGAGGGGATTTCAAGGGAGTGTGGAGGGGGTTCCATACAGTTGCTCCAGCGAGCTTGCACCTTAGTACCATCAGATTCAAGGCTCATCTTGAGAGAAGTTTTGGGAAGAAGAAGATCTCTTTGGTGTCAAAGGGACCTACTGCTCCGCTGCACCGAGGAAGGTGGAAGTGATGTTGTAAGGGCTTCTCCACCTAGCTATGGGGGCTAAATGAGAGACATTGATTTTAGTGTAATTCTCGGAGGGTGCCTTTAAGGAGTGGACGTAGGTCAAGGTTTGACCGAATCACTATAAATCTGGTGTGTTCTTTGCTTTATTATTTATGTATTTAATTCCGCACTTTTATTTTCTTTGTGGTGAATTTTAGTTTTGGATGTGATTTTGTTTTTGATTAAAAGATTTTTAAAATATCAATTCACCCTCCCTCTTGGTTAGCCTCTGGACTAATTCTTAAGGGCTTAACATTCCTAACGAACTTTCAAGTGGTATCAGAGCAGGATTCATAAAATGAAGTTTGAAAATTTTTTGAATTTTGATTCATGGCTAACTTTTGTATTTATAATATTGTAGAAGGTTATTCAATCACTCGACCACCTTTGTTTGAAATATTACATTTGATTTTTGAAAAATTTGCATGTTTACTTTCTTGTAGTCAATTGATTTCTGAATGTGTCAAATGATTTTAACTGATTATTCTATACGGTTACGTTGTATAGATAGAATTAAAATTGATATTTCTTTTAATCAATGGAGTAGAGAACAAATCAATGCTCAATTGAATGCTAAATCATTAAACTATTTTTTCGGTGCTTTAAATTCTAATGATTTTATGTTTGTATCCATGTGCTCTATTGGCAACAAAATTTGAGATAAATTACACACTATAAACAAAGGCACTAGTGAAATCAAGCAATTCAGATTAAATATTTTAATGCATGATTATGAATTATTTTGCATGAAACCTTATGAGTCGATCTTAGACATATATACCAGGTTTATTTAAATTGTGACATCATTGCATGCTTTAGATAAAGAATTTTCAAACTTTGAAAAAGTTAATAAAATTATATATTGTTTACTTGATAAGTTTGATGCCAAAGTTATTTCTATTTATGAATCAAACAAATTGAATGAATATTCTATTGATAATTTGATTGGCTCACTCATTACCTACGAGCAAAGTTTGGGTCAAAACTTTTATAGGCATGTGAGATGATAGTGCTAAATGTTGAAGACTCAGAGAAAAGTGGCTTAGTTGGTGATGAAAGCAATGACTTATCAAGCAAATTAAAAAGCTCACCAAAGCATAAGCATCAACAAAAGTGGAATAAAGGTAAAAATGATAAGAATGTTAAAATTTCTTCTAACATTGTTTTCTTTGGATGTAGGAAGCCTGGACACATGAAAAATTAGTGCCCTAATTTGAGAACTCTTCCTACGAAAGAAAAGGGAAAAGCTAAGCAAATTATAAAAATGATAAATAATGAAAAGCAAAAAATCTTCTGGGCAGACCTAGCTTATGAATCATTAGACCGGGAGCAAGATAATGTTTAAACCCCTATTTGTGTGCTTATTTTTCTATATATGCTTGTGTTATTTATTTTTGTGTATTTTTTGTGTTTGTCTTTGGATTTATTTTTCATTCTTTGTTTCCTTTCTTTTCTTTGTTGTTAAATTTTTAATTTGTCTTTACTTTTCTTTTTGTGAAGTTCTCTCTTATCAACACACATGTTGACCTTTCTAAAAATGAAAAACCTACCTCTTATTTTTCTTGAGTTCTTATGTAAGTTGTGATTGACTTCTCTAAAAATAATCAAAGGAAGGAAACTCATGATTTTGTCTCTATATCTCTTTTCTTAAAGAGGTTATTTTACTTTTGATTCAAAATCTTCATCATATTATAAATTGGATTTTGAAACTGATCCTTTTCATCTCCCTATATATTATTTGTCGCATAGAGATCTTTTGCAAGTTGTTGAATCTACCTTATAATTTTCTTAATCAAGTAATTTGATTTCTTAATAGAATGGGTTTATTTTTGTTTTTAAAAAATTTTAGAAAGATAGCATATTTGATTAATTAAAAAGTGGCCAATGACATCAAATCAAAAGATACGCAATGATGCAAAATTGAGAAAAATACACAAAGTATATCAAATAGAAAAAGATGTGCAAAGTGCACCAAAAAATTGACAAGAGGCATAAAATGAGCAAACATAAAGTAATGCTTACCTTTCTTGTACTTCTTAAAGCTTAAGAAAACCCTTGATATTTTTGATACTTGAGCTTGAAAATCATGATTCCTAATTCATCAATTTTTGCATTAATTTTCTATTTGATATATTTTATGAAAAGAGTTTTGAAAAAAATAGTTTTTTTTTTCTATTTGTTCCTTTATTTAAATATTGGAATAAAAAGTTTTTAAGCCTTTAAAAGAACCTGAGCTTGGATTAATGATTTCTAAATTTCTAACCTTTTTTAGATTATGCATTATCAATCCATTCCTTACTAAGTTTTTGAATAAAATCAAAGAGGTAACGTTCTCATTTTAAGAATACTTGATTTTTTTCCTAGATTAGGAATCGTTTTGTTTTTTATTTGTTTGTTCCTCTTTTTGATAATGTCAAAGGGGGAGAACGTAATATTGTATTTGTATTTATTTTCTATTTTATAAAATATAAAAATAACAAAAATTTTGCCTTTCCCTATTTTTAAATTTTTATTCTAGTGAGGGGGAGATTAGGAGAAAATATTTTTAATTTTGTAAATTCAATCAGTAATATTTGTCATCATCAAAAAGGGGGAGATTATTGCAACTCAAGCTTATGATTTTATATTTTTGATGATAACAAATATTATGATCCACTTTCTGTTGTCTACTTGTATTTGTAATATATGTTTGTTTGTGTGTATACTTATATTTCAGGAATACCATGCAACATCAAACAAAGAATCAGAGCTAAAGATTGGGTTGAATAATGTTATGTTGTAAAAGGGTCTATAATATTCTTTGATATAATTTTGAATTCTTGAGTCAAGTCTTATAAGGGTGTATGCTTGCTTGGTGACCATGCACAAATACACTCAAGAGAGTGAGATCTAGTCAAATCCAAAAGATCAGGTTTTGAACTAATCGTACTGGACGACTTTGGATTATCTAGGACGATCCTTTATGACCATGGAAAATTGTCGCCAATACTAATTTTGGCAAGATTTAAGATTTAATTTTTGTTCTAATTGTCTAGGATAATCTGGATCGTCCAGGACGATCAATACAAATCATGCCTAAATTTATCCTCTGATTAGGGTTTTAGTTATGGTTAAATTTTTCAATCCGATCGTCTTGGACAATCTGTATATCGTATTGGCGATGTTAGTCGACATACTTAATTTTTCTAAATCGTCCAAGCTGAAATATCATAATTTTTATTCTAATCATCTTAGATGATGCACAATATCATCCTGGATGATCTGTACATTTTTGTACTAATCGGCCTGGACTATCCAAATATCATCTAGGACTATCAGGTCAAATTCTGCACATTGTACTGGAAAATCCTACGATCATCCAGGACAATTCTTGGCGC
Organism: Dendrobium catenatum; assembly: GCF_001605985.2. Lineage (NCBI taxonomy): Eukaryota > Viridiplantae > Streptophyta > Magnoliopsida > Asparagales > Orchidaceae > Dendrobium > Dendrobium catenatum. The sequence continues at coordinate 2,996,981 of NW_021318595.1, forward strand.
CAAAATTGAGTTTTTAGGGTTTTTTTAAGCCCTCTTTTTAAGCGCATCACACGGGATGATCATGCGATCGTCCTGGATGATATTTGGTGCCGAAATTGAGTTTTTAGGGTTTTCTAAAGCCCTCTTTTTAAGCATATCGTATGGGTTGATCCGGTGATCATCCTGGATGATAATGCCAATTTGGTGCATTTAAGAGCCTTTTTGGAGCTCCTCTATTTAAGCTTTGTTAAGGCACTTGATATGTGTCTTTGGTAGCCATTGAAGATTCATTCTTCTGGAGGAAACTTAAAGAGAGAGCTTGAATGGGAGAGAGGAAAGGGTGGAGTTTGAGAGAAGGAGAAGATCCTTGGAGGGGGTTTAAAGGGATTGTGGAGGGGCTTCCACATGGTTGCTCTGGCGAGCTTTCACCTTAGTACAATCGGATTCAAGGCTCATCTTGAGAGGAGTTTTGGGAAGAAGAAGATCTCTTTGGTATCAAAGGGCCCAGCTACTCCGCCTCATCGGGGAAGGTGAAAGTGATGTTGTAAGGGATTATCCCCCTAGCTGTGGGAGCTAAAGGAGAGGCACTAAGTTTAGTGCAATAATCGGAGGGTGCCTCCGAGGAGTGGACGTAGATCAAGGTTTAACCGAACCACTATAAATCTGGTTCTATCTTTCCTTTATTATTTTCGCATTTAATTTCCGCACTTTGATTTTCTTTGTGGTGAATTTTGGTTATGGATGTGATTGTATTTTTGATTAATAGATTTTTAAAATATTAATTCACCCTCTCTCTTGGTTAGCCTCGGGACTAGTTCATAAGGGCTTAACATCCCTAATGAACTTTCATTGAAGTCTTGTATTCCTATTATTATAACTTAAGTTGAAGGTGCTTTTTTTATTGGTAGAAACATTTCTGAGAACTTCTTCGTGGCTTATGACATATTTAATAGAATCAGATTTTCCATAGATAAATTGGGTTTCATGCTTTAAAATTAAACATGAAGCAAGCTTATAATAGTATGAATTGAAAAACATTAAATCAAATATTGAAATGTAATGGGTTTCCTGGTTAAATTTATAAACTAGATAATGTAATGTGTTTTCCATCCTAAATTTTCCATTAACATTAATGGGAGAAAGGTAATTGGGTTCAAGTTGAATGTGGGTTTGACAAGACTATCCACTATCTCCACGTATTTTTATAATGTGTTCTGAATTACTATCTAAAGCTTTAAATGGCAAAGGTAATCATCTTGGCTTCAAATTGCTTCAAATATAGAAAAATAGCCTCATCTACTATTCATCGATAATGTTTTAGTTATTGCTAAGGCTTCTAGAAACAATGCAAATCTTTCAAATTAGATTCTTCTTGATTATTATAATTGGACTGAACATCATATCAACTTGACAAAATCTTTGGTTCTATATGGGAAAGTGGTCTCAAAAAGAAGAAAAAGAAAATTAAACAAAATATTGGGATTTTGTTCTATTGATGAGATTTCTTTTTTGTTAAAAATGGAATTGAGAAGAATGAAGGCATATGATTACCAATTCGTAGTGGATAATGTAATGGAAAGATTAAATACTTGGAGTTCTTAATCACTTTTGCTGGAAGGAAAAATTTTGTTAGGTAAAACCACCATTTCTTGTATCCTTTCATTCATTATGACTCAATCATTGATTATGAATAGTGTTTTACTAAAGATTGATAGATTACGTAGACACTTTTTATGGCACGAGGAAGAAGGAAGGCATGGGTTGCATTATATATCCTGGAACAAAATGTGTTTATCTATGAATTTGGATGTGATGTTTTTCTTATGGGGTTGATGGAGATTGTTTGTAACTAGGAGGGATGTAATTAATATAGATATATTTTTGGGAGAAATTAATGTAGACTTTCATGTTTGTATTTCTATAATGGAATGCAATATGATTGATAGTATGTTACCTCATGAAGTGAAGATATTATTCTCTTTATTTTTAGGTTGTAGAGAAATTGCTTGTATCCTGTTTGCATTGTCAAATTTAAAAGAGTACTACATTTGACATTGGAGGATAAAAATTGATGTTCAATCATGTATTTGGCCACAATAATTAGGATACTACATCATTAATTTCATAATCAAATTACAATGAAAATGGATATATTATCCCAGAGGTGAAAATTATTGCATGCCATTAAGAATTTGATCATGATAATTATGATATTTGATTTCCTTTTAGCCTTTTTGCGAAGAAACAATTTCCCCCATCATATTTAGGAGCTAAAAAAATTAAGTTTATTTTAATCTAATGTTTGAAATCTCCCATAAAGGCAAGCATTTATGATTAATTACATCATAGGAAAATTTAATTCTTACAAATACTCTCGATCGAATTATGGCAAATATTTCATTTAAATTTTTTTAGGAGTCACATGGAAGGAGAGAAGTTGGATTGTTAAGTGGTATTGGGTCAAATTTTGAGCACTTATTTTGTAGGCCAAATGATGAGAAATAGGAAACACTTTAGGATTCTAAATAATTCAGAAATGTAAACATGTATCTTTTGATAGGATTTAAAGTTTTGTAGGAGTAAGCTTTATGTTTGAGTTTATATTTATAAAAGATTTGGTATTAAATTTCGAATAGTGATGACTTAAGATATATAGTCATCCTCTGAGACTAAATCTAAGTTAGGCACTACAAGGTTGTAGATCGAACATATGTAATGTACTTTGGACTTATATTAACCTTGAATGAAACTTCCGTTAAACAACCTAAGCACATTAAAACTATGAATGCAGTCTCATAAAAGATCGGTAGGCTGTAATTTAAGTTTTTTTTGAATTTGGGATGCATCTAGTGAATTTTCTAACTGGCCCCTTTACATATTAATGGCATTGTTATGCTTGATGCAAATAAATTAAAATTAACTTTAATTTATTTCTAATGCAATGCTTGCAAATTTACCATTCGTGTAGATATGATATGATGAGAACTTTAAAAAAGGGCATAAAAATAGGTTTTTCCCAAGAGAGCACAACATTCTCTAGACAAAATTGCACCCTAATAGGTAAGGTGGTCAAACACGACCTGTATACGAGGAGGTGCCTAGCAAGATGTGAAGAAAGGTATGAATGTATGACAACTCTAAACAGTATCTGGCCTACTTATTCAGAATATTTATCTTTCTAAATGAGCCTAATTTCTTTTATTTAATTATAAGTAGAAGAATTATTGTTATCCTTATAAGTCTAACAAAATCGAGGATAAAATATAGAATCCATAGAGCAAAACATTAAAATAGACAATTTCAAATTAATAATTAATGTAAAAATAAAACTTTTAAACGTAAAATCAAACAAAATAATAAAAATTAGACATCATGTGGAAAATGCCAGTTAATTACAATTTAGGGACTACTAAATGTAAAGGTGGTTAGGTTCCATCAGCATCAACCTAGATTCTACTTCAGCAAAATGACACAAGTTCATTTTAAAGCAAAATAACCCTTTCATCTTTTAGTTTTCTTAGTTTATTTCTTTGGTGTTCTTGTATCATCTAATTTTGGATATCTAATTAGAAAGAACACCCCCTCCCCTTCCCACTCTAAGGGAAGTTTCATTCCTCTATCGATTCCAAATCTTTGATGAAATGCTTTGCTTTATGAACTTTCAAAACTCCTAGGTCATACTAAAAGTTAAAAGAGGCACTATACTACTCGTATTTTAGCTAACAAAGGAAATTTATATAGAAAACCATCCATAGAAAGCCCAAACATAATAATCACTTGATCATTTTGAGCAAATACATAAATTTGGCCATACCTTTAATATTTTGGGGGCTAAGCTACGAAAGCACCAATAGAAATTTTTTTTATTCATACTTTAATTAGCCCCCTTTCATAGCTCTACATATGCATGCCACTTGCAGGTGTTAGGAAAGTTGCTATTTGCATGTTTTACATTCTTGCAACTTATATAGTTTTGATGATTCCAAATATTATTATTTTATGTGTTGTATCTCCTAACATTTTTTGGAAGATTTGTTTTTGCTCTTGTGTGTACTAATTATTTCATTCAGGAAAATCGAACTCCAGACTACGAAGACTTCAAATCAAATTCAGCATGAGATACTATGAGAATTTGAAGCTTATACTTTTTATTTGAATTAAATTTGAGAGGGAGTGATTGTAATTGAGTGAATAAATTCACACACACTAATGGAGATCTTGAAAAAGTTTTTGTACTGATCATACGGGATGAACATTGTTCGTACAGGACGATCAGATCAGTTATCTCCATGTAAGAGCAATGGAACGGACGGGAACTGAATTGGAAAATTTTTCTAAGTCATGATCGTCCAGACAAAATCATTTTCGTCCCAAGACGTATTGCTATATGTAAAAAGTTTGTCCAGATGAAGTCCTGTTCGTCCAGGACGATGGGAACTGACTATGGCAGTTTCTGGCAACGTTCTGCAGTTTTCGGAACCAACTTTTGATATAACTGTTCGTACCGGACGAACTTTTTTTGTACGGGACAAACCTATTTAGGGTAGGATAAAATTGGTTCGTACAGATGCACAAATGGTTCGTACGGGACAATTTTTTACACAGTTCGTCCGTATTAACTCAATTTCGTACGGGACGATCCAGTGCGCAGAAAAACATGTTTTTAGTAGTTTTTTTTGGCGGTTTTTCATGTCCTTTCTATATAAGGAGTCCTAAAACTATTACAAGTACCTTTGGAGTTGTTTTATCTTGAGAGGGATCATTGAGAGGGAGAAGACTTAGAGGGATTTCAAGGGAGTGTGGGGGAGATATTCACACGGTTGCTCCGGCGAAGGCTCTCAAGTGAAGTTCAACAACATTGGTCGGTTCTCTGCCGACAATTGGAGAGTGTAAAAGGATGACAAAGTGTATCTTTGACATCCATTGTGTCTTCGTTCTTTTGGAGAAAACTAGAAGAGAGAACTTGAAAGGGAGAGAGGAAAGGGTGGAGTTTGAGAGGGAGAAGATCCCTGAAGGGATTTCAAGAAAGTGTGGGGGGGATATTCACACGGTTGCTCCGGCGAACTTGCACTTCAGTACCATCGGATTCAAGGGTCGTCTTGAGGGAAGTTTTGGCGAGAAGAAGATCTCTTTGGTGTCAAAGAACCCGGCTACTCCGCCGCACCGGGGAAGGTGAAAGTGATTTTGTTTAGGCTTCTCCACCTTGTTGTGGGGGCAAAAGGAGAGTCACTTTGTGGTATTAGTGCAATACTCGGAGGGTGCCTCCGGGGAGTGGACGTAGGTCAAGGTTTGACCGAACCACTATAAATCTGGTGTGTTCTTTCTTATTTTTCTTACGCATTTAATTTCATTGCAAGTTGTTTACTCTGGTTGAAAAGTTTATTTTGTAAACTTTAAATTTAACTTGCATTAATAATTAAAAAGGTTTTCTAAAAATCCAAGAGTAGAAGTATAATTTTTTAAATTACCAATTCACCCCCCCCCTCTTGGTTAGCCTAGGGACATTTAATTAGGCTTAACATCCTAATTCATATTGAACGAGTTCCAACAGCAAGAAATTCTATTTTTCATTCAAATTATTTCTAACTTAGGGAAATCTAAATACCCATCACTGATCACATCAAAATCACTTGAATGTATATGAAAAGAAAGGGAGAAAATTAATACAACATTCATTCATCAAAACCAAAAATCCATTCCATATCCAAGCTAGAACTCATAATAGAATAGTGGGATAGTTGAGCTAAAGTTGGTTATCCTTGGAAGCAATCTATAGTTGTTGAAGGGGACTATTTAGTTTGGATATTTCCTAAGCTTGATATTTGTTTAATTTATCTAACGCTTTATTTTGGTTTGTTTAAGTCGAGGGCAGTATAATTTAAGTTTATATCTTAGTTTTTTAATGATATTTTAAAATAAGTTTTAAATGTAGAAGTTGATTAATTATTATTTTTTTAAAGTCCTTCATTTTAATTAAGTGTTTTATTACTTAAGCCTTCCAACCCATTACAACTTTGCTGTCCAAAATGGAATTAAGTGAAGGGCCTAAAGGTTTTAGCTCATCAATGATTTATTGCTTATTATTTAAGTTAAATTTTTATTGTCCTTGTTTAGACCCTAGCTGTGAGTCTTATTAATTACTTTAATTTCCCTTGTTTACACCATAGCCGTGAGTTTTAAATTTTAACGTATTATTTAAATTTTAATTGCCCTTGTTGGGTTTCATATTTTTTATAAATATTAAACCAAAATATGAATTCAATGTTATGAGTTTATTTAATTTGGATTTCTCTATAGCCAATAATATCCAAATCATTTAATTAGTAGTTTTGATAGTACGACAGGGATGTTAAGCCATAATGAACTAGTCCCGAGACTAACCAAAAGAGGGGGGGGGGGGGGAATTGGGGGGGGGGGGGGTGAATTGGTATTTTAAAAATTCTTTAAGCAAAAGAAAAAACTTAAACCAAGGTTCACCATAGAAATCAAAGTGCTGAAATTAAATGTAGAAGTAGTAATAAAGAACAAAGAAACTTATAGTGGTTCAGTCAACTTGACCTACGTCCACTCCCCAGAGCCTCTCCTCTGAGTATTACACTAAACATAATGTCTCTCATTTTGCTCCTACAGTAAGGCAGAGAAGCATTTACAGACCTCCTTTCCACCGACCCCGGTGAGGCAAAGAACCAACTCCTTTTGCTTCCTCCAAAAGCAAGCAGAGAACCCAACTTCTTTTTCTTCCTCCTGAAGAAGGCAGAGAACCTTGATTAGATACTAAAGTAGACCTCTCTAGAACCCCGAACAAACTAGGGATGATGATAGATCCTTGCGTGGAGCAACCTTTGTGAAACCACTCACAAACTTCCCCTCACAAGATCCCCTCTCTCTCTCTCTCTCTCTCTCTCTCTCTCTCTCTCTCTCCCCCCCCTTCCTCTCGCTTTCCACTTGGCTCTCTTAGATCAGAACAACAACAAAAGATACTCTCTTGGGTAGAACAAGAGGTGTTATATAGAAGAGCTTCAAAATAGCTCTTAATTGCAACAAACCGACTTTATCATCTAGTATGATTAGTACAAATTTAGCTCAATCAGCCAGGATGATTTGGGACGATCAGAAGGTTTTTATTCATATCGTCTAGGCCGATAGTATATCATCCTATATAATTAGTACAAATTGTTGAATATTTTCCAGAACATCGCCTTAAATGGATGTCTAGATAATGTAAAAATAACTTGATCGTCCAAGTTGATCTCGCGATCATTCCGGATGATTAGATCAAATAAGTACATATAGTCTTCACGGATTAAGGTTTATGAACTGATCGACCCAGCTGATCCTGTGATCTTCCAGGATTGTATGATCGAGCAATCAAATCTTAATTACTTTTCTTAATTACCATGTTAATTTAGGCAAAATTATATTGCATCATCCAAGATGATGTCCTAGACGATGTCCAAAAATAAAAAATACCTAAATTGATCTAGCGGCTGATTCATTCTAATTTGAGCCTATTATCCCGGTCGATATGAATATCATCTAAGACGATGCGCTTAATGATGACTGCCTTAAACAGAATGCCCTAATTAGAATTTCTTTTATAACTGGTTTTCTAGGCTAATTTTTGGATCGTTCCAGTCAATGTGACTAAAAATAAAAAAACTCTAAAAACAGATAAAATTGTTTCCCCAGGTGAGTGTGTGCAAGGTTACTTAGCATTAAGAACAACATCATGTATAATTGACTCAAGAAATGGCAAACATTATAAACTTACTCAGACCTAGTCTACCCAATCCTGAGCTGGTTTAAATTATAGTTTGATCTTATGGTCCTGAAATATTAGTAGGCAAGGCAGTTGTAGAGAAACAAGAATATTTGTTATCATCAAAATTCTTTTTCTTGAAATCAGATTAATAATAATCTTCCATTTTTTTATGATGACAAATAATCAAAGAAGCAAAACTAACAAAAAATAAATCAAACACTACTCTCCCTTTTGACATCATAAAAAGAGGAAAAAACCAAAAAAGAAAAAGTAGGAAAAAGAAAAATGAAAGCAAAGTTTTTTTTTTAATCAAAGCATGAATATGTTAATCTATCCATGCGATTAATTTTAAGGACTCGTAAGACCAATGAGTTAACATCGTCAAATTTTGAAACTGGTAGAATATCTGATCGTATTAACCCTAGCTCAAACTTCTCTGAGGGAAAAATAATCTTTTAAAAACAAAAGACCTAACTAAAAAAAATCAATTGGATAAGAACAAGAGATCCATTCAAAACTTGGTTTCATACAAATATCTTATAAAATAATGTATCAAAATAAATTGTCATAATCGTGTAATTCGAAATCAAGCATTTGAAAATATCAAGTGACACATGAATTCTTCTAAATTTTAAAAGTTTGAAAGATAAGAGAACTTACTTTTGGTGGGCTCATTTTATGTTTCTTATCAATTGAATGACGAACTTTGCGCATCTTCTGATTTTTGATACACTTTGTGTATAGTTCTCAATTTGGTGTTATTGTACATCTTTTAATTTTGCGTCATTGGAACTTTTTATTTTTATTTTTGCAAGCTAGATCACTTTTCAAAATTCTTAAATACTTTCAGTTATGAGTATATCTTTTAGATATTAGAGAAGAAAAAACTCACTCTCTAATATAAGGAAGAATAAACCATAAAATAGAATCAAAATCATATGATAAATGCAATAACAGGAAGACGAGAAAACTTGAAAGTAATATAAAGATTTTGAATAATATAAATATAAGATAGATTACTATAGTAAGATATAAAAGATCTCAATCACAAAGTCTAGTTGTTAATTTAAGATAAACTTTTATTTAGAAAAAAAATTGTACCACTAAAAGAGGTTAGAGGATGAGAAACAATCAACGATATTTTCTCCCTTTAGTAAAACATTGACTACAAATTTTCAAAAAATAATTATATGACATAAAATATCATTTCAGTAGTGATCACAAAAAAACTAAAATAACAGAAATAAAATAAAGAAGAGAAATAAAAACTAGTAAAAAGTAAAACAAGCAAAGTAAAACAAAACAAAACAAATGCAACAAAATAGAAAATTCAGAATTCAGTAAACAACTAGTTCATGTATTTATGTCAATCACACCCAATCTGGTCCTTAAGATGCTAAAGTGTCAAAAGGTAGTGATTCAGTAAAGATGTCATCCATTTGATTCTTAGTTGTCACATGGTGAAACTCAATATATCCTTTGGTCATATGGTCTCTAATAAAGTGATGTCATATGTCAATGTGTTTGGTCCTTGAAAATGTTGGATAGTATTCTTAGAGATGCAGATGACACTAGTGTTGTCACAAAGGATTAAAATTGTGCTTATAGGTAATCCTAAATCTAAAATTTGTTGCTTCAACCAAAGGACTTAGGCCACATTACTTCTTAAGGCAATATACTCAGCTTCAATAGTGGAAAGTGCAACAGAGTATTTTTTTCTACTAGACCAGGAGACTAAAGACTGTCCTATGAATTGGAAAGTTTCAGAAGTGCTATTTCTATCCACCATACATCCTGCAAAATTATAATCAGAATATCCAATAATCTCAAAAAAAATGTTGTGCCTAGGATACTAGATTCCTAGGTTTTGGGTCCCCAAATGATATTTAAGAATTATCTTAACTTTACTCAGGTGGGATTCTTTAGGATCAGCTTGAAATCTAGCATAGAGACAAACACTAAATATTATATTAGGTCGACTAGTAGTCAGGTAAAATAAAGATTCAATCATCCCTCTATACTTCTTTTGATTAACATATTTTCCGTTGGAGACCTTATCCATCTAAATATTAGAAATCAGGGGAGTATTTGTTGGCTTGGCTTTGTCCATTTCATATTTCTTCAAGATGTTCTTAATGTACTTTGATTGGCTTATAAAGGTTCTATCATCTAATTGTCTTATGTTAAACCCCAAAAAATAGGATAACTCTCCCATCAAACTCATCTTAAACTCCTTACTTATTAATTTATAAAAATCATCACATACCTTTTTATCAAAAGATCCTAAAAGTATATCATCAATATAGATCTAAATAATGAGTAACTCATCTCCTACTTTCCTCAAAAAAAGGGTGATGTCTACACTTCTCTTAACAAAATCCCTCTTTAGTAAAAATGTGCTAAGCCTCTCATACCAAGCTCTTAGTGCTTGTTTTAATCCATATAAGGCATTTTTTAATTTGAAAACATGATGTGGAAATTGGGAACTCTTAAAACTTTGGGGTTACTCTACAAATACATCCTCTTTTATTACCCCATTTAAAAAAACACTTTTCACTTATATTTGGTAAAGTTTAAATCCCTTATAATAGGTAAAGGCTAGTAGCACTCTAATGGGTTCCAATTTAACTACAGGGGCAAAGGTCTCCATAAAATTAATCCCTTCTATTTGGTTATATCCTTTAGCTAATAATCTCGCCTTATTCCTGACCACCACACCAGAATCATTTATCTTATTCTTAAAGACCCATTTGATTCCAACTACACTTTGTCCCTTTGATCTTTCTACAAGCTCCCAAACATCATTCCTAACAAATTAATTTAATTCCTCTTGCATAGCTAAGATCCAAAACTCATTAAATAAGGCTTCATTAATGTTGGTGGGTTCAATCATAGAGATAAAGATAGAGTGGTTCACTTCCTTCCTAAGTCCATGCCTAGTCCTAACACCTTCAGAAGGGTCTCCCAAGATTAGTTCTTTTGGATGACTCAAAAATATCTCCAATCCCTAGGCAAAGTGTGTTTAGGATTAACCCTTTCCTCTAGATTTGAATTTTCTACTCCTTGGGTAATCTCACCTACTCCTTCAATAATTTGGGACTCTACCCTCTTCTCCAAATTTTTAACTCCTTTGGAAATCTCTCTAGCACCATCTTCATCCACAGTTCTAGAATTCTTATGATCATATTCATCAAACACTATAAGAGTAGTCTCATCCACCACCAATATCCTTTTTTTAAACACCCTAAAGGATTTCCCAACACTTGAATATTCTAAGAACACTCCTTTAATAAATTTTTGGTCAAATTTCCCTAAGTGTGACTTCTCATTGTTATGAATGAAAACCTTATAACCAAAGATATGGATATGGGAAATATTGGGTGTCCTACCCTTAAGGATCTCATAAGGTGTCTTATCTAGTTTGACTATAACATTCACATTATTTAACATATAACAAGCTGTGTTTTTCGCTTAAGCCCAAAAGTATTTTGGAAGTGAATACTCGACAAGCATGGCTCTAGCAGCTTCAACTAAGGTCCTGTTCTTCCTTTCAGCTACCCCGTTTTGCTGAGGGCTCCTAAGAGATGAGAAGTTATAAATGATCCCCTTATCCTTATAAAAGTCTCCAAATCTCTCATTTTCAAACTCTCCCCCATAATCACTATAGATGGTCAAGATCTCACAACCTAGCTTTTCTGAATCCAAGTGAAGAAGGATCTAAACTAATCAAAAGACTCATTCTTATGTGATAAAAATCTAATCAAAGTAAATCTCGAGTAGTCATCGACAATCACAAAACCATAGACTTTTCCCCCTAAGTTGGCAATACTAATGAGTCTAAACAAATCCACGTGAAAGACTTCTAAAGGTGTACAGGTGCTAATGTTCTTAATGGAGTGGAAAGAGGAGTGGACTTGCTTCCCTAATTGGCAGACATCATAAAGGTGGTCTTTAGAGAATTTAAGCTTGGGGACACCTCTAACTAGGTCTTTTGGGGCCACTCTCTTAAGGGTTTTCATACTGGCATGACATAATCTTTTGTGCCACAACCAAGAATCATCAACAATAGTTTTTAAGTAATAAAGCAACACATTCAATATTTTTAATTCAAGCAAGTAAACATTGTTGATCCATTTTTGCTGTAAAATAGTATTGCTATTTAAGCTGATAACACAATGGTTTGCCAAGAATTTTATGATGAAGTCCTTATTACAAAGCTGACTATTGCTAGGCAAGTTGTGTTTCAGTTTATCTATATAAAAAATATTTTCAATTAAATGGTTCTTAGATTTTTTTATTATATCTAAGCCCACCACTTTTCTGGTGGTGTTTTCTCCAAGAGTAACCTTGCCTCCTATCTTGGTCTCCAACAAAATGAATTGATTGGCATCTCCAGTCATATGTCATGAGCATCAACTATCTAAGTACCACATGCTCTCATCAGGCCTTTTGTGAAAGTTTGCCTACAAAATATCAAATGTTAGATTTAGGAACCCAAACAGGTTTGGGTCCCATCTTATGAAATGAAGAATGTAATGCATGTGTATTATTCTGTGGGTCAGATAGTTTAGGTTTCCACACCTAATGTGTATTATAGTGAACAGTGCAAGTGAGTGAAATGTGCCCTGCCATGCCACATGAAAAACATCTAACTCTAGGAAAATGATTCATTAATCTGTTTGACTTATAATGCCTCTTCCAAGGTTTTGGCTTTAGATCAAGTGTGGATGTATTCCAATTTCTCTCAAGTGCATTCAATTTAGCTTTAAACCTCAATTTAGCACTTTTTAAAACATTATTATCAATACTCAAATAGTGCTCTCTATGCTTAGATTCTTCAATATAAGTTTTAAAGTCATATTCAAGTGAGGTGGAAGATTCTTTCAAAGAATTATGCTTAACAATTAATTCAGAATGCTTTTTATTCAATTCATCAAACTCTTTAAGTAATGACATGTGATTGCTATCAAGTTCAGTGTGATCTTTACTTAAAATTTCATGCATTTTTTATAAATTTAAAAATTCCCATTTTAGACTAGCATAAGTTTTCTTAAGTTTCTTATATGATGCATGAACATCATCACAAACTTCAAGTAATTGATCATAGGTTGGTTCACATACCTCTTCTTGATCAGACTAACTAAGATGGTTATCCATCAAGCATAAGTTTGTTGTCTTCTCCTTTACTTCAGTCTCAGAGGAGTTAGATGCAGAATCTACCCATAATGCCTTTTGGTACTGCTTCTTGTCCTTCCTGTATTTGGGTTTCTCCTCACCTTTCTCTTTGCTTGAGTGATCCTTAAGTATAGGATAATCAGCTTTGACAGGCTTCATACATAATTCATAGCAAACAAGGTCAGAAGAATTTTTAAAAGTTTTTTTTATCCTTACCTTTTTTCCACTTCTGATGAAACTTGTTATTCTTTCTTGGAATGATTTTGAATTTCCTAGTGATGAAAGAAACATCATTGCTTTCAGACCCAAAAGAATTTGTATCCGTATCATTAGTCTTTAGTGCCACAGTTTTCTCCTTCTTTTTCACACCTGCAACAAGTTATCTTTGGTTCACCCCTTGCTCGTAAGCAATGAGTGACCCAAGTAAGTTATCAACATAATAAGTATTTTAATTCTTAAAATAAATAATTACGATAATCATAGCATTAAAAGAAGAAGGCAAGGATCTCAAAATCTTATTGACTCTTTCATAATTAGTTAACTCTCTTCCTAAAGCATGCAATGAGGTGACAATTGGAGCAAACCTAGTATACATATAAGAAATTGATTTAGTATATTTCATATGATGAAGTTTGTAGTCATACAATAAAATATTCAACCTAAATTATTTAATTTCATTAGCTCCTTTATAAGTAATACACAATCTATCCCAAATTTCTTTACCAATTGCACAAGTTGAAACATGCATATAATCTTCTGATTTCAAAGCACAGAAAAAATAGTCCAAACATTTTGCATTAAGTTGTGTTAAATCTCTTTCATGAAAAGTCCATTCAATAAAAGGAAGTTTAGTTTTAATTTTATTAATTTCACGAGGAGGTGAATAACCATCTTTAACAAGCATCCACATATGATAATCAATCGATTGTTAAAATCTAGATATACAAGTTTTCCAAAAATCAAAAGGAATATTGTCAAACAAAGGTGGACGTATAATATAATATCCTTCCACAGTATTACAATTACCAAAGTTAGCCATTGATCAAAATTCAAAAAAGTTTTCAAAAACCCAATTTTATGAATCCAGCTATGATACCACTTAATAGTACGATAGGGATGTTAAGCCATAATGAATTAGTCCCAAAGCTAACCAAGAGGGAGGGGGGTGAATTGGTATTTTAATTTTTTTTTAAGAAAAAGAATAAACTTAAACTAAAGTTCACCATAAAAATCAAAGTAAGGTAATTAAATACGGAAGCAGTAATAAAGAACGTAGAAATTTATAGTGGTTAAGTCAACTTAACCTATATTCACTCCTCGGAGCCTCTCCTCTGAGTATTGCACTAAATACATTGTCTCACCTTTTTTTCCCCACAGTAAGGCAGAGAAGCCTTTAAAACCTCCTTTCACCGACCCAGTGAGGCAGAGAACCCAACTCTTTCTACTTCCTTCATAAGCATGTAGAGAACCCAACTCCTTTTGCTTTCTCCTAAAATAGACAGAGAACCTTGATCAGATGCTGAAGTATACATCTTTAGAACCCCTAAGGAACTAAGGATGATGACTGGAGAAGATGATGATGGATCATTTCTTGGATCAACCTTTATGAAACACCTCACAAATTCCCCCTCACAAGATCCTCCCTCTCTCTCTCCCTTGCTCTCCCTCTCCTCTTGGCTCTCTCAGGTCAAAACATCAACAAAAGATACTATCTTGGGTAGAATATGATGTCTTTTATAGAAGAGTTTTGGAATATCTCTTAATTGTAACAAATCAACTTTATCGTCTAGGATGATATAAATATCATCTTGTACGATTAGTACAAATTTAACTCAATCAGCTAGGACGATTTGGGACGATCAAAAGGTTTTTGTTCAAATCATCCAGGATGATAGTATATTATCTTATATGATTAGTACAAATAATTGAATATCATCAAGAATGTTGCCCTGAATGGATGTTTGGATGATGTTAAAATAATTGGATCATCGAGGATAATCTCACGATCATTCTGGATGATTAGTTCAAATCAGTACATATCATCCGGAGCGTCACCCTGAATAGAAGCAGGCTGATATTTGATCATCTAGGAAGAATTAAGGTTTGTGAACTGATCATCTCAATTGTCATGTGATCATCAAAGATAATATGATCGAGCAATCAAACCTTAATTATTTTCCTTAATACCAAATTAATTTAGGCATAATTATATTGTATCATCTAGGATGATGTTCTGGATGATGTCCAAAAATAAAAGATACCTAAATAGATCTGGTAGCTAATTCTTTCTGATTTGAGCCTATCATCCGGACCAATACGAATATCATCCAGGATGATGCACTTAGTGATGGCTGCCTTAACCAGGATGCCCTAATTAAGGTTTCTATTTTTAACTGGTTGTCCAGGCCAATTTTTGGATCATCACAGATGATATGACAAAAAACAAAAACCTCTAAAATCATCCAGAAATTTTCCACCAAGTGTGTGTGTGTAAGGTTACTTAGCATCAGAAATCACATCATTTATAATTGACCAAAGAAAAGGTAAAGATTACAAACTGATTCAGACCTAATCTACTTAATCTTGAGCTTGTTCAAATTGTAGTTTGCTCTTGTGGACCTAAAATGTTAGTAGGCAAGGTAGTCGTAGAGAAACAGGAATGTTTGCTATCATCAAAATTCTATTCCCTGAAATAAGATTCGCAATAAGTTTAAGATTGGTACTTGATAAATGAGCACTACATAATCTAATATCCACCTCATTCATAATCTTCAAGGCCTTACACTTGTTGAAACAACACAACCAAATCTAATTGAAAGCTCAATGATATAAAGTTTCATCCATAAGTGCAAATGAGTGCGCATGTTTCTGGATTTGATTGGCAAATAATTTGGCAAAAGAAAGTTTACCTTCTGGAAGATAATTAATGAAAGGCTATCTCCAATTACCTTCAACATCAATCGTTGAAGAGGTAGATAATATTTCAATGGATTTCATAATGATATTCTACAAATTATGGGAGCTAGAACCCGTCGGTCCTAAACTTCTATGGAAATGGAATCATTTTCTAGACATACAAATTCCATCATGATCATTGCTAATTCATCCACCGTAGAATTGCTTTTGAGGGTATTATATACAAAGATACAATAAGATTTTTCTCAAGGAGTTGGTTCATGTATTGATGGTATTTTAGGTTTTTTGAATCAAAACCTTATAGATTCTTATAATCTCATTGATAAGTAGTTAAGAATCTAAAAATATTTTGATTTATTTTATATCCATCAATAATGTGAGCTCTAAATGAGCTATATGAGCTACATATTCAGCCTCATTATTTGTATAAGGCTTTGATAAATGATAGAAAAAATAAATTATTCCCTTTTTTGGTGATATGAAAATAAGACTAACTCTAGCTTTTACAAAAATAGTATTTTTTTCAAGAGAAACTCACGGAGGGGCCTACGCATTTATATAATATATGATTACACTATCCTTAAAGGGATCTCAAACTCACTACTGCTCCAAAGACCTACAAAAATAAAAGTAAAAAAAACCTGCGAGCTCGAGTTTCCAACTGACCAAAAGTACAAAAATATATTATGTACATTCTATGTTATACAAGAGCGAGCACCCAAAAAACCATAGAGGTACAAAAAAATAATATTCAGCACCATAGTCTTGCTGAACAGCTCAACAACAAGATAACCTATAGTGAAAGCAATCTACAAAAGGTGGTAATAGGCATAAAAACAAAAATAACAATAGAGAGAGAAATGCATAAGGTTATAACACCAATGAAATTACCAAATACCACCAAAACTAAGGAAACCCGACCCGAGCAGTAAATGTCTCATAATCTACCAATAAGGCCTCAACAAATTAAAAACATCAGATCAGGACATAACATGAGAGGAATTGACACCTCACTCATCGTACACAAAAAAAATGAAGTAGCAATTAGATCAACCCAAAGTTAATGTAGACATTCTAATTACCCATGAAAAGATTCCCTTCCAGCTAGGAAATAACAACCAAAAACCTGCATATAGTCGCATGTACCTCACGGCTCATAGTAGTACAGACCCAGAAAAATATAGGATAAAAATCATAGAAACCATAAGGAACCAACCATCCATTCTTAAATAACCACAACCACAAGGCCATAATAAAAATAAGAAAAGGAAATATACCCAACAATAGTATTCTACAACCAAACTCAAGGAGGCACAAACATAACCCAGATGATAAGCAGAAAGCCCAACCAGCTTAAATAGATCACAAAAAATAGCAGGAGTACAACAAAAACCAACAACCATTATAAAAAATAATAACCAAATAAAACTTTAATATTTTAGATAATTTATCTACAAGTGTAAATAAAATTAATAAATATAGTTGTTCAAATGACTAAGAAGAACGCTCCTTCTGTTTCACCTTTTGAGTTGTATATACCATACTATTTATTCTCTAAAGAGAAATTATATATATACATAATTTATTTAACCTCTAAAGAGAAATTATTTAATTATATAATTTTATACATAATTATATAATTATATATATATAATATATGAAAAATTTATATTTTATTGCTTCTTAAAATAATTTTTTATACAAAAATTAAAATTTTTATTAAAAAAATAGTTTTAAAAAGCGATAAGACACCTTCCTCAAATGAAACTTAAGCTTGGTTTAGGATGACTTTTTTATTGCTTCTTCAAACAGAGTTTTAGGCTTCGTTTGGAACAACTTTCTTATTGCTTCTTAAAGCAGCTTTATAGTACAAAATTTTTACTTTTTGTACTATAAAATCGTTTTAAAATTTTGAAAGAGAAGAGAGCTTGCTTTTGGTGGGCTCATTTTATGCCTCTTGTCAATTGATTGATGCACTTTGCACATCTTTTGATTTTTGATATAATTTGTGTATATTTCTCAATTTAACGTCATTGCGCATCTTTTGATTTGGCAACATTAGCCTTTTTTTTTGCAAGCTAGATCCCACTTTAAACCTCTTAAATACTCTTAGTTGTGAGTATATCTTCTAGATATTAATGAAGAAAAACTCTCTTTAATAAGGAAGAACAAATCACAAAAAAAAATTTAAATCATTTGATAAATATAATGACAAGATTACGAAAAAACTTGAAAGTAATATAAAGACTTTGAACATTATAAATACAAAATAGATTACTATAAAGAGATAGAAAAGATCTCAATCATAAAGTTCAGTTATTAATTTAAGATAAACTTTTATTTAGATAAGAAAATTACACCACTAAAGGAGTTTAGAGGATGAGAAACAATCAACGGTGTTTCACCCTTTAACTGATTTAGAATTGTAAAATATTGGCTACAAATTTTCAAAAAAAAAAGATTACATAAAATATCATTTTCGTAGTGATCACAAAGAAAAAAAGAAAAAACTAAAATAATAGAAATAAAATAAAAAAGAAATAAAAGCTAGTAAAAGAGTTAAACAAATAAAGTAAAACAAACAAAAAAGCAACAAAACAGAAGATTTAGAATTTAGTAAATATCAAGTTCATGCATTTATGTCAATCACACCCAATCTGGTCCTTAAGATGCCGAAAGTTTCAAAAGCCAGTGCTTTAGTAAAGATGTCTGCCAATTATTTCTCAATTATTGTATAATGTAACTCAATGTCTCCTTTGTTCGCATGGTCTCTAATACAGTGATACCTTATGTCAATGTGTTTGGTCCTTGAATATTAGATAGGATTCTTATAGATGTAGATGGCACTAGTGTTATTACAAATTATTAAAATTATGCCTATAGGTAATCCTAAATCCAAAATTTATTGCTTGAACCAAAGGACTTGGGCCACACAACTTCCTAAGGCAATGTACTCAGCTTCAGCAGTGGAAAGTGCAATAGAGTTTTATTTTCTAGTAGACCAGGAGACTAAAGAATTTCCTATGAAATAGCAACTTCTAGAAGTGCCTTTTCTATCCACCCTATATCTTGCAAAATCAAAATTAAAATATCCAATAATCTCAAAAGAAGTGTTGTGCCTAGGATACCAGATTCTTTAGGTCCCCAATAGATATCTAATAATTCTCTTAATTATAGTTAGGTGGGATTCTTTAGGATTAGCTTGAAATCTAGCATAGAGACAAACACTAAACATTATATCAGGTCAGCTAGCAGTCAGGTAAAGTAAAGATCCAATCATCCCTCTATACTTCTTTTAATCAATAAAT
Source organism: Dendrobium catenatum (assembly GCF_001605985.2). NCBI lineage: Eukaryota > Viridiplantae > Streptophyta > Magnoliopsida > Asparagales > Orchidaceae > Dendrobium > Dendrobium catenatum. The sequence continues at coordinate 3,016,121 of NW_021318595.1, forward strand.
TTTTCATTTAAGTCTTTATCCATCTGAATATTAAAAGTCATGGGAGTATTTATTGGCTTGGTTTTATCCATTTCATATTTCTTCAAGATATCCTTAATGTACTTTGATTGATTTATAAAGGTTCCATCATCCAAATACCTTATGCTAAACCCCAAAAAGTAGGAAAACTCTCCCGTCATACTCATTTCAAACTCTTTACTCATAAATCATCACATAGCTTTTTATCAAAAGATCCAAAAAGTATATCATCAACATAGATTTGAATAATGAGTAACTTATCTCCTACTTTTCTCATAAAAAGGGTGGTGTCTATGCTTCCCTTAACAAAATCCCTCTTTAGTAAAAAATGTGCTAAGCCTCCAATAACAAGCTCTTGGTGCCTATTTTAATCCATATAAGACCTTTTTTAATTTAAAAAAATGAATTGGAAATTAGGAACTCTCAAAACCTGGGGGTTGCTCTACAAACACATTCTCTTTTATTACCTCATTTAAAAGGTACTCATCACATCCATTTGGTAAAGCTTAAATCCCTAATAACATGCAGAGGCTAGTAGCACTCTAATGGCTTCCAATCTAGCTACATCAGCAAATGTATCCTCAAAATCATTGCCTTATATTTTGTTGTAACCCTTAGCTACCAATCTCGCCTTATTCCTAACCACCACATTAGAATTACTCATCTTATTCTTAAAAACCCATTTGGTTCCAACTACACTTTATCCCATTGGTCTTCCTGCAAGCTCCCAAACATCATTCCTGACAAATTGGTTTAATTCCTCTTGCATGGCTATGATCCAAAACTCCTCAGATAAGGCTTGATTAATAATTACAGGTTCAGTCATTAAGATAAGGGTAGAGTGGTTTACTCCCTTCCTAAGTCCATGGATAGTTCTAACACCTTCAGAAGGGTCTCCTAAGATCATTTCTGTAGGATGACTCAAAGAATATCTACAATCCCTAGACAAGGTGTGTGTAGGTTTTACCCTTTCCTCCATATTTGTATTTTTCACTCCTTGGGTAATCTCACCTACACCTTCATGTTTTGTGTCTCTACACTCTTCTCTAAATTTTCAACTCCTTGGGCAATCTCTCCAATACCATCTTCATCCTCAACTCTAGACTCCTTAGGATTAGATTCATCAAACACTACATTAGTAGCCTCCTCCACCACCAATGTCCTATTATTAAACACCCTAAAGGATTTGCTCGCATTTGAATATCCTAAGAAAACTCATTCATCAAATTTTGGATCAAATTTTTCTAAGTGTGACTTTTTATTATTAAGAATGAAAACCATACAACCAAAGACATATAGGTGGGAAAGGTTGGGTCTCGTAGGATGTCTTATCAAGTTTGGCTCTAACATTCACCATATTCAACACATAACAAGCTGTGTTTATCACTTCAGCCCAAAAATATTTTGGAAGTGAATACTCAGCAAGCACGGCTCTAACGGCCTCAACTAAGATCCTATTCTTCCTTTCAGCTACCCCATTCTATTGAAGGGTCCTATGACCTAAGGAGTTGTGACTAATTCCCTTATCCTCATAAAAGTCTCTATATCTCTCATTTTCGAACTCTCTCCCAAGGTCACTATGGATGGTCAAGATCTCACAACCTAAATTTTTTTGAATCTAAATGGAGAAGGATTTAAACTCATCAAAAGACTCACTCTTATGAGACAAAAAATTAATCCAAGTAAACCTTAATAAACATCAACAATAAAAAATCCATAGACTTTCCCCCTAAGCTGTCAGTGCTAATGGGTCTAAGCAAATCCATATGAAGGACTTCTAAAGGTTTAGAGCTGCTAATATCCTTATTGAAATGAAAAGAGGAATGGACTTGCTTCCCTAGTTGGCAGGCATCACACAGGTGGTCCTTGGAAAACTTAAGCTTGGGGACACCTCTAATTTGTTCTTTTTTAGTCACTCTCTTAAGGGTTTTGATAATGGCATGATATAACCTCCTGTGCCACAACCCAGAATCACCAACAAAAGTTTTTAAATAAAATGAAGTAGCATATTCAATATTATTTAAATCAAGCATATGAATATTATTAATCCACTTTCCCTACAAAATAATGTTGTTATTCAAGATAATAATGCATGTATTTACCAAAAATTATATGATGAAGCCCTTATCATAGAGATGACTGATGCTTAGCAAGTTGTGTTTCAATCTATCTACAAGAAAATATTTTCAATCAAAAGGTCTTGGAGTTTTCGATTATACTTGTGCCCACCACTTTCCTGGTGGTGTTATCTTCAAGAGTAACCTTGCCTCCAGTGTAACAAATTGATCGACATCTCCAATCATGTATCGTGAGCATCCGTTGTCCATGTACCACATGATATCACAAGATTTTTGGTGAGAGCACACCTACAAAATCATTAAATTTTAGATTTAGGAACCCAAACAGGTTTGGATCCCTTCTTATGAAAAGAAGAATGCAGTGCATGTATATTATGCTGTGAATCATATAATTTTGGTCTCCACACCTAATGTGGACTACGGTAAATAATGTAAATGTGTGAAATGTGTCATAGTATGCCACATGAAAACATTTAACACTAGGAAAAGGATTTACTAATATATTCGGGTTATAATTGAAAGTTCGTTAGGGATGTTAAGCCCTATCGAACTGGCCCAAGCAAACCAAGAGGGGGGGGGGGGGGAATTGGGTGAAATTGGTTTTTTAAAAATTTCCTTTTCACGAAGAATAAAAAGATCACATAAACCAAAAATCAACACCACGAGAAAAATAATGCGAAAATTAAAGTGGCGAAAGCAAGAAATAAGAACACATAGATTTATAGTGGTTCGGTCAACTCGACCTACGTCCACTCCCCAGAGGTGCCCTCGGAGTATTGCACTACAATCGTGACTCTCCCTTTAGCCCCCACAGCTAGGCGGAAAGCCTTTACAACGAACCTCTTTTTGCCTATATCCCCGGCAAGAGAAAGAACCTAATCTCCTTTTGCTTCCTCCTAGCTGGCAAGGAAACAATCAGATGCTGACTCCTTACCTCTAGACCCTTCCACGGACAAGACACTCTAAGACTAAGAAGAAGTAGAGAGATCCTTGAAGCAACCCTTGTGAATCCCCTCACAAGCTCCCCTCACAAGATCCTCTCTCTCTCCCTCTCTCTCTTTCTCTCCTCAAGGCCTTCTCAGGTTCAGGCAGTAGTAAAAGATTGTTCAAAATGTTGAACAGAGCTCTTAAATGAAGAGCTTCAAAGGAGCTCATTAATTGCAAGTTGCTGACAAAATCGTCCAAGCTGATATGGACATCGTCTTGGCCGATCAGTACAAATCTCAGAAGATTGGCCAGAGTATGTCCCTGAATGCAAAATTGGATGATTTAAAATTGGCTTGATCGTTCAGGCCGATCTCACGATCGTCCCAGACGATCAGTTCAAATCAGAGGAAAATTGTCCAGAGCATTGCCCTGAATTTGAGCTGGCCGATATTTATCGTCTAGAAGTAACTAAGGTTTTTGAATAGATCATCCTTGCCATTTCCTGCAATCATCCAGGACGATATTATCGTATCAATCATCCTTAATTACTCCCTTGATTTCCTGATCAATTAGTCATAATTTTATGAATATCGTCCAGGCTGATCAATGATCGTCCTGGTCGATTATTAAAAATACATAATACCTTAATTTGTCTATGTGGCAACTTCTTTCTGTTTTGAGCTTATCGTCTTGGCCGATACACCGTATCATCCAGGGCGAATCTGTTAATGATGGTGCCTTAATTTAAGAATCCTTGTTTTAAGATTTTCTGTTTTTAAAGCCCGATCGTCCAGGATGATGTAATATCGTCCTGGCCGATATGGTAAAAAACAAAATTCTAAGTCTCTCAAGAGTGTGTGTGTTAGGGTTACTTAGCATCAGTCTCTTTGATCATTATAAATAGACTCAAGAAGAGAAAAATAAGTACGACTGACTCAACCCTAAACCTAACGCAATCTTGAACTGGCTTGTTTGTTCGTTCCGATCTTGATTTCTAAAAAGTTAGAAGTAACAGGCAGTCCAAGAGAATCAATAGTGTTTGTCAATCATCAATAACATAAGTCATGAAAATAGATTTGTAACAATCTCCCCTTTTTCATGATGACAAACACCACGAAGACAGTTAGCAGTAAAATTTTGGGATCGAAAAGTGTAAAAATGTCATAAACTTCTCCCCCTTTTGTCATATCAAAAAGGAGGAGGGAACAAAAAAAAGACCAATAGAAAAACAACATTTTTTTTTTAAACCAAGACATGAAAATGATGTAGTATTCCATGTAATTGATTTAAAAACTTGTGGGTTAATGAGTTAACAATCTCAACAAGCCAAAGAGTGGTAGAATATCCGGTCATGGTTACCCTTAGCTTAGACTTTTTCTTAGGGTAGAATAGTCTTTTGAAATCAATGACCTAACTCAAAGAATTAATTGGATATGAGAAAAAGAATCCATCCATCACTTGTTTAAGAAAAAATATCTTTATAAAATAATAACCAAAGTAAATCTGTCACGATCGTGAAACAATCGAAATCAAGCCTTTTGAGATCAAATCTTCTAAGTTCTAAAAAGATTTAAAAAGAGAGAATAGCTTGCTTTTGAGTGGGCTCATTTTATGTCTCTTGTCAATTGAGTGGCACTTTGCACATCTTTTTATAAATTTTCAATTTTGGTGTCTTTGCGCTTCTTTTGTTGGCAATTGGCCAATTTTTTTTTTTTTTTGCAAGCTACATTCTCTTTTATAACCTCTTTAAAAAAAATCCTTAGTTGTGAGTATATCTTCTTAGATATTAGAGAATACGAGCTCTCTCTCTCTCTAACATAAGGAAGAATTACCAAAAGCAGAATCAATAATCAAAGACAAGAGTAATGAGGGGTCTTGATGTGACAAAAAAACTTTAAACATTATAAATACAAGATATATTTGTTTAAGCAAGCTTAAAAAATTTCTTAATTTCATACACAATCTTTAAATTTGAAATAGATTTTTGATTAGAGAAGAAAAACTATGCCACTAAAATAGGTTAAGAAAAAGAGACCAATCACAAAATATTTTTTACCATCTAAGAGATTAAGAGATGAAAAACACATAGACTACAAAATTTCAAAAACAAGGGCATGGAATATGTTATCATATTCAGCGATAATTTTGAAAAACTAAGTTAGGAAAAAAAATAAACACACCAAAAACTAGAGAAAAAGAAACAAAAGCAAAGAAAGTAACTAAAAGATCAAGTTTCATGCATTTATGTCAATCACACCCAATCTGGTCCTTAAAGAACTGACGTGTCGAAGGCCAGTGGTTTTAGTAAAGATAACGGGCAATTGATTTTTCAGTTGTCACATGGTGTAATCAATGTCTCCCTTAGTCACATGATCTCTAATAAAGTGATGCCTAATGTCAATGTGGCTTAGTCTTGAATGTTGGATAGGATTCTTAGAGATGCATATGGCGCTAGTGTTGTCACAAAGATTGAGATGTTGCTACAGGTAATCCTAAATCCAATACCTGTTGTTTCAACCAAAGGACTTGGGCCACACACTTCCAAGAGGCAATGTACTCAGCTTCAGCAGTGGAAAGTGCAATAGGAGTTTTGCTTCCTACTAGACAAAAGACCAAAGACTGTCCAATGAATTGACAAGTTCCTATAGTGCTTTTTCTATCCACCTTGCATCCTGCGAAATCAGAGTCAGAGAAAAACTAATAATCTCAAAAGAAGTGCTGTGTCTAGGGTACCAAATCCTAATCCTTGGGTCCCCAAAAGGTATCTAAAAATTCTATTAACTAGCAGTCAGGTGGGACTCCATAGGGTCAGCTTGAAATCTAGCACAAAGGCAAAGACTAAACATAATATCAGGTCGGCTCGCTGTCAAGTAAAGTAAAGATCCAATCATGCCTCTATACTTCTTCTGATCAACAGACTTACCACTTGGGTCCTTATCCAATGGAGCACTAGAAGTCATGGGAGTGTTAATTGGCTTAGCTTTGTCCATCTCATACTTCTTCAAAATGTCATTTATGTATTTTTATTTGATTTAAAAAAGGTTCCATCCTCCCAATTATTTTAATGCCAAACCCAAAAAGTAGGAACAGCTCTCCCATCAAACTCATCTCAAACTCTTCTACTCAATTGGATTTAGAAATCATCACACAAATTTTTTATTAGAAGATCCAAAGAGTAATATCATCCACATAAATCTGAACAATGAGTAAATCATCTCCAACTCCTACTAAGAAAAAGGGTGGTGTCTACGCTCCCCTTGACAAACTCTCTTTCTAGTAAAAATGTGTTAAGCCTCTCATACCATGCTCTTGGTGCCTGTTTTAACCATACAAATTCTTTTTTAATTTAAAAATATGATTTGAAAATTGTGAACTCTCAAAACCTTGGGGTTGTTCTACAAACACGTCCTCTTTTATTTTCCCATTTAAAAAAGCACTCTTGACATCCATTTGAAAAAGCTTAAATCCTTTATAACAGGCAAAGGCTAATAGAACTCTAATGGCTTCCAATCTAGCTACAGGGGAAAAAGTCTCCTCAAGTCTATCCCTTCTATTTGGTTTATACCCCTTAACACCAATCTTGCTTTATTCCTATCACCACTCCTGAATCATTTCACTTGTTCTTAAAGACCCACTTTGTCCCAACTAACACTTTGTCCCTTAGGTCTTTCTACAAGCTCCCAAACATCATTCCTTACAATTGATTCAATTCTTCTTGCATTGCCTAAAATCCAAAACTCATCCAGTAAGGGCTTGGTTAATGGTGGTGGGTTCAGTCATTGAGATAAGGCAAAGTGGTTCACCCCTTGCCTAAGTTTCAATGTCTAGTTCCCTTTACTCACTAGAAGGGTCTCCTAATATCAAATCCTTGGGGTGACTTGTGAGTATCTCAATCTCTAGGCAAAGTGTGAGAAGGTCCAACCCTTTCATCCAATCAATATTTTCTACTCCTTGGGCTGACTTCTCTTACTCCTTCATTACTTTGGTGTTCTACCCCTTCCCCAAATTTTCTACTCCACTAAGTAATCTCTCACCAACCTCATCATCATTCTCAACTCCATGTTTTCTTAGGATTCAGACTCTCAAATAACTCTGGGTTGTCTCTTCCACCATTAAAGTTCTCTTGTTAAACACCCTAAAAGACTTCCGAATACTAGAACATCCCAAGAATACTCCTTCATCAGATTTAGGATCAAATTTTCCCAAGTGAGACCTTCCCATTGTTGGTGAATAAAACCTTACAACCAAAGACATGAAGGTGGGAAAGATTGGGTGTCCTACGTTAAGGATCTCATAAGGGTATCTTTTTTAATTTGGCTCTAACATTCATCCTATTCAACACATAACAAGCTGTGTTAACTGCTTCAGCCCAAAAGTATTTTGGAAGTGAATACTCAGCAAGCATGGCTCTAGCGGCTTCCACCAAGGTCCGGTTCTTCCTTTCAGCTACCTCCCATTCTGCTGAGGGGTCCTAGGAGCTAAAAAAAAATTGTGGCCTAATCCCCTTCTCCCTCATAAAAATCTCCAAATCTTTTATTCTCAAACTCTTCCCCATGATCACTATGGATGGTCACAATCTCACAACCTAGCTTTTTCTGATCCAAGTAGAAAAAAGTTTTAAACTTCCTCAAAGACTTATTTTATGAGAAAGAAATCTAGTCCAAGTGAACCTCGAGTAGTCATCAATAATCACAAATCCATAGACTTTCCCTCCCAGGCTGGCAGTGCTAATGTCCTTAATGGGGTGAAAGGTAGAGTGGACTTGATTTCCTAGTTGACAGGCATCACAAAGGTGGTCTTTTGAAAACTTGAGTTTGGGGACACCTCTAACTAGGTCTTTTTTGGGTCACTTTCCTAAGGGTTTCAAACTTGCATGACAAAGTCCTCCGGTGCCACAACCATGAATCATCAAATCATTGATTTTAAAGCAAAATGAAGCAGCACATTCAAGTTTTTAAGTCAGCATGTAGACGTTGTTGATCCTCTTTCCCTACAAAATAGTGTTGTTACTTAAACTTACAAACGCATGAATTTGCAAAGAAATTGCACGATGAAGCCTTTGTCACAGAGTTGAACTGATGCTAGCAAGTTGTACTTCAATCCATCTACAAGCAAACATTTTCAATCATAAGGTTATTGGAATTACCAATTATACCTGCGCCTCCACCTTATTGGTGGTATGTCTCGCAAGAGTACTTTGCCTCCAGTCTGGATCTAGTACAACAACTGGTTGGCATCACTATTATATGTCGAGAGCATCCACTCGTCCAGGTCCACGATCACTCTAACGAGGGCACTTTTGTGAGAGCCCTCCTACAAATTAATCAAATGTTAGATTTAGGGATCACCAAGAAGGTTTGGGTTCCTCTTTTGAAGTATATAGCAATGCATGTGTTGGTATTGGCTGTAGATCATGCACCTTGGTCCTCCACACCCCATGTGTACATGGGAACTGTGCAAGTGGTGTGAGATTAGTCTAGCATGCACATGAAAATCATCTACTCCAAGGAAAGGGATTTTCTTAAGTGGTTTAGTTATAATGCCTATTCCTAAGGTTTTGATAATTGATCAAAAGTAGGTGTCATCCTAGTTTTTCTTACATGTTTCTAATTTATTTTGAATCTCAAATTCGGCTTTTTAAAACCTCAATTTTCAATCCTCAAAATTTTTTCCATCTCTTTAGAACTTCTTAAATACAGAATTCTAAGTGATATGTGTGAAACTTTTAATGCATCATACTTTCAACTAATTCACAATGGTTTTTTATTTAACTCATCAAATTCATCAGTAAATTCATATGATTTGAATCAATCATTTGATGGTCTTTAGTCAAAACCTCATGCTTTTTTGTATGTTCCGAAAATTCTGTTTCAAAGTTAGCATGTGTTTTCTTTAATTTCCTATATGAATGCAATGAATTGTTTTTTGAAACTTCAACGAAATTGATCGTAGGAAAGTTCACATACTCTTCTTGATCAGGATTGTCGTCTCCTCAAGCATAATTTTGAATGTTCATCTTCTAGTTCCGTGCTCTGATGAGGTCCATGCCGAATCCGCCAAAATGCTTTTGCTCTCATATTGTCCTCCTTAGCTTAGGTTTTCTCACCCTTTTCCTTTGCTTGGTGATCTTTAAGTGTAGGACAATATGGTTCTCACGTGTCCTGGTTTCCTGCATTCATACAAACGACAATCAAAAGATCCTTTAGAATATTTATGATCCTTTCCTTTTTCTCCAATGATGCTTTTGCTTCTCCTTAAAAGCTTTTGAATTGACTTGTGATGAAGGCAACTTCAATCGCTTTCAGACCCGAAATATTCAGAATCAGATTTGTGCGCCTTCAGTGCAACTGTTTTTCCTCTTCTTTTCTCTCTGCCATTAAGATTTCTTTGATTCACCCTTGCTCGTAAGCAATGAGTGAGCCAAGTAAGGTTATCACTAGAATAATGGGTTCAAATCCTTAGATTTCAGTGATTGCAAGTGATTTTAGCATCAATATGAAGAAGGCAAGCATCTCAAACTCTGGTTTACTTTTTTCATAGTTTTGAAAGTTCTTTGTCCTAATGCATGCCAGTGAAGTACTATCTTGAGTTAAACCTAGTAATACATGTCAGAAATTGATTCATGAGGTTCATGCAAAAAAGTTTGTAGTCATGCAAGAGAATATTCAAACGGATTA
>NW_021318595.1:3025920-3052659 GCF_001605985.2 Dendrobium catenatum
AAGTCATGAAAATAGATTTGCAACAATAATTCCTCTTTCTAGGTCTTGGCTTTAGATTAAGTGTTGGTGTAGTCCTATTTTTCTTAAGTGCATTCAGTTCAGCTTTAAACCTAAAGTTAGCACTTTATAAAATAGTATTATCAACATTCAAATAGTGTTCCCTATGCTTAAATTCTTTAATATAAGTTTTAAAATCAATTTCAAGTGAGATGTAGGATGCTTTCAATGAATCATGCTCAATAACCAACTCAGAATGCTTTTTATTTAATTTATCAAACTTGTCAAGTAATGGCATGTGATTGCTATCAATTTGAGTGTGATATTTACTTAAAATTTTAAGCTCTTTTTGCAAATTTGAGAACTCCAATTTTAAACTAGCATGAGATTTCTTAAATTTACTATATGATACATGAATGTTCTCATAAACCTCAAGTAATTGATCATAGGTTGGTTCACATTCATCTTTTTGGTTAGACTGACCAAGATGAATATCCATCAAGCACGTATTTGTTGTCTCTTCCTTAGCTTCAATCTCAGAGGAGTCAAATATAGAATCCGCCTAGAATTCCTTTTGGAACTGCTTCTTGTCCTTCATGTACTTGGGTTTCTCCTCACCCTTCTCCTTACTTGGGTGATCTTTAAGTGTATGATAACCTGCTTTGACATGTCCAGGCTTCCTACATTCAAAATAAACAATATTAGTGAAACTTTTATAATTTTTTCTACCCTTGTATTTGTTCCATTTCTGATGGTGCTTGTGATTCTTCGTTAGAAAGCTTTTGAATTGCCTAGTGATTAAGGCAACATCATCACTTTAAGACTCAAAAGAATCAGTGTCTGTATTCACTACAAGAAAATGGGTCAATAGGAACCAAAAAAATAGAGACAAAAAAAAAGGTCGCTAAAGATATCTTTTAGTGACCAAAAATTAGTAAGGCCTGTAAATAATAATGAAGTTTGATATTAGCCACAAAAAAAGGCCGCTAATTTTGTCGCTAAAAATTCAAAAAAAACTTTTTCTGAATAATATACATGTCATTATAGTGAATAATTATTCTTTTTTATTGTGTACATAATCATACGATTCGCAGATATGTCAAGGGTTCAAGGGGGTAGCACCCCCTAACGGGGTTTGACCTGCCTGATCAGGTCGCGGGGTCAAGGGGCAGCACCCCTGCAGGGGTTTTCAGGGGTAGCGCCCCCGGAAAAATATTTTGTTGTAATAATATTTTTGAAATTCAAATTAAAACATAAAATGATGAATTAAATTTAATATTTATATTTTTATGTGGATAAATCTAATAATTTATTGATGAAATAAATTATAATATATAATATCTAAATTTTATCAATTAATTACTTAATAAAATTATACATTATAGCAAAACCTAGTCTCCCGGTCTCATTTTCACACACGCGACGTACCTCTCTCATTTTTGCTATTCCCTTTACCCTACCTCTTTAGCGACCTCAAACTGCAATCGCTAACTACAATTGCCAACTGCAAATCGACGGACTCTCGGCCACGACCTCTCTCATTCACCGTTGATATGAGTTTCTTCACTCACAATTCTTCGAACAATCCCGCAAACTCATCTCCACTGGTTTCTACTTCTTAGGTTATCCCTAATACTGTTCTTCCTATTTTAATTTCAAAATTTATATGATCTTCTTTATACTATGCTTGCCTCTCATTTTTATGGTATCATTCAACATTATTGATTATTATTGTTGCTTTAAGAGGTTAGGGTAGATTTTCAATGGTTGAGTTGAAAATATCCAATGGCTATTTATGTTTGGATTTTCACTCTCCATTCATTATTTTGCATTCAGTCTTTTTTTATTTTTTACTGAACAATCTCACTTCGCCAAGGTGGAGGAACTCTGATGGCAGTTGGGTTCTGCCACTGGCAACTCTGTCTTTATTTTTTGTAGTTTGTGAAGTTATTGATCCTATCTTAGGATGTTAGAAGCCCCTATTAATATTAGTAGTATTATTTCAAAGATGATAGTACTTGCGTTCCTTCTAGATTGATTTCTTCTTGGTTACGTTTGTTCAGGTTATGATTTTCCTAGGCTGTTTGGTTTGAAGTAGGATAAATTGATCTTGTGTGATATCTTATATGAATTATGCCTATATATCACATTTAGGCAGATAATTTATGCATTCATTGCAAATGCATTTTGTTTAAAATATGATTTTTTTTCTGTTTGTAATTCTCTTATTTCTTGATAAATTTCATGTTTCTTGTATGGAGGTTGAATGAATTAGCCTGATGCCACATACCTATTAAGCTTTCAAGTGTGCAATGGCCATAAAAAATGTTGAGGAAGTAGTCTGACTAAGTGTTTATTTATTTTTTTGTATTAAATGCCCTTTATTTGATCTATTATTTATATCAGTTACTGATCTTGATTTTTTGGTACTTTCGTCGAGCATATTCAACTAAAAACAATATGTTTAATGATATCTCGGTCAATCCGTGGCTGGGAAATTGTATCCTTGAAATGAAATCTTCTATTCAAATTTTAATGTTGTTGTGGATGCATTTATTTGTGAAGGAAACCATTTTATGATGCATGCTTTCTTTTTTTGGGGAAAACCATCTCTATCTATGGGTGGTGAACATAATATGATGGACATGGGACTATCCTTACTAGTCCCCTGAATCCATAATCTGAACATTAAATTGTAATGTTTAAATTTTCAATCCTTATTGGAGTGCAAGAGATATACTGATAATCAAAATGATGAAAATCCGTTGGCTTTCTGAATATATGGATGCTTGAGTTTTCAATTTTTTTTTTGGCCAATGATCTTGAAATCTAAGCATATTCATACATAATCCTAGCTCTAGTATTAAATTCTTGATATCATTAAATTTAATATTTTGTAGATGATCGAGTATGCTATATTGATGGAAACCATGTAGTATTGTTCAAGTGCAAATGGTTTGATCTTGAGCATAAAAAGCCCATTATAATTGATGACGATTTCACATCTATAAATATAAGTAAATCTTGGTATGATAATGATCCTTATGTATTAGCAGGTCAAGTTACTCAAGTATTTTATGTTCAAGATACAAAGTTAAGAGCTGATTGGCATGTTGTACAGAAAGTGCAGCATATGCATTTATTTGATCCCACCCTCGTGAATTACTTGAATCAATATCAACTTAACATTGATCAGCTAACTGAAATATAACAAATCAAGAAGATGAGCAAAATGATATAAACTTCCAAGATGATTTTGGTGAGATTGGTCCCTTACGTAAGAAGATGTAGAGCCACAAATTTTGGAATATGTACAAAATGTGCATTCACAACCAACTCAGACTATTGATTTTATATGTGATGAAGATGAACAAGAGGAATATGATGCAACATTAGCTAAATATTTTAGTGATCATGATGTTGATGTATATATCAACATTGATAGTGATAAAGACTAGGTTGTTCTTTATGACTTATTTGTTTTATATATTATAATAACTTGATATTTTTGCTTTCAATAATTTTTTTTTGTTGTTGTTTCATTTTGCAGTTTATTAAGTCATGGCTCCAGGAAAATGGATAAGCTCTCGAATAATTGCAAATTACTCACATTTGTTTGCACCATCAATCAACTAGTAATAATGTGGAGTCTTAATTAAAAAATGATGCTTCACATGTCCTATCTACTGCTAATAATGGTAAGTTGGTATTTTTTTATCTTATTAGGTTAAATTGTTTTTAATGATTTTTCTCTTTCAGGCTTTAATACTATCCTTTGATAAATATAATTTCTTTTGTACATTACTAGCTCTTACTCTTAACTATTTGCATGTATCAATTGCAGGAAGTTTGTCTATAGGAGAAGCATCCCCAATAGCTGATTCGCTAAGTTTATCTCATCTATCAGCACCAGAGACTAAGACAACTATCATTGGTATTATTACTTTTGGCTTCTTCAAATTTAATAATTATGATAAATATAAATGAATTTCTTATTTACTTTTTTTTTTCAGCTTCAAGTTCTAATAAAAAAAGGAGTCTAAATAGATGTGTAGCATTAGAGGAGCATTACAAAATAAAAGGTAAGATATCAATAATCATTCCAGAGGGCTTGAATAGGCCAGTTGGAGAGTATCACTCAAAGTTGTCTAGAGAAGCGGGTATTATAATTAGAAACTTTGCACCCATGCAAGTCAAAAGATGGGAACAAGTGAGTGATGTTGATAAAGAATTACTTTTAAAAAAATTGACGGTAAGAACTTTAACGATTATTTTAGTTATTTGTGGGATAAAATTCAATTCTGTTTATGAATATCATTTATCTTTATGTTTGATCTTTTCTAACTTTAGGCATATAAGCTAAAAAATTGATGGTAATAACTATTGTGCTTTTCTTCTACTTTTACATAGCACTCTATTTTTTTTTTTTTTTTGGATTGATTGTGTTATGGAATTTATTAAAATTTGATGAAAATTGAATTTCATCAACTGGATTGACTTCAACTAATTATATGATTTTGTCATTTATGAATTTCTAATCATTGACATTCACCATTCAAACAAACCATCATAATTTAACTTTTTTGCTTGAATCCGGATTACTCATTCAAACAATAATAACAAATTAGACTAGATATTTGAGTCGCTAAGAATTTTGAATGCAAAACAATCAGAGAGCTTTGAAGGACATGATGAATTACTATCAGCATCATATTCAGATCAAATTAGATCATCCCCTTGCTTTGCTTTAATCAAAGACTTTTCAGAACAATGCAAGAACAAAACAAACAAAAATGCAAGAAAAAATATACATAAATATATAAGAAAAATATGTTGTATGGAATGAGTTAAATGCTGATGTGACCATATTCAGAGATGTGAGCAATTTAACATTGGTATTTTTATAATACTAGAATTTAACCTTGTATAGAAGGTGCCTTGTGAGTTCCGTCTGAGGCTGTAAGAACATCTTTCACTTATAATGGCTTCATATCAGTATTCTCAGTCAACATTCTTTTGAAATCTTTATTTAAACCTGCAATAATGACTATTATAGCTTCAATGCATTTCTTCCGAGTTTTACTACATAGAGAAAATATAACAAAAAAATAGCATATAACATGCTGGAACTTCATTTTTCATGCCATTTCAACTGGTATGACTGGGGATTCCTCTACACTTTATAGTAAGAGATCATTTTGTTTTGATGGAAAATTTACAGAATACTTCTCATACCTATATCTTACTAGGAAGACGTGCATTTTAATGATTGTAAAGAACGTGTTTTTTTTTCTTAAAGCTATTGGTTTGATCCAAAATCACCAAATTTTATAACAGCATAAGTTTCAACCATTTAGGACTACGAGAAATCATATAGTTCCTTTTTTTCCTTTAAGCCTTTAATTACATAAATATTGGTTATGACGTCCTATAAGCTAAGTTAACGTTTCAGTTTGCAGAAGAACTGAACAATCAAACTAATAGGCCCAATGGTTGGAGAAGATTGCTTCTCCAGGTTCTGGGTTACAGCCACTAATTTTGTGATTTATCACTTACTATTCCTAAGAAAGGTGATAAAAAAAAAAATAGCACATTAAAAATAAGTGAATATACCTTGATGGTGAATGCTAGTTTCGTGTGGATGACAGTTTGATTTTTATCAGTCATGAAGTGATAAAACACATAAAATTAGAAAAGCTGGAACAGAAATGATAATGACAAAAAAATTTAGCAAAGCACTCAAACTCCTAATGGGAAAAGTAAATGACTAGGACGAAAATAATCTAGAAAAATGAGCAATTCAAATGTAGAATCATGTAACTGCACCATGCGTCTAATAATTCTTGACATCTTTAGTAACCTATGATTGTGTTGCCTTGATTCTAAATTCAGACCGAAGCACTTCCAAAGAGAGAGTTGTCATCAATAAATATCATTTATTAATAATACAGAACTATATGATTTCTTAACTTGTAGCAGATAGGCAAATAAGTTCTTATCCTTAAGTCTAGCTTTCATGTCTTTCGAAGTCTTAGTAGTATGGTCATCAAAATATATCTATATATCTATCCTGTTGAACTCTTATCTATCATCTTTTAGTAGCACTTACTAATTTAAGATTAGCAGACTTAGACTATCTCAATTAGTAGTTGGATAACATTCAAAGTACAACTCATTTGATTGGACCTATTTGTGCTCAACAATGCAATTTCATGTTATTATGCATTGTAGTTACATTGAAGAATGAATCACAGTTTACTAAAAGTATAAGTCTAATTAAATACAGTGCATTGGCTGCTCTATATTCCCCAAATTTATGAACTCTAACATATACAGGTTTAAATAAAGATTTCAAACAACTTAACGTTGCTTTAAAAAAATTTTGTAGGTAAAGATTAATTTGTCCATTGAAGAATCACATGTAAAGGATTGTGTGATGCACACGATGAGCAAGAGATTTTCTGATTTTCGCTCAAAGGCTTATGTACATTATAAAAAACATGGAGGTGGAATGTTAGCAAGACAAAAGCCTTACGAAGAACTTATTGAGAGACCATATGATTGGATTTGGTTATGTAATTTTTTTTTACTCATAAACATTTAAGGTATGTCTTTAATTTTAAAAAAAAAACTATAAGTTTGCTAATTTACTTATATTATTATTAGTGATTGATGAAACTTCTTATTATGTAATTATTTTGTGATGAAAAAAATTGAGTATGAAAGATAATATAACAAAAATGAGATGAACATGTATATAAAAGACATCCATATTAAAATGTTTAAATTTCAAGCATATGAAGATCAAATCTTCTCGCTATTTTTTTGTTATATTATGTTTAAAATCTGATGAATGAGTGTTCTTAGGATATTCAAGTGTGGAGAAATCCTTTAGGGTGTTTAATAAGAGGACTTTGGTGGGGGAGGAGACTATTCATATAGTGTTTGATTAATCTAACCCTAAAGAGTCTAGAGTTGAGGATGAAGATAGTGTTGGAGAGATTACCAAAGGAGTTAAAATTTTGAGAAGATTGTAAAGCCACAAAAGGATGAAGGTATAGGTGAAATTACCCAAGGAGTAGAAAATGCAAATTTAGAGGAAAGGGTAGAACCTATACACACCATGCCTAGGGTTTGGAGATATTCTTTGAGTCATCCTAAAGAACTAATCTTAGGAGACCCTTATGAAGGTATTAGAACTAGGCATGGACTTTAGAAGGAAGTAAACCACTCTCCCTTTATCTCAATGACTAAACCCAAAAATATTAATCAAGCCTTATCTGATTAGTTTTGGATCTTAACCATGCAAGAGGAATTAAACCAATTTATTAGAAATGATATTTGGCAGTTTGTAAAAAGACCAAAGGGACAAAGTGTAGTTGGAACCAAATGGGTCTTTAAGAACAACATGAATGATTCTAGTGTAGTGGTTAGGAAAAAGGTGAGATTAGTAGCTAAGGGGTACAACCAAGTATAAGGGATTTATTTTGAAGAAACCTTTGCCCTTGTAGCTAGATTGGAAGCCATTAGAGTGCTACTAACCTTTGCCTATTATAAGGGATTTAAGCTTTACCAAATGGACGTGAAGAGAGCCTTTTTTAAATCGGGTAATAAATAAGGATGTGTTTGTAGAGCAACCCCTAGGTTTTGAGAGTTTCCAATTTTCAAATCATATTTTCAAATTAAAAAAGGCATTATATAGATTAAAATAGGCACCAAGAGCTTGGTATGAGAGGCTTAGCACATTTTTACTAAAGAGGGATTTTATTTAGGGAAGTATAGACACCACCCTTTTTCTAAGAAAAGTAGGTGATGAGTTACTCATTATTTTGTTATATGTTGATAATATAATTTTTAGAACTTTTGATAAAAATCCATGTGATGATTTTCTAAAATAATGAGTAAGGAGTTTGAGATGAGTATGATGGGAGAGTTGTCCTACTTTTTGGGTTTAGCATAAGATAATTGGATAATGAAATCTTTTTAAATCAATCAAAGTACATTAAGGACATCTTGAAGAAATATGAAATGGATAAACCCATGCCAATAAATACTCCCATGATTTCTAATATTCAGATGGGTAAGGACTTAAATAGAAAATCTGTTGATTAAAAAATGTATAGAGGGATAATTGGATATTTACTTTACCTGACTACTAACCGACTTGATAAAATATTTAGTGTTTGTCTCTATGCTATATTTCAAGTTGATCCTAAAAAATCTCACCTGACTGTAGTTAAAAGAATCCTTAGATATCTTTTGGGGACCCAAAACTTAGGAATCTGATATCCTAGGCACCACATTTCTTTTTAGATTATTGGATATTTTGATTCTAATTTTTTTGGATGTAGGGTGGATAGAAAGAGCACTTTTGGAACTTATCAATTCATAGGATAGTCTTTAGTCTCCCGGTCTAGTAAAAAAAAACTTTGTTGCACTTTTCACTGCTAAAGCTAAGTACTTTGCCTTAGGAAGTGTGGACCAAGTCTTTTTGTTGAAATAATAAATTCTGAATTTAGGATTACCTATAGGCATAATTTCAATCCTTTCTGACAATACTAGTGCCATCTACATCTCTCAAAATCCTATCTAACATTCAAGGAGCAAATACATTGACATAAGACATCACTTTATTAGAGATCATGTGACCAAAGGACACATTGAGTTACAACTAGTGACAACTTAGAATCAATTGACTGACATCTTTACTAAATCACTGGTTTTTGACACTTTCAGCATCTTAAGGATCAAATTGGATGTGATTGACATAAGTGCATGAACTTGATGTTTACTGAATTCTGAATTTTCTATTTTATTACTTTCTTTATTTATTTCACTTTATTTGTTTTACTTTTTACTAGCTTTTATTTTTTTATTATTATTATTTTAGTTTTTTTTTTTGTGATCACAGCTGAAATGATATTTTATACCATATTTTTGTTTTTGAAAAATTTATAGTCAATGTTTTACATTTCTAAATCAATTAAAGGGAGAAAATTTGTTGATTGTTTATCTTCCTCTAACCTCCTTTAGTGGTGTAATTTTATTTTCTAAATAAAAGTCTATCTCAAACTAATAATTGGAATTTGTGATTGAGATCTTTTATATCATGATACATTAATCTGTCTTAAATTTATAATGTTCAAAGTCTTTATATTACTTTCAAGGTTTTTCATAATCTTGTCTTTGTATTTATCAAATGAAATTAATTCTGTTTTGTGGTTTATTCTTCCTTATTTTAGAGTTTTTCTTCTCTAATATATGAAAGAAATACTCACAACTAAGAGTATTTAAGAGTTTTGAAAAGGGGTATATATTACAAAAATAAAAAAAAAGTGGCCAATGACGCCAAATCAAAAGATGTGCAATGACGCCAAATTGAGAAATATACACAAAATGTTTCAAAAATTAAAAGATGTGCAAAGTGTGCTAATCAATTAACAAGAGGAATAAAATGAGCCCACCAAAATCAAGCTCTCTTTTCTTTCAAACTTTTAAAACTTAGAAGAACTCATGTTTCACTTGATATTTTCAAAGCCTTGATTTTGAATTTTGCGACCGTAACAAATTACTTTAGTATATTATTCTATAAGATATTTTTTCTAAAACCAAGTTTAGAATGGATCTTTTTTTCTTATCCAATTGGTTTTTCTGAGTTTGGTCTTTTACTTTGAAAAGACGATTTTGCCCTAAGAGAAGTTCGAGCTAAGGTTAAAAGGATCAGATATTCTACCATTTTTGGATTTTGTGATGTTAACTCATTGGTCTTACAATTCTTTAAATTCAATCACATGAAGACTTTATCATATTCATTCTTTGATTAAAAATAAAAAATAAAAAAAAAATAACTTTGCTATTGTTCTTCATTTTTGTCTTCAATTCTGCTTTTCTTTTCTGGTTTTTCCTCCTTTTGTGATGTCAAAAGGGGGTGTAGTGTTTGAGTTGTTTCATCATACTATTTTCACTTCTGTTCATGTTTTATTTAGTTTTAATTATTTTATATTTACCATCATAAACAAGAGAGAGATTATTGTGAATCTGATTTCAAGAAATATAATTTTGATGATAGCAAATATTTATGATACTTCTGCTTCTCTATGACTGCCTTACCTACTAACATTTTAGGTCCACAAGATCAAGTGTAACTCAAGCCAGCTCAAGATTGGGTAGACTAGGACTATGTCAATTTTTTATCTTTTACCTTTTCTTGAGTCAATTATAATGATATGGGTCCCGATGAAAAGTAATCATGCACACACACACTTGAGGGAAAAATTTTGATTGTTTTAGAGTTCTCAATTTTTAATCACATCGTCCTAGCCAATAAAAAATCTTCATGAATAATCAATTAAAAATAGAAACTTAATTAGGGTAGCCTGGTTAAAGAAACCGTCATTAAGTACATTATCCCGGATGATCTAATCATCATCCTGGATGATATGCTCAAATCATAAAGAATCACCTGCCAGAGCTATTTAAGCATCTTTTATTTTTGAACATCATCCAGGACATCATCCTAGATGATACAGTATAATTATGCCTAAATTAATCTGTTAATTAAGGAAAAAAATTAAGGTTTGATTGCTCGATCATATCGTCCTAGACGATCGTAGGATCGATCAAGATGATCAGTTCATAAACATTAGTTCTTCTTAGATGATCAAACATCATCCTGGTTCTATTTTGGGTGATGCTCTGGATGATGTATACTGAATTGAACTAATTATTCGAGATGATCATGAGATCAGCCTGGATAATTAAGTTATTTTTTTACATCTTCCAGACATCCATTCAGGCTGATGGTCTAGATGATATTTATTGACTTGTACTAATCATATAGGATGATAGCCTATCTACCTGGACGATATGAATAAAAAACCTTATGATTGTCCCAGATTATCCTGACTGATTGAGCCAATTTTGTACTGATCGTACAGGATGATATTTATATCATCCTAGACAATAAAGTCAGTTTGTTGCAATTAAGAGCCATTTTGAAGCTCTTCTATATAAGACCTCTTGTTCTACCCAAGAGTACATCTTTTACTGTTATCTTGATATGAGAGAGCCAAGAGGAAATGGAGAGAAAGGGAGAAAGAGAGGATCTTGTGAGGTGGAGTTTGTGAGGGGTTTCAAAAAGGTTGCTCCAAGTAAGGATCCGTCATCATCTTCTTCAATCATCATCCTTGGTTCCTTGGGGGTTCTAGAGAGGTCTACTTTAGCAATTGATTGAGGTTCTCTGCCTGCTTCAGGAGGAAGCAAAAGGAGTTGGATTCTCTGCCTCGCCGAGGTCGGTGGAAAGGAGGTTTATAAAGGCTTCTCTACTTTGTTGTGGGAGAAAAAGGAGAGTCAATGAGTTTAGTTCAATACCCAAAGGAGAGGCTTCGGAGAGTAGACGTTGGTCAGGTTGATCAAACCACTATAAATTTATGTGTTCTTTATTATTGCTTTTGCATTTAATTTCTGCACTTTGATTTTCTTTGTGATAAATTTTGGTTTGGTTTAAAGCTGACATCACATGTTTACTCACATAAATCTATCCCATTGTTATTTAATTTTGTCCTAAAAATTAAGCTGATTTGGCCAACTAGAATTTTGAATCGCTCCCATGTCAGGTAGGGTTCTACTCCTGTATACCCTTGCATGTGTATATAAATTATAGTCTTTAGAATGTAAAATAACAAATGGTAAGAAGTGGAGAATGTGCATACAAGTTTTAGGGTCTATTTGGCAACAAGTATGATTTTACTTTATATGATTTAGCAATTTCTGTAGACTCAGATTTACAAAATCCTAGAGCTATTAAATCCTAAAACTTGTTTGGCAAGATAGATGATAAATATTAGTAAATCTTGTGGAATTATTTGGAAATATAATACAAGATATTAGGCGGTTAGTTAACTTAGTAATTAAATTTATTGTATTATGAATTTAATTTATGAGTTATGTACAGGTATATTATTACTTTTAATTTTAATTACTCATGATAAGTTACAATGATAAATAATATAATTAGAAGCTAGCTCAATAAAATAATAATTAAATTACTAATTATAGTATTAATTATCAATTATTTATTTAAGTGTTAATTTAATAACTATTTGATATCTAAATAATTAGTTAATTATTTTTTGAAATAACTAATTATTTAATTCATGCTCCTATTGTGTCTATTTCAATTTATATTAATCAAACTAATTCTATTAATTTTTAATTGCTAATTATACTACCAATAATTTTTTTTATTAATTACATTGTATGATGATTAATTTTAATTGGACTAGTTAAATCAAATTAATTAATTCCCTTGGCAAAGGCTTGTGATTTGAAGAATTTCTCTAATCTTCTCATTAGCCATATGCCTAGGGTTTGCTTTTCCTCTTCTCTAGTAATTCAACTTCTCCTGCACTTTATGAAAGAGGAAAGTCATTTGAATCAGCCACTAAAAACTTCTTCACCTCCTTGGATAATATTCCTTTATGTTGGATCAAAACTCATGATAGCTCATCATTTTTCTATTGGATTGAAAGTAACGATGATGACGAAGGGAGCTCGCTCATTATGAAGGTTACCATTTTTTTCCTTTTACGCACTTCATCTGCCAAATCCCACATTTATGTCAAACTTCTGGATTTATAAAATTTGAGATTTACTACAAAAAGAAAGTAACTGCAGATTAATCTGATATCCTGTTTGACAGGATTTACACAAAATCCTCTACTCAAATTTTCTTGCCAAATAACCCCTTAGTTTGCTTATTTTATCTATTTATTGGATAATTGTGATCACTCAATTTCTAAAACTATAGTTTAAACATTATAATACAATTATATATATATATATCCACCAGTAATTGGTAGCTTTGGGACATTAACTTAGGTTTAACAACCTATTCTCTAGACTCAATAATTTAAACATGACATGTTTATTATCAAATCGAGCGGCTCGGTGAGGAGAATTTAATGAGCCCAACATTATCAAATTCTTATATCATTCGGGCCTTCAAATGCCTAATAAAATTACTACAATCAAGGGATTCAACATCGATCATCCATTCAAATCAATCCAAATTTATCCCAGATCTTCCTCCTATTTACCGACCATGCCACTCTAAGAAAACTATAAATAGATCCCTCATTTCATTTAAGAGGAGACCCCAATAAAGAAGAGAAGAAAAGGAAGAAAAGGAAGAGAAGGAAGAGACTTCTCCTCGACCACCAAGAGACTTTCACTCAGCAACCGATCGACGCTAGAATTAAGCAAGGAAGCAAGAAGAAAAGAGAAGGAATAAAAGGAAGATAAGGAAAAGACTCATCCTCGACCACCGCCAGACTTTCACCCGGCAAGAATTAAGCAAGGAAGCAAGAAGAGAAGAAAAGGAAGAACTGAATAAAGAAAAGGAAGAGAAGGAAGATACTCCTTGACCACCACTGGAGTTTCATCTGGCAATTGTCCGGCCCTTGAATTAAGCAAAAACGTAAGAGGAGAAGGAAGAAAAGTAAGAGATTCCTCCTCTACACTGCCAGACTTAAACCCGACTGCCAACTGATGTGGGAATTCTACCCAATTATTGAAAGGCATCAAATTTCTACCCAACAACCAACTGAAGCCATAATTCTACCTGACCGTCACCTGACGCCAGATTTTCGCCCGACCACTCAACCTCATCAGATTTTTTATCTCTATTTTTAACTGAGCTTCAATATGAGAAAAATTGTAATATGACCATCCTCAATTTCTGGGATGAGTCAGTCACTTGTAATCTAAGCAAATACTAGTGGAATCATTTCAACTTGAGATGGCCCAGTGGTTTTTACCTTTTCTAGGGTTTCCATATAAATATTCTGGTGTTGCATTTTTCTTCTGTTAGTGTGCTGGATATCCATAGAATGCTGAGACAAAATTTTCCTAACACTATCATTGCATTTAATCTAGACAAAAACACTGATATTAAATAAAAGAAAAAAATTAAATCAGATAATCCCTCTCCAGCTCCTTTTTTTTTGAAAAAAAGGGTCAATCATTCCCAATTTCATTCCAAAAAATGATAACTAGAAAAGATTATAAATGATAAGTATGAAAAACAAATGATAAAACATATAATACTAAACTAGAATCTTAAGAAAGAGATAAAAGAACTCCAAAAAAGGAGAAAATAAAGAGAATTCCTTCTCAAAAGAAGGAAAAAAGAATATAAAAAAAAAATCTCCTAAACAACCAACAGCTAATAGGAGATCACACTAGACGGCCAAAAATAGACCCACCAATCAGAATAGCACTAATATTTGAGGAGATCAAGAAGACAAATCTCCTCAAAATAGAGCTTCAATAGTTATAACAGAGCTTCAACATCAACAAGTCTCTAAAAACTTCCCAAGCCACATTAGAGAGATCCAGCCCAGCCTAGAAAAGTCTCTAGTAAAATGTCAATCAACAACAATAACAAAGTTCCAACTTCAACAAATCCCAGAATAGACAACAAGCTTTTATAGCACCAGACCCCATCAAGTCCAGCCCAGCCAAAAATCTATCAAACCAAGAAACATGATAGTTTAGCATAAGATATCTAAAATAGATAGCCACCAAAAAATAACTGGAAAAATCCATAGCCGCTTAGAAGAAGGATGAGAGAGTCCAAAAACTAAAAAGATGCTAAGTCTATCCAATCCAAAAAGCCCCCTTCAAAAGGAACCTCCCAACCATTAAAACCAAGTAAAAATACATCAGAAAAAACAACACCCAAGGAAAAGACCATACCTAACAAACTGACCATCCATGGTTTTTAGAGAAAAACTTGGTTGCAAATTCTACCAGCTAAAACATCCTTAATAGAATAAAAAGATTTCTAATGAGAAGCCTTAGCAATAAGATTATAATAAATGAGTCTACTCAAAGTAATAGAGTTAGAAAAATTATTCTAAAACTTCCTATTTTTTCTTTCTTTCCAAATAAAATAAATAGAATAATTAACAGATAGAAATAAGAAATTCTTAACCTAAGAATTAAAGTTAAGAGAGGAAATAAAGTTTAGTAATTGAACTAAATTTGGTATGAATAGAAAAAAAAATTAATATTAAGCAAGAATTTAGAAGTGATACTAAAAGAATAATCTCATTAAAAAAATAGATGATCATGATTCTCATTAGCTTTTAAACAAAGGATACAAGAAGTAGAGGCATTAATATTCCTCTGAACCATGACATCTAAAATTTTTAGCACTTTTAAAAGATCCATCCTAGCATAGAAAGAATATCTCAAAGAATGCCTCTTATGCCAAATCAACTTAAACCACTCAACTTTATTATAGTCTTCAAAAAATGCTTTATAGAATATATTAAAAGAAGGAAGTAAAACTCCAATCTAAGTAATGTTCAAAATTTGAGGATCCATGATGGCAACATGAGATAAAATAGAACTAAGGGCCAGGCTTAAAGAAGAAGCTGAATTCTAGCTTTTATTAGTAATCAAATTCCTTAAATTCAGATTAAGAGAATCGTAACCCAAAATAACCCTATTTGAAGAAATA
The DNA here is from genome assembly GCF_001605985.2 of Dendrobium catenatum. NCBI lineage: Eukaryota > Viridiplantae > Streptophyta > Magnoliopsida > Asparagales > Orchidaceae > Dendrobium > Dendrobium catenatum. Next base: position 3,041,444 of record NW_021318595.1, read on the forward strand.
ATTTCCTAGACTTATTTTCCCAAACACCATGGATCCCAAAATAAAGAAAGTGAGCTATTAGAAAAAATGTTAAAATGAATCTTTCCTTTAATATTTCTGGCAACCAAAGAGGTATTCTTCCAAAACATGGAAATAGCTTTTACCAAGGATTCTAAAAGGATAAATGCTTAAATTTAACCAAAATAGCAAAAGGACCAATGTCATTAATAATTCTCCAGATAAGAGAATAGATGTGAGAAAAAATGAGAGCATCAGAATTAAAAATGCCAGGCTATGGGGGAAAAATATTATGCCACCATGTAGATTTTGATTTCTCCTATTTTGTAATTGAATACTATATTGAGAATAAAGTACAGTCTTGGGAGACTGACACAGTATTCTTCAATGGATTTAATATCAAAATAGAATTTTAGAAAATGATATTTCTATGATCAAACACAATTCAAAGAATAACATATCATCTCAAAAGATTAACATGAGATTCTATAGAATGTGTTTAAAAATAGAAATAGGTTTTTTGAAAAGTTTATCCATTCTTTTATTTTGATATAACAAGGAGAATATTATATCATCTTAAAATATTAACATAAAATCCTTCAAATCCAAAAGCAAGAATGGGTTTTATAAAATTCATCATTTCCAAAGTTGATATAACAAGAAGGATATCATATTATCTGAAAAGATAATAATAATATCCTACAAGCATATTTAATATTAGAAATGATGTTTTAAATACATCTACATTCCCAAAGATTTTTCTCCTATTTTATATAAATAAAAAAAGTTTATTTTAGTCTGGGGTTATCAAATCCCAACATAGGCAAGCCCCTATAGTTAATTATATCTTAGGAGGGATGCTCCTAAGAATACTCTTGATTAAAGAAATGATTTCATATTCTTTGATTACAAAGTAAAAGATAAAGAACAAAAATATGGATTTTCTAAGGAGAAAGCTTAATGTTGAATAGTTATTAACAAGTCAAACGAGGAAAAGTAGAAGGTGACAGATTCTGAGAATCTCAGTGGCAACCTCAGTCTATCCTATATTAGGCTTTACATTTTAGAAGATAAATTTTTATATTAGAGTTTATATTTTATTAGAAATTTAAGACTATATTCATGGAGGGTGAGGACTCAAGATTTAAAAATTTTTCTCATAATCTAAATCTAAATTGGGTACTATAATGTAGTGACCCGAACCTATCTAATGAAGTACAAATCTAGACTTACTCTAGCTTGGTGTGGGAAGCCAACAAACCACCTAGGCACTTTAAAACCATGTGTTCGATCTCTTTATGAAAGATGGGTAGGATGTTATTAAAGTTTTAAGGAATTGGAGGCCGACTTTTAAGACATACCCTAATTAGCTCCTCAACTTATGTAGGGTGAATGATTTTTAAAAATAAAATTTAATTTATATTTTAGACTTTTTTAATGTGTATCTATTATAATACATGCTAATTGACTCAAATGCATAAAATAATTATGATGCAGCTTTAAAATTAGACTTAAAAATATATTATTTTTCCTAGAGATTGCACAACATCCCCATTATAAAACTGCACCTAATAGGCCAAGTGGTCTACTAGAATCGATTGGCGGGGAGGTGCCTAACAAGGAAGAGAAGGTAATAATATGCATATGTTGATTCTCAATAGTCTCGAGCTTACTTCTTCAATTATTAGACTTTTTATGTGAGCCTAAAAATTTTATTAGAGTTTAAAGTATAAAAGTTTTATCGTACCCACACAAACCTTATGATCATATCCAAGCTAAAGTAAAACACAGCATGCAATAAAACCTAGAAAAATATGAAATTCTACTATGCAAATAAAATAAACAAACAAATTAAATTATCCAAATTATAATATCCAATGTCCATATGGAAAGTATCATTTTATTTACATACAGAATTTGCTAAAAAGTAAAGTGACCGGGCACCACTAACGACAAACCGAGATTCTAATCCTAAGACTGATGTAAGTGATTTTGAAATGGAATATACTATTTTTTCTTATCTTCATTTCTTCGTCTGCTTCCTTTCATCTCCTCATTTTGTCTTTTCATCTTCTATGAGCTCCTTGGATATGTCGGGCCTAGATATCCAAATGAAAAGAAATACATCCTCAAAAAGGTTTTTTTTCCTTTGAATATTAAAATCATCATAACTTGGCTTTCCAAATAAAAGGGAACACTCCCCTAAGGGTTGTTCTCTTCTCTTTGGATTCCAAGTTTGATGTGTTATTTCACTTCTAAATAACTTTCACAATGCTTGACTTTAACAAATTATATTTAAATTCATTTATATCACAAAAAGAAAAAGAAAATCTAGACCCTCTACATGGTTTTCCTAAGCATTTATAAAAAAACATTCCCAAGCAATTATATATTCACATTTAAGTTAAATTCACCAGCCATACTTGGCCATAGTTTTTTTTTTATTTGGAGGCTAAACAGCTGAAGATTCTATAGCATTTATATAATTATTAAATAAGTAGCCCCTTTAATTTCCCTACACGAGTGTAGCCACCTACAAAAAATTCTATGAATAACCAGATCGCTCCTAACCTATGGGTAATCTAATCGTCAATCAAATCATATCATAGAGAGTAGTAAAAGAAAATAAATACTCACATCAACAAAAATAGCATGCAGTGAAAATAGAGAAAGCATGTCACACAATAACAAGAAAGTAAATGCCAACCTAACCTAAAGCTAGAGTCGATTGTCCTAGCAAATAAATCTAAGTGTGTGCAGCAAGTTGTGTGGTTTGGATATATCTGAGGTCAATTTTTTTTTTTTTTGGAAAATTTGGGCTTGGCCCATATATTAAATGATAAAGAAAAAAGCAATTACAAGTAATGAAAAAACATATAAGAAAATTAAAAACTAGCGAAGCTCTAAATTGAGGAGCATGCCCACAAGAGCATCAAAAACTTACCCATATAACAGCATAAATAGATAAAAAAAGAGCCTAGAAAGCAACCAAAAAAACTCCCTTAGCCAAAGCACTCAGGTTTTAATACTGCTTGATCACCAAAATTCATCATGAATAACTCTATCCCCTGGTTGCCCAAAGGCCACCCAAGAGGAACCTGCATAGGAGCATCATCATTGTCTAAGCAATGGCTTAATTGTAGGCAACCACGAGAAAGCACCAAATACACCCTCTGTCAAACGAATAATTTTCGAATAATTTCCAAGTCAATTCAATAACGAGAGTGGAATAACAGAAAACTGGAAAAAAGTGGCCAGCTTTAGGAAACCCCTTATAAAATGCATAGTATTTGCGATAAAGATTTCCATTTGATGACTTTATCAAAAATTGTACTTTTGATACTAGTAGAAGTAGTGATACTTCTATTAAAATTATTGCCAAATTGTCTACTATTCCTTTCTTTCCAAATAAAATAGAGGGAGTAGCTCACATATAATATATATAAGTTTTTGACATGCTGTTGGTTTTTGAATTTTGCATCAATCCACTCTTAAATATGTAGAACTGATGGCCTAAGAAGAAGAATTTTGGAAGAAGGAATAAGGCTAGTAATAAGAGCTTGAGAGTAATAGCATTCAAAAAATAAATGGTTGACACTTTCTGAATTTGCATGACATAAACTGCAAATTGCAGGAACTGAAATATTTCTTTTTTGCAAGGCATCTGCAGTTTTCAATTCCCCAATGATAGCTAGACATGAATAGCACGATTACCTCAAAAAGTTATGAGGATGCCAAATAAATTTATGCTAGTTACAGATAAACAAATGGGAATAATAATCATTTAAAAAACTCCCAAAAATGATAAGCTTGTTGTTTTCTCAATTTTCCCAAAGTAAGAAATCTGTAGAGCTATCAGCAATAGGAATAGCTTTTATCTCATTAGAAAAACAAATAGGCATATGTTATGGGAGAACCCGGGTACCATTAAAAATATATGTTTTCACCAGTTCATTAGAATGAGAAGTATTAAGCCATAAATAACCAAATGCATTGTCTCCTATCATGCCATTGTAAAACCAGTGATCCCAGTGTAAATAGATGGGAGCTTTCCCATTGATTCTAAAAGTGAATTTACTTTTAACAACTTCCACGATAACATAGACAGATTTCCAAAAAATAGAAGAATGGCTCAGGACAGGCCTCCAAGGGGAGTAATATTTATAAACAAGCCAATTAGATAAAAAAGAATTGGAATTATACATCCTTTGAATAACAGAGCAGTTGCAGGAATATTGAAGGGCCTGAATAGATGGAAAACCCAAACCCCCATAACATTTAGGCTTGCAAATAGATTCCCAAGAGATCATATGAATTTTTTTGTCAGCAGCCAGATCTCCAAAAAATAGAAATTTGGAGCAAATTTTCTTGAAATATTTAATAACAGCTTTGGGTATTATGGCTCCCCTAATCAAATAAGCAAGAGAGTTCACAATGATATATTTCAGAAATTATAAACAACCCACAAAGAAGAGGAGGTTTGCCTTCCTTCCAGATAATTTATTTGAAGTTTTCTCCATGAGAGGCAAGAAATCAGCTAACCTAAGCCTATTAAACAACAAAGGTATACCCAAGTAAGTGATATTGTGAGTGATGTTATGAATATTCAAGGCTTGGCAGATAGCTTCTAGATTATTCATGTTTCTTGGCAGTATGACCGGGCTTTTTTCTAAGTTAACTTTAAGCCTAGAAGCATTAGCAAATATTATGCGAATGCTAGAAAGTTTATTGCAATTTTCAATAGTGGCTTCTCTAAATACAAGGACATCATCTGCATAAAGGTGGGTGAGAGAGAACCCATCGAAAGTAATACCTTTGAAATCCCCATCATCTAATAGGTTTGAAAGAGCGTCCATGACTAAGCAAAAGAGATATGGGCTGAGAGGGCACCCTTGCCTAAGCCCAGCTATTGTATGAAAGTATCTGTCAAGAGCGCCATTGATAACAATAGAGAAGTTCACATTTGAGATTCAAGCTTTAATCCAACCCACTTACTTATTAGGGAAGCCTTTTTAAGTCATTCTATCTATTAAAAATTCTCTTGAGATAGTATCAAAGGATTTCCTGATATCAAGGCTAGCACAAAAGTATTTGATCCCTCACCTATTGTGGATATGAGCTAACATGCCTTTAGCCAGAAGAATATTATTAGTGGATACTCTAGCCTCAATAAAACCCGATTGGTTGCCTCTCACAATCATAGGCTTTATATGTTTAGTTATGTTGGAAAGGACCTTAGCAACAATTTTGTACAAAGTATTACACAAGGTAATAGGCCTAAAATCAACTAAAGACTCTGCATTTTTATTTTTGGGAATAAGGGCAAGAGCAGTGGCTTTGACCCCACTTGGAAGATACCCTTAAGAAAAAAATGCTCTGACAACTTTGCAAATCGTGGGTCCTATAATATGCCAATCAGATTTATAAAAATGGAAGTTAAAGCCATCCGAGCCCAGGGTAGATGAAGAAGATCCCAAATATACTACTTTTTTAATTTCTTCTTCAAAAACATGATTAGTGATAATATTGAAGTGACTTATAGGAAAAGCATAACCAATGGGAAACAAGCTCACATCCAAGAGGGATGGAGGAGAAGGATTATAAATTGCTTGAAAGTTTTGAATGATAGTATTGATCAATTCATACCTATCAGAGTAGGAAGATGTGGAGAGCAAGTTAACAAAGGATTTACTTCTACTTTTCCTGCTTCTGATTTTTTTAGTAGAGAAATTTTAAGTCTTCCTCCCCTTGCTTGAGCCATTTAACCTTGGATCTTTGAATAGTCCAAGCTGCAAGGATTTTAGAAAATTCAAAAATATTATGGGTAATATCTTTCAAAGTGAGGTTTAAGAAATGGTCATTTGGGCATAATTCAATCTTCCCCAAATACTCCAATTGCTGAGAGTGTAAATTGTCAAGATGAGACTTTACCAAAGAAAAATGAACCCAAGTCTCAAGTTTAATATCTCTCTTAAGCTACTTAAGAATCTAACATAATAAGGAGATGAGATTCCCAACGGTGGGTTTAGAGAAAGAATTTAAAAGCAGAGCCCAGTATTTCCCAATATCCAACCAATAGTTCTTAAATAGAAATCTATGATTCGACTGATGTGCTATTCCAGAGTGTAAGACCATAGGATAATGATCTGAGCATGATGGACTTTGAGTAAAGCAGAAAGAGGTAGGGTGTGCAAGCATCTAAGCATTATTAATAAGTACACTATCAAGTTTGATGTGTATTGGGTTGTCAGCTTGTTGGTTAAACCAATTGAAAAAGAAACCAATCGATTTTAAATCTTGAATATTATTCTCAAAAATCATAGAATTGAGGTCAACTAGCTGTCTATGGAATAAAGGCATTCCCAATTTTTCTGAAAAGCATATTGACAGCAATTAAAATCTCCCATGTGGACCCAAGGGACAACTTGATTTGGAGCAATCTGTTTGATATTAGACCAAAAATCCTTCTTGTCAATAATGCTATTAGAAGCATATATAACTGTGAGATGGAAATAAGGAAAGGAAGAAGATTCTACATTTCCAGAGATCAGATGAGGAGTGATGTGGGCTGGATAAAAATTATGCTTGCTCTGATTCCTTTTAACCCAAATCCACCCATAAATAGATTTGTTAAAATTGTTACAGCTATTTTCATTAGGGAAAATAGAGTGCAAACTTTTAAAAAAAGGATTTTTGAAAGAAGCCTCATGTATTCTAGTTTCTAGAATACATAACATATCCAGTTTGAACTCAACGAACAAGTGCTTACAGCACAGAACTTTGTCAGGACGATTAAACCCCCTGATATTCCAAGCCGGAATAGACGAAAAAAACATAAATGAATAGAGGAGGAAGGGGGCTTTTTAGTCTACTTCCCCTAGTAGATTTTTTGGTCATAACATTATAATTTTTGTTCTACATAGAAGTCTAGGATTTGCTAGATTTCAAGTTCATAACTGCACTGTCAATGGTACCCGATGGACATTGCAAATCAGGCTTATTTTGAAGAGCATTAAGAACTTGAAATTTGTTTGGAAATAACAGGCTAGCAGGAGAAGAAGAGGTTTCCAAATTAATTTGAGAGACACTGGTCGAAGAGGAAGAATCCTCAGCTGTTGGGGGGGAGTGTAGTTGATAGTGCAGCAGGTTGCCTATCACATTCGAAGTAGCAACAATAATTTTTGTTCCTTGAAATGGAGGATTATAAACAGGGGAGGAAAGGATGATAGTGGACTTGGGTTGAGAGATGTCATTATCTAAAGTGTTGTGCCATGCTTATGATTTAGAGTGGAATCTATTTCTGGGATTTCAACTAAAGCTTTTTCCTCTTTCATTACTGGTATTGATATTTTGATCGGATTTTTTTGCAGTATCCTCGGATTTTGGCTTAGAGGGACAAAAATTTGAGTAGTGCACCAGAGACTTATAGTGGTCACATGGAGAGGGCTTCAATTCATATTGTACCTTTAATCCCACGACATCTCCAACAAGCAAAACCAAGATTGCTTATGGATATTTCTCCTGGTTGTTAAAAAACACGCACACTCTTACATAAGTGAGAAGGGTCTTTTGGGAAGTAATCATGTTTGTAGCTTAAGGAATCCCAACTTTGCTTGCAATTATTGATATTCCTTCTGAATTACAACAGGCTAAGGGAAGATCATGTATTTTAATCCAAATTGGCACAAACATGAAATCTTCTCTCTTGGGCTTGAATTTTGGATGCCTATTTTGAAGGATGAACGGCTTACCGAGAAGGAACCAAACTCCTATCAACCAGACCATATCGAGATCTTTCGAGCAGGAAAAATGAAAAAGAAAAAAACCATTTCTTAAATAAAGCATTTTGATTGAACCTTTCAGTGTCCACATTTTTTTTATGGCTCCAAGCAATGCCTTATAGTAAGGTCTTCTATCGATAGAATAAATGAACAGATAAAGATTTCAATCAACTACACCTTTATATAACTTATCCCCAAAAAAGGCACTATTTCTGGTTCAAAGGAAAATGAGAGAGGTGAAGCTCATCAACAGCTAGCTCATCAGAAGCAAAAATTGCTTTACAATTTCTGTTTAGAGGAGAAGAAACTCAACCATAAGAGGAAACTAGCGGGGGGAAATCAGATGAAAAAAGGGAAGTATCCATGGACAAGGTACAAGTAATGAAATAGAAGTTTAACCTCTAATAGACCCGGAGGGGTGGGAAGAAAGAAGGCGGCGCAAAATGGTGTGGCTAGGGAGAGAAGAAAAACCATAGTTACGCTCCGTTAAAATATTAGCTAAGGTCAGTTATTGGTTGGAGTTTTCTAATTGATTAAATTTCGTTTGTTAAAAGGTCAAAGGGAATTTTATGTTCAGATTTATGTTTTAGTGTCTTTAATATTTTTTGAATTAATTTTAGGTTGAATTTTAATTGTTAAGGTTGATTAGTAGGATTTGTTCTTTAGTTATTTCAATTAACCATTTTTAATCTTTAGATTATTTAATTTAATAATTTATTGAACTTTTAATAATTTCTTTGATTTTAGATGATTTATTAATTTTAAAATTATTTATTAAGTTCTTAATGATTTAATGAAGTCTTAATATTTTATTAAATTTTTTAGGGTTTTATTTAAAATGTTGATTATTTGTTAATCTTGAATTATTTATTGAATTATTAATTTATTTTTAAATTGTTAATTATTCATTAAATTTTTGAGAATTTTATTTAATTTTTTATGATTTATTAGACTTTTAGATTTATTTTTATTTCATTTTTTTATTCATATTATTTTATAATTGGAATTTATTAACCTTTCTTCAAAAATTTTTAAGATTATTTTCGTTATAAGTTTATGATTTAAATTTTTTTTTGAATTATGTTAATTCTATGTGTGATTTCAATATTAAATTACATATGTATTTTATTTTCAGTTTAAAGGTTGATTTATTTTTATTAAATAAATATATGTTAGTTATCATTTGGTTTATATTGGTTGAAATTATTATTTATAGTTGTAATTTCTAATTCTTAGAAGAGAATTTTAATGATAGTATGATTATGAGATGATTAAAAAATTAATTAGATTAAATTTTAAATTTATGTTCAAATTTAATCTCTTAGTGGTTATGTATGTTAATTATGATTTGGTTGTTTAAGGTTATGTAATTTTTGTATATTTTTATCTGAATTATCATTAGTGTATTTTAAAATTTTCATGAATTGATTATTTAATTTTGATTAGATTTAATTAAGGCTATATTGATAATATACGCTAATCCTAAGGGGAATGTCGCTAAGCTTTGTTTGCTATGTTTTTCTACTCTAAAATGTGCATGCATTCGAAGTCTAAGTTTTCTAAGACAACCTTAATTTGTGTTCTTAAATGTCACTAATATTGTATATATGAGAAGAAAAAGTTTGCTATCAATAATCCTTTGGACATTACGTATGTATAAAAGGGGTTTAGGGATCTAAAATAAAACAAAATAATCCTAATAAAATTGAAGTTACTACATGGACCTGAAGGAGAAGGGTTCGCACAAACCACACAAAGGGCCTCATATGGGCTTTCTAAGTTTTAAAATACTTATAGTCACTAGGGGCTACAACCTGGAGGTTCCGTCTGTAGCACCTCCACTTGGTTGGATGGAGGTGACTGACTCCTTTAATCCCTTATACTTTTGTTCACTCGACCGGTACCATTCCTTGCAATTTATGCCAATAAAGATGAGAAAATAAGGATTATAAGCAGTTTTAATAATTAATTAATGAAATAATTGAAATTTACTAAAAATAAAAAAATGTACATTTCTTCGGTCTTGAACACCGGTATGGTTGATTTCCTTTTGAACTTTTAAGTTTGTAAGCATGTTTTGTAAATTTCCAACATTCACCTTAAGGCAAAAGAAATGGGGAGTAGAAGGGGGAATGAGAGAGAGGTAGAAAGGAAAAAAAGAGACATTGCTTTCAATATTTTCATTTTCTAGTTAACACCTAACTAAACCACTCTCCAACACCCAAACCTTCACCTTGCTTTTCAAAGTTTGCTTTTCAAATTATAAACACACTTTACTATTTAGAACCTCGCATTCAAATTTTCCATCTTTCACAATCATTACCTTTCAAAACAAAACTTTTCATTTCCTAGATAATTATACATATTTATAATTTTAGAACATCCACATTTCTCTTTTTAGACACACACACTTTACTTTTCATACTTCCCTACACAATATTCTTCACCAACAGACACACCCAAGTTCACCACATCACCCTTTCCAAAACACACACAGGTTCACCACATCACCTTTTCCAAAACGCACACAAGTTCACTACATCACCCTTTCCAAAACAAACAAATTCCACTTCGCCACCTTCCAAAAATACACAAGTTCCACTACATCTCCACCATTTCACATTTCATTTTCAACACATATACACTTAACTTCTTAATAAACAAAATTCATCAAACAATTTATCTTTCAAAAACGCACAATTCTCTTTTCAAAGCATTTCACCTTTAAATACATACACTTTCTAAACTCGTTTTCTTTCCAACGCATATGTTTTCCAAAACACTTTGCTTTTACCTTTCTTACATAATACATTTTCAACACGCATACACTTGTCACAACACTTTACCTTTCCAAAACCACACTTTTCTCCATTTAAAGTTCATACATTTACAATTTGAATCACAAAGAACAATTATGCTCTCCAACATTTTCCTCTTCACCGAATCAAGACAAGAAACCACTCTTGATGCAAATGGAAAGAATGAAATACTATACATCAAATTGAATCCAACTTGCAACTATAAGATCCCAACTTATTGATTACAAATAAATACTTATGCCAAATGAAATTTGAGATAAGAAAGGAAAATTATAGCAACTCCATTTCTTTCTAACAAGTCAAGAAGCCTTTAGATATAAATCATACAATCTTTCATTGAATCCATGTATGCTAAAGATAGAAACATAAATCAAGTAGTAGATCAAACTAAACTACAACTGATTCTTTAATTTCAAAAAAATAGAAGAAGAATGCCACTAATTGTAGAGTTTCTTTACATTTAATTGCTGATTTTTTTAATAGATTAATGTAAAAATCTAAGTAACCCATGAAAACATCATGATAGGAAAGAACCCCATGATTTCAACAAATGTTTTTGATATATACCTCATCCTGATATTTGTTGGTGGAATTTTGAAAAAACATATTTTAAAAATAT
>NW_021318595.1:3058062-3059681 GCF_001605985.2 Dendrobium catenatum
TAAAAGGAGTGGATTAATATTAAGAGGAGTTGGTTACTGATTTTAATGGGTTGGTTGAGAATTTTATTATCCTATTAAGAAAATTCTGGAATTTGAAAAGATTAATGGGTTTTAAGAGATTATCCGGATGTGTTAACTAAGGGATCAAAATTGACTTTTAAAATTAGAGTTAATCTTTAGGATTTCAGATTTTTAATAAATACTAGACCTAATTATGAGTTGTTAGACAGGTGGTACATTCAATTTGGAGTTCTCTATGAAAAGTTATGATTTTTAGAAGTTTTAACCCGGTTTTGACCTAGAGTTGACCAAAATGTTGACTTTTTGACCTTGACCAGATTTTAGGGGTTTGAAATTTTTGTAAAATACTAGATTTTAATTAGAGTCATTAGCCACTGAGTTTGATTGATTTAGAATTTTCTACAATTAGTTATGAATTTTAGAAATCTGGGTATTTATCAGAATTATTAAATTGTTTCGATTAAGGGCCCTTTTGATGATTTGAACCCAAATGAGTCTTAAACTTCTTGAAATCTACTCCAAATATCAGAAATGATCTAAGGAGAGATCAACAAGTGTTTAAAGATTTTTTGGGATTTTTAATAATTTTTAATTAATTAAAATTGATTAAACATTGATTTTAACTTAAAATTAGATTAGAATATATTTAAAGGTCAAATTAAAGGGATTTCAATTTTCACTGATTAAGAAATGAATTGAGGTTAGTGGGAGGGTATTTTAAGGAATTTTAAGAGTTAAATCAGATTTATTAAAATTTTATTAGGGCTAAAGGGTTATTTCTAAGGGGGGTTATTATGGTTCCTACTTGGGAAACCAAATGGACTCTAAATTTGATGAAATTTGGACCATAGGATCACCTGACCCTAAGGACTAAACCTACCAAATTTGAGCCCAAATGGAGTACTCTAAGGTGGTTAACTAAACCACCCAAGGTGAGCTCTAAGTCACCTTCAAACCACTATAGGGGTGTATCCTAAGCTTGGGTTGGGGCAAAATCAGTGGCTCTACACTCCTTATCCTACACATCATCAGCACACAAAAAATCACACCCTAAATCCCATTGGATAGTTCTATACCCCATTTTAAATTTAAGGGTCAAACCATGACCCTTAAACTTAAAATTTGGGGAAAATGCCCTTGAACATATTAAAAAGGGGGGATAAAATTTGGACATGTCAAAAACATGTTCAAATTCATTCTCCCAAAATTCCATGCCTGGTGGACTTGAATTTAAAGAATAATTAAGGAAATTAACAAAATGCTCAAACATAAATTAAACCCAACACTGACCTAACCAGGGCATGGAACCATAGGGCTTTTGTAGGTCTCCCTGAGACCTTTCCAATGAGCCTAAGAACACCTAATTTGGACAAGTGTGCAGGAAGATATGAATTTCCTAAGTTCCCTTGAATTTTTGGAATTATTAATTCGGCCATTACACAGTCAGGGCTCCCTTTACACGCGCCATGTGCTGATTGGCTGGGCAATCATTGGCGCTAACTGTTAATGGTCGGATTAACCACAGCCGTCGGATGGCGGATCGGACGGATGGGATCAGACATGCTCCGAAACAGCGGGATCTAATCCGAGCCGTTGAT